>NC_082601.1:5878055-6210833 GCF_030936135.1 Gavia stellata
TGACAGAAAAAATAAATGTGAAAACATTGACCTGTGTAGAAAATAAACTGTTGAAGGGAAGTAAATCAGACGTGGTGCCTGTGATGACCACATCAAAGCGTTTGACAATGTGATGTACGAAGAGGAAACAATTTCTGATTCTGACTTTATGCTTTTAGATTAGATTAAGGAAAACCAAAACCAAATCCAAACTCATGACTCCTGAAATTCACATAATGCATTTAGTCTGCTTTGAGATTCACTAGTGATAAAAAAGCTTGCTAGAGGATCCAAGGGCTACCTGAGAAGAAGAAAAAAACCGTGATTCAATGTCCTGGCCTAAACTTGATCTCATTTACTCTAGTTATTGCAAATTAGTGGAAACTAATTTAAGCCTTACTTGCTGCAGAGGTGCTACTCTGGTCTACAGAATCAGGAGGGGAATGTGAACGCCAGTATCAGCCATCTGTACAGTGCTTTTTGTTGAGGCTCTGAGAAACCCCCATACTCAGTACTTTTTTAACTTACATAATGTGTTTCTGTCCCAAATGCTCTATCTATCTATTAACCTATATACGTCTATACTGGGAAAAAGAGTGCAAATCTAAGATGCCATTTGCTATTTCAGTCTGTCCTTGAAACTTCAAAAAAATCAGATGGAATAAGACCACTCTGGTTTCCACCAGCACCACACATAGTAGGGTTTAACAGGGAGTAAGTAGCAGGGCTCTCACTGCAGTAACTCAGTATAGCTGCAGTTATTTAGAGAGGGGTTTTTTATTATTTTCAGATTAAAATGTAGTATCAGTGATAATGCACTTCCTTGTAACCACACTCCAGGCAATAACCCATCTTTTGAGGTATGATCAGTGCTGTATGCAAAGCTTCTTTTTTGAAGAAGAAGAAATGCTGAATATTTTTAACTATGACATGCTTTTAAAATACTACCCTCCACTGTCACTAGGCTTTAATAAGGGCAAACATCACAGAATAAAATAAAAGGTCATTTATGACAAGAATGTAAATATATGGTAAATCCTTAGCAAAGATGTGCCTTGAAGTTTGTTGGGGAAGTTAATTCCAGTCTAGCCTTCATAAGGGTAGAGTATCTTCAGCTATTTGTTTATCAACAAATATTACTCTTCATGAATTTCATACTATGCTCAAATCTTTCTTCCCTGTTTGCTTGGACTGCAAAAGCACACACCGTCCATGGCGTCTTTAAGCTGCTCCTATGCAGTCCCTAGCATAAGGGGCGCTGGTCCAGCTGGGTGTTGGGTTTTTTGGGACAGGTCGGAGTTTTTTAGTTTGTTTACCTTTTTTTCAGGAGCACTTATTTCACTCAGTGAGCCAATATGAGCTATGTTTGGAAAGAAAGAACAGCTGAACAGAAAAACTAAGGTGACTTCATCTGATGTTTAGAGGCTTTGCTAGCAGAGCTGCAGCACTGTGATTGCTGCTGACAGGGCTCGGCAGCGGAAGGCTGGCCCAGCCCAGGAGCAAGGGCACGGGAGCTGCGCAGCTTCCCTGTAAAGCCCTGAAAACTTGCCTGTGGGTCCCTCCCACCCGCTGGTCTCAGGTACTCAGTGGTACCCCAGGGATTAATTACATGGATTGACAATTAGCAGGACAAAACTAGATTCAGCCACACTACTCCAGATTTAAGAATTCCTGCCATTCCCTTAAAATGATGTATTTCCTCAAAGGCTTGGAAATTCATCTGAGTCTGAGCTAAACAACAGATGGGACTAAGAAAAGTATAAACCAAAAGAAAATCCTTGGCCTAAACCCGACCATTCAAAGTTTTACTTTGTGCTTGATTTCATTCATTTCCTCTGTGCCCCGACGGAGGACTTGGTTTTCTCCGTGCATATTAATAACGTCATGCAGGGAGACTAATAAGGTGCAGTGAATGCTTGGGGGAGCAGGTAGGGTTACTTTTTCAATTCATTTCCACAGCAATTACTGTTTTTTTGCTTTTTAGGCTCTGTTCTAAGGCTTTTTTTTTTAGAAGCACTTATATCCAGGTGTCTTTTTTACTTTCCTACCATTCCCTTTAAATAACAGAGGTGTTTCCTTAAGGACAAGTAAGAGGTGCTGGGAGGGGCAGTCATCGTGATTGAACTGTAGGCTCCAAATTGAAAAGACTTTAAAAGTTGGGCGTTATTAGGAGCGCATTTAATCAAGGAAAGTGACAAACAATTTGTTGCAAGACACATAAATACTAGTGGGAAACTAATTTCAGGGACATAAAACAATCAACTCTTGCATGTAAAGTAAACGGGAAGAAGGTACCCCTGCGTGGTATTGCTCCCGCCATGTACCACATTCATTTACAGCAATTGCTCTCTTCTCTTGACCAAAACAGCCTTTTTTTATCCACAAAGTAAAGAAAGCGCAGAAAAATATTCAGAAAGCACAGTAATAGGCAAAAACAGCCACGGGATTGTCCTTTTTTCCTTCTTAGTTGGTCGTATTCAATAATCATGAACTGCCTTGTTGCTTAAGAGCCTGACCTTCTCTGTTAGCAGAGCTCGCACCTAAAAATCCTGCAAAGTTTCAATTTCTAAATGTCACAAAATATCAAATGGGTGCAGAAGACAAGAAGCAAGTCAATAAATGTTTGTATTCTTCTCTTGATGCTCTTTCGTATTTCATTTCATATGGAAAAAAAAAATTAACCCAAAGTTTAATCTCCAAATAAAAGAAAGGGAGCAGAGCCTGGGGTAACAGTCAGTTAAAATATTGATTACAGTGCATAGCAATTTACTGAAAAATAAATAAATAAACCCGAAATGCCTTCAAACGATTTAGGAGAAAGCATACTGTTTCCTATGGTGGGAAGAAGTATAATTAAAAAGCTATCAACAGTCTGGGATTGTCAAAAGTACTCTGTCACCTGAAGCACATTCCTTGTAATTATCTTTCGGGCTTTAAGCTAGATCACCATTAACCTCCAAAGAAGAAGGGTTACTATGCTTTCTGGTGTGAGAAATTGTATCATCATGTAAATTAAACCCTGTTAGGTAGTCAAATTGGATTTGGGAAACGATTGAGTATTAAACCTAGTCATGTATATTATCAACTGACACAAAGCATGAAATGCTAAGAGGAAAACACACAGAAAAATACTTTTTTCCTTCCTTAAAAATGTCAACACTCTGGTACAAAAAATATTTTTTTTGGTGAAGGTAAAAACAAGAAAAGGAAGGAATATGTATATGTATATACATTTTGGTTACATAATTTATTTTTTTTTTTAGATTTCCAGAGAATAGAAAATAGAGACAACCCAGTGCTAGCTGATAATAATATAGCAGTACTTGAAATCACACTCCTCTGTTACTCAGGTTCTCATACCCTGACACATAATTACCAGGGTTGATAGGCAATGGCTGCTTCTACCCGTATAAATCCAGCTGCCCAAATTTCCTGCTGATGCATCTGCGGCAGTAGTGGCTGGATAGAAGGCAACTTTCTTCATCTCTGCAACTTAGTCTAACTGGTATTATGGAACACATGAAAAAGTTTTAACCAAATGCTGAAAAATTACTAATATTCTTTAGAACATTGAAGGTATTATTTAGGAAAAAAGGAAAGGAAAAAAACCGAATGAATTTTCTTTTTATTGTAGTCAGTATATGCCTGAAGAATTTGTGTTTTGAATGCAAGGAGAATAAATGCCTTTCAAGTATAGATTTTTTTTTCTTGTTAGCTTTTCTAGCTGTGTTTACAAAGGTGCAGTATTTCAATGACCAGCATAAATTAAAGGGTGGTTACACTCTGCTTGATAACAAGTTAGTACTTGGCAGTGCTAGAGGTGAGGCTGCAAAGAAGCCAAGTCTGTGAATAGGTTTAACGATTACATGTTCCTGCGGGTGTTTTAGATGGGGCAAGTTGAGGTCTATTATCAACATTTCAGGACTTCACAATTGCTTGCGGTGGCAAACTTGTTTATTGTCCTGTTTCATGCCATCCCCTGTGTCCGCTGCCTGCTCGCTGAAATACCATAAGCCCTTCCAGAAATCTCAAGCTCGTAAGAAACGTCTCCGTATACCAAGCCCAAATGCGGCGATACGAGCTCAATGTGTCCATCAGATCTCCCAGTTCACCTTCGTGAGAGGCCGTGCTCCGCTCGCGGCCAGCGCGATATTTGCACCCAGCACGGCGTGTTCAACAGGCGCCGTTCAGCTGTGCTTAACAAGGCTCCGCCTTGACGTAGGCTTTTTAACATGTAAAAGGAAATCTTTTCCCTTTTGCAAAAACTGGTGTGCAGAAAGGAGAACGCTGAACTTCAGTTAATGGCAAGGGAAGAGCGGATAATATATTTTTCTCAGAAACGAGCGTGAAACCCAGAGCTTTGCAAATTGCTAACACACAGTTCCATCATTAAGGAGCACACGCTGCTTTGTAGTTGCTAAATATAAAAATAATTTGCCAACAATCTCCAAAGCTTTCCGAGAGTTTAAATATTTTTTTTTATTTTGAAGAGAACTTTGTTTTTAAATTTTAATGCCAAATTACTGCGTGTTGACAATGGGCTGTATCCAGCATTTATAGTCTTTCTGCTTTCAACTTGTGGAAAGTGGGTAATTGAAGTGGTGTGCACAATAAATGAGAACATCCATTGGTTCTGTATGAACCTTTTAAAAGCCTCGGAACGGAAGGTAAGGCAGGCTAATATGAATTGCAAAAGGACACAATTAATTTGTACATGAAAGAAGATTTTTAGTATGCCATTAGCCTCTGTAACAGCCAAAAATAAAAAGGCAATCATGTCTAACCTTGCCAAAAGTATGACAAACTGCTTGTCATGAAAAAGTTTTGTCTTTTAAGCAAATGCATAATGTTTTTATAAAAAAATATTCTGTTAACCCTTACTTGCTGCCAATGAAATTAGGTTTAAAAAACAGTATTACAAGGTACAATCATTTCAGGCTAGTCAAAAATATCAAGAGCATCTGCTAAAGCAAGTGGAAGTGCTGTTGCTGTTCGGAAGACTTCTGAACTTTCAACAGACCAATTCTGTCACATTTTCTTTGTGTCCCTGCTCCTTTTCATAGGTCTCATTAATGGAAGCATAAGTTAAAAAAGTCATGAGGAAGTTGTGAATCTCTGTTCTACATCCCATATCTTTAAGAAGCTAATTTTTCCCATCTTTTTTTTTTTTTAAATGAAATGCTCTATTATTCCCCTTTCTTCTCCCTAAATTGCTTAATCTTTTTCAGCATATATTATCTGCATATTATATAGCATGCATTCTATTTTTAGAAAAAGTATGTAAATTCTAACAAATTATTAAGCAGTTTTATTTCTAGATATAGCTAGCCAAGGTCATAAACTGCTCTTGAAGATTCCTGCTAACAATGAAAGTTAAATTACGCTACAGATATTAAAAAGACAAGATTGTGTGACTGATAAAATTATTTTCTGCGTACCGTGAAAAAAATGCATCATGGGATTTCTGTAGCCTGATTGACTCAATAACTCTGTAGTTCCTAGTCAATCATAGCTTACGTTTATCCATCATTACAAGGGGGCAATAATTATTAGACCTCTATGAAAGTATCTGACATCATTAAATAATATAGGTAGAATAGGAGCACTATTCTGAGGGAGCTGGTGTCTTGTCAGTGACTGTGAGCAACCATCATTTATGTTAATAACACTTAAAATACCACAGTAGCTGGAAGAGAGACCCCTGAATCTTACAGCAATAACAGGGATTACAGATTGCGTCTACTGGAAATAAGGTGAGGGATATTTGCTGGAAAAATGTATTTCTCAAATATTGCATGGTTTGCAATGTTTAGTATGTATTTATTTGAAAAAATTCATTATGATAATTTATGGTACAATAAACTGCGGTATGAGTGAATTTTATAAGCCTTTCTCGTCTGCCTGCTAAGGAAGAGTCTTATCGATTATCAGTCTGACTTTTTCATCAGTGCAGCTCATTTGTAACTCCATTCAAAATCATTTGGTAGAAGGGGAAGGGACAGTTTCTCAATGCCTGTGGCAATCGAGACAATTTATCTCCAGGCAGAAATCTCCTCTCTGAGTTGCAGTGCTCCCGTGGCGTCTCAGTAGCTTCTGTGCAGAGTCCTGACCGATCCGAATCTGGTTCCCTCCTTGCTATTTACTCACCTTCATACTCTTCCTAGGCAAAGGTTTCTATCTTTCTTTTGATTTCTGTTTGGTTGCACATGTCTGCACAAATGACTTCTTAAAAAGATCCAGTCATGTCTCTTTGTGTTGGGTAGATGTATGATTGCCTGTGATAGCACTGTAGTCTGGCATGTTTTGCCACATACATATATATATATAGATTAAGAATATTAATTATGTCCTGGGTTTCCCTCTTTCTTTTATCTTCTTTGATGCTGTAAATCTGTAGGAAACAGGACTTATGAGAAACTTGTAGTCAGTGCATCTTGTGTAGCGGAGAATCTGTTTCTCACCTTTACACCCAGGTTTTTCTTCTTCTTCTGTGAACCTTCTTTGCCATTTCTGACAAATTTCTCCACTCCGCCATGGTTTATTTCTCTCATTTTCCTTCCTCTTCTGGATAAATGCTGCCTTCTTCAGCCTCTCGTATTTTCTCCGGTTGTGTATCAATCAAGGCTCTGCTCGGCCCCGGGCAGTATTTCTTCTATCCCGCTCTCTGCTACTGTCTGTTCTCCTCACAGCCGTGGCACAGATTTTGCGTTTCAGTTTTGCAATAACTCACATTTTCTGCCACTTTTCCAGCTGTGGAAAATACCCCTCTTGATGAGCCAGCCGTTGCTATAAAGCAAGTAATGACAGTTACAACCCCATTAAGGATTCCTTCTATATGTTGGCTATCTATAGTGCTAACCCCAGGATTGATTGAATGGCATGACAAAGATCTACAGCCTGATCTAATGTTGAAGTCAGCCCTTGTATGAGCAGGGGGCTGGGCCTCCTGAGGTCCTAACAACCCAAATTATTGTATGGTTCCAAATACAGCCTTTTTTCCCAAAGAATTCTTTATAGAGACGTGTAAGGCTCCCTAAGGATGGGTGAAGCATCTTGTCTTCTTCCCCATCTGGATTTCTGTGCTTCATTTTGTCTCCCAAAGAATCCACACTTGAAAGCACAGCCGGAGTATTAGGCTTCTTTCCAAAAGAGTTAAAGAAATAACAAGTTCCAATTGGTCTTAGATTTCTTGATTTTTTTTTCTGCTTTATGTCCTGAGACAGGGGAAATTAATATTGACTGCTCCCTTATAGAAAACTGGGAATTATATACAAAAGGATAATAGTAATAATCCTGGATTTTACTTGAATGATTCCCTCCAGATCACTTCAATTTTCTTGGCTTATTTATTTAGAAGAAGAAAATTGGTGAAGAATTGCACCATTTGCAGTATAACTTTTGAGAGGACATGTGGCAAGGCAAAGAGTCAGACTCACCCTGGCATAATTTGATCAGTTTCGGTGAAGTTACACCAGGGACTAATTTGGCCCGAGAAGTTGATAATCATGTACCACAGATGTTACAGTATTTGAAGGCAATGGTCCATAATAGCAGAAGGAACAATATTATGCCCCAAAGGCCCTATCAAGTGAATGAGATGTTAGAGAGGTTTTTTACACAAACACTGAATCCATACTGGTTGCAAGATCCAAGTATGCCTAAGAAAATGAAACTTTACTGGATCTTAACATTTTAGATCAAACCTGCTGATGTCTGTTTTAGAGCGACTGGAGGGCACTTTAGTATCATCCCCTGACTGCCTATCTAGAAGTGGACAGTTCATTATGGAAATGGCATTTCTATTTCTTTAGCTTAAAAATTTTGAAGTAACATCTTCATGTATAGCTCAAAATCCTGCTGAATTTTTGTCAATAGAAATGCCTTATTTAAGTTCTTAAAATATTTTCAAATATTTATTGTAAGTAAATGTATGTGAAAGTCCACAGACATTTATGTATTTTGAAAACCAGTTACATAGTTTATCATCTGGAGGATAGAGGTCAGAGACGTATTAGAAGTAGAATAATTATGGTTTGTACTCTGTGATTAAATATCAGAAGCATTAACCAGCCACAGCATTACAGTCATAATGTTAGAATAAAAATGACAGTTACTCTTGTAAAAGGCTAATGAGGTTGTATGTGTATATAGCTCTTCTGTAATTTAAAATCAGATACAGACCTGCACATACTGCTTCATTCCTCCCACTCAAAAAAAGAGGAGACTTCCCAAGTCTTTCGTATGCCCCAAGGTAAACATTGAGTCCTTTCACAGAATCACAGAATCATTGAGGTTGGAAAAAACCTGTAAGATCATCAAGTCCAACCATCAACCCAACCCCACCATGCCCACTAAACCATGTCCCACCATGCCTCGTCCACACGTTCCTTGAACATCTCCAGTGATGGTGACTCCACCACCTCCCTGGGCAGCCTCTTCCAATGCTTCACCACTCTCTCAGGAAAGAAATTTGTCCTAATATCCAGTCTAAACCTCCCTCGGCGCAACTTGAGGCCATTTCCTCTTGTCACTTGGGAGAAGAGACCAACACCCATGTCTCTGCAACCCTCTTTCAGGTAATTGTAGAGAGCGATGAGGTCTCCCCTCAGCCTCCTCTTCTCCAGACTGAACACCCCCAGTTCCCTCAGCCGCTCCTCATCAGACTTGTGCTCCAGACCCCTCACCAGCTTCGTCGCCCTTCTCTGGACACGCTCCAGCACCTCAATGTCCTTCTTGTAGTGAGGGCCCCAAAACTGAGCACAGTATTTGAGGTGAATATATATAATAATATAATGACTATATATAATACTATATATATAAAATATATATATATAATTATGATCCAGCCAAACTCTGAATCACTGGTGGCTCGTTCCCAGCAAACCAGCTAGTTGAAACAGGCAGCTCAATAGCTCAGTCCTTTTGGGTTTCCTTCACCATGCAAGTCATAAGGGACAAAGAAGATGAACCTCAAAAGAAGCTTCAGTTTCCTTATTACTGCTTTAACTGGCAGTGGAAAGAACTTCCCAGGCAGCTTGAAGTATCCGGTAGAGTCCAATTACTTCTCCTGGTGACTGAGTAACAAGATGCTCTATATTCTGAGAAAATATCTTACTGCAATTTCCTTTTTTTTAGCAGTTTGGGGTTTTTTTGCTGGTTTGTTTGTTTTTTCAGAATTGCTCCTGAAAGGTCACGTGAGTCTCAAATTCTGCTCGTCTTGGCATCAGCTCCGGACTTCTCCATTGTGGCTGGTTTGCTATGTGTGTATTTTACTTAGATTAAAAGTCAAAGTACATTCATTCAAGGCTTAGGCAGTTTAGCATAATTAATTGTACAATACAAATAATTCAATTAAGTTTAAACATTGCTAAATTAAAGTTCTCAGAAACCACATTTGCTGTTTTTATACTGCCAGACATACACTCTTCATCTTCACTGGAGATTATTTTTTTCAGCATACTCAGTGCAAGGAAGTGCCAGGGAATAGGCACGGTCCAAAAAAAACCCCAAACCCCAGTGAGGGCCCCTTGCACTTGCAAGAAGGGGGTCAAGTGCTCTTACTGAAAGACAAGTGATTCCCCTTAGCTGTTGGATGGCCATTGCATTGAAAAGGCTGAAATGATTCATGCCTCTCTCTGCCCCTCCAATCCCTCTCCTGGAAAGGTTGCCCTTGCCCCCTGTAACAACGTATATTGGAATACTGCGTTGCGTTTCGCACGTCTGTCCTACAGAAAATGGATTGAACGTGTCTTTCAGCCCCATGCGGTAACCAGACAACTATGATTTCTTCATTACTCTTCCCATGACTGGATGTCAATTAGTGACTTAAAAATAAAGTCTTCATCAAGTTAGCAATCCCTTGGGCTCATGAGTCTCCCAACGCCTCAACCATTTTATCTAATTTATTATACGGATAGAAATGAAGTACTGCTGTCAGGTTGCACTGGGGAGAAGGAGCAAATGAGCTCCTGCATGCTGTGAGGTCTCGGAGACCCAACCTCCATCCAGAGGGATCACGGCATGTCCTCCAAGAGGCTCATCCTTAAACCAACGCACTCCTATCGGCTCGGTGACTGTTTTCACCTACGTAATACGAACGCTGCTGGATATGCCTAGCACTGCATAATTCTGCCTTTTTGCTACGCAAGAAAAAGGTTAAGAATGAAATTTTCTGCCAACTGAGGTCTTTTCAACTGGTTTTTCAAGATAGAGTCCAGCTGAAAGATTTTGTATTGACAGCTAGTGAAACGTTCATAGAAATGACATCTTCCCATTAAAAATATTCCTCTTACTTTTCCGTGTCCTCAGGGATTTCAAGACTGCAAATCATTTTCATGAGAGATGTAACCTTAGATCAAGTTATGTAATAATACATCACTTCCATCAAGTGAAATAATCACAGTATGATACAGGAATATTAAACAACTGCCTTCCCGCATGGTATGCACAGGAATTTCGGGAGTTTCCCTCTGTGTGTCTTCGGTTGTTATTTCGTATTGTGACACCTGTAATTGTATATAGCAATCTAGATTTTAAAATCCTGACAAGGCTGCTGTGGGTTCCACAGCATACATAAATCCATCACAGCGTACGAGATAGATTTTAAATTGATGGTACTACACCAAGCAGTGAAATAAAAGCACTAGCAGCACTTATCCTTGTAGACTAATAGCTGCAAATGATTTTATGAATCATTAGTTCAGATCCTATAGTCCTACCCGTTTTAAACCATTTCTAGATTAATGCTTTTTTGTCTGTGATACGATATTAATAGTCTACTGAAATGCATGCAGTTTCTAGCGGTGTGTCACAGCAACATTTTAGTGATGGAAGGGAGTTTGTGGAATTGCAATAACTGATTAATTGTTCTGATTCGGGTAGCCGGCGCTTTTTCAAGAGACCGTCTCCCGAGAGCTAGTATCCTGTGAACAGATCCAACTTCTGAGCACAGATTACCTGCTACTGACTAGTTATGCCTGGATGACAACATGGGACAAAACCCCCTCAGATTTTATACCCTGAAAGTACTCCCTTAAAAAGCAATCCAGCAAACAGCGTTTCGGCATTCCCCTGATTTTGCTTCGGGTTATGTCAGTAGAGCAGGGAGGACACTCGAGCATCAGTTGTTGCATAGTCTGTTGTTGCTCTTCTCTAACTTCAAGGCAACAGGGACAGCTTTCGGCCAACACGGCGCCAGCAGAACTGCCTTTTTTTGCCTGTAGCTGATGGGTGGGAGCCGGGGAGGGACGGGACACAGGGCCGGGTGTCGCTGCAGCAGGTCCCCACGGTTTCCTCCTGCTCCCTCTCCGAAATGGAGTCTTTCCCTTTCTGATCACATTCAGGACTTTCTGTACGTGCCACAACAAAGAGGTGCTGAGAGATGTTTTCTTCTTCAGCGAGTAAATCAGACCATGAATTCTCAGTTTTGTGGAGGAAGCATCATCTCAGGCCTCTGCTCTTAAGTCTGCAAAAAAGATCCCGTTACACAAAGGTGGATATTTTTTCTGTATGGTAACTGTGGAGTTAACCAGTCATTTTCTTGTTCAAGTCAATTAGTTTTCTCCAGTATTTCTCTGAACACCATGTGCTAAATGTCATCGGGGGTTTGCAGCAGTTAGCTGTGTAGCTCTCGCTAACGTGAGCTGTGTCGTATTGATGAATCCTGATCCTGCTTGAAGTATTTAGCTGCTATTTTCTACCTATTCATCTCTCCAAATGTGGTGAAAAGTGCTTGCTCTGAGTAGGTTTTTTCATAAATAGTGTTTACTACTGATGACATAGGCATGATCCCTACATGATATGTAGGGATGGGCTTTACGGATAGAGTCAGCACAAGGAAGGCTTTGCATTCGGATGCCGGAGGTTCACTGCCCAGCTTTGGAAACTGGGGGTGCGTTTCCCTCCAGGGTGTTAGTTGCAAAATAAAGGATGACAATTTAGAAAATCAACGTTCATCACCCTTGTACTTTACTTTTTCCTGCAGCTAAAGAAGATAGCAGGGGTCTTCCAATACTCCTTCCACCCTCCATACGAATGCCCTTTCCTTGGTGAGCAGCAGTGCCCTGGCAATGACTGTCCTGGCCACAGCTGTGTGGGTTTATCTGCCTCCCATTAGCAGGGACAGTGACCACAGGCCTTCAACTTACGGACTGTGGAAAGGCCATGCGTCCCACTGCCTGCCTAGGGCTTTGTCTAAGCTTGATAATCACAACAGTTTCAAATACAGCTCCGTAAGAGTGATCAATAATTACACAGAATGAGCAAAAGTATTTAAGTGGTTATTTTAAAGTAAATGAGTTTCAACTCCTACCTTTTGGCTTAATAGGTATTTAATATTAATGATACTAAAAAGGTGAAATAGAATTGGGTAGAAAAACAAAACCCGGTGTGCCTGCTCCTACTCAGGCAGGCAGAACAACGCTCGTGTTTTCCACCTCCCTGTCGTCCTCTCTAGAGTAGTCGGGGCGACTGGCCTTTGGAGGAACCTCTCTACTCTCTATTAAGGATACAGAGCCAAGGAGATTAGGCTTTTCATCTTACATATTTAGACAATGATGGTATGATGTCACGTCTTTAACACGATGGCAGAAGAAAATCTATGGATCCGTTGTTACTTAATTGGCTTGCTTTATTGTGCTGTTGAATCCAGGAGGATCAGAGGTTAGTAATAACAATGTGATATAAGGACCTGGAGTGCTGGAGGGCTGACACTTGAAAGGGATGCACTTTCTGTAATGATAAGTTCTTGGAAACTGTTGCAGTTTTAATGTTGTTACTGCTGCATTTAATTTGCTTCTCCTTCTACAGTGGGTAGTAAATGATGTTGAATATATTTTCTTCTGTATCCCAGATGAGAGACTGACATCCATCTATACCTCATTTGAAGTGAAAGTTAGAACCGTAACTTTTTTTTTTCCCTTTTCTTCTACTCTATTCTAAATTCATAGGTTATAGTATCTGGTTTACAGTACTAAAAATAACAGAAGTCTGTGCATTTCCCAGACATCTGTAAATAAAACATGCAGGCATGATGACGTTTTTAAGTCGCAGCTTATAGTGTTATCATATATTAATAGGTGCAAAAGTCAGATTCTGCTATCGACATGTTAACACTTAACTTCTTAGGTAGGTAGATAGATAATTTCATATTTAGATCATGTTACCAGACACATTATTCAATCACTGCACCACAGACCTTGAACACACACACACACACACACACACACACACACACACACACACACAGGCTGACATTGATAGCTGCTGAGCGTGCTGCGGAGGTTACAGGAGAGTTATCTCTATCTTTACGTGCCTCCGCGTTTTTTAAATAAGCTGAAGGAATAAAAGAGGGAAGAAATGCAAGAACAAGATTTCTAGAGGATGACTCTGTAAACCTGGGAAGATGGATGGGTGTTACATCCAGCCCACACGCTCGTGTAGGAGGCTCCTTCAGACCAATGTGACCCACATTCTCACTGGAGGAGAGGAGAACGGCACAAAGTCAATGTTGCTCCCCCTCTTCCTAAGTTTTTTTTTGGTTTTTTCCCTATTCAGGGTTAATCACGGAGGGATCTCATGCCATACAAATTAGAATAACCCGTCAACTTCAGTGGTGCTACCAGGATTTGCAGCAGCTGAGGATCAGTCCTCGAGCCCTTCCAGGGGTTAGCGGGGGGTATCGCATACCTGAGTCAGCCTTCTCTGTCTAGTGCCTTAATCAATTCCTGAACGCTGTGCTCAAACATATCATGATATTCATCAATTCCCCTCTCCAAATAAGCAAGAAAAATTCCAAGAAGGTTTTTCTGTCATTACTGATGTTCATAATGTAGTGAGATTGATGGATTGCACTAAAATCCTCACTGTGGCAATGGCCCATTTTGAAATGCGTTGGAAAACGGCTTTAGTGCAGAGGTATGCAAGAATATTTCAAGGTGTTTTGGTGAAATGTGCTGGGTTTAGAAGGAATATGGGAATATAAGGAAGAAGTTTAAACAAATGTGTAACTAACTCATGAGATCAAAACTTGTTACTGAGCTTAAAAAAACCTGCATTTTTGGAAATGCATCCCTTTTATAGCTTAATTTTTGTAATTTGTAATAAAAAATGTCGTGTGTTGTGGACAGTCTTTGAGAAAACCTTAGCGGTTCTCTAACACACAAAAGCCTTTACAGGAGGTAGTTAAAGGGCTTGTCAGTAAATTTAAAAAATGGGGTTGCATGGAAGTACTTACAGTGAACATCATACATGCAGACGTTTTTGTAGAAGGAAAATTAGCTTTCATATATAATTTGTATCTAAAAATGAGAAAGGAACAAATCACAGGATCAAAGTAAATGAGCTTTTAGATCATGCAGTATGTTGGTGGCAAATGTAACATTCGACAATATTCTTTGACTCTGTATATTAATTAATTAACATGTTTGTGGAAAATGTGCATGTAACCATAAAAAAACCCTCTACATTTGATCCACAAATGACCACTACACAACTGTCCAGTTTGCCTTTATTTGTCACTAAAATTAGGAGAATTTCTTATACAGTAGAGAAAATGATGTCTTTAAAAAGATAGAAGGCATAGATACTAAATCCCAGCAAACATCACTGCCAAAACTAACCCGCCACTTTCATCCGAGAAACAGCATTGCACCTTGAAAACTATTTCTTGGTCTCAAGCATTTGATACTCAGTCCAGCTGTCTTGTATGGTCAACAAGATGAAACTATCAGGGACTTCCATGTAAAATGTCACACAAGGCTATCAAGTCTGCTTTAGCCAAATCTGAACAATCACAGCAAATCAAGCTCCTGAATCCTGTATCGAAAAATTTAATTTCTACCTCCAGGATCATATCTGCCCTAGCTTATTTTTGCAGGAACGTATCAAGCTTCCTTTCAAATCAATTTGCCTATACCGGCGTCTTTGGGAGGGCTGCAAATTGTCAGAAATCTCCTAAATTCCAGTTTAAATTTATTCATGAACAATTTATAACCCCTCGGTCTGGTATGAGTATCAGCCTTTAAAGTTAAATAATTCTTCTCCCTCCCTGCTGTTTACTTCCAAATGCACCTATAAAGAATAATTGTATCCTCTCTCAGACTTCATTTTGCTAGGCTAAACAGACCAAGCTCTTTTTAATTTCCTCCTCCTTAATCATCCTACCAGGACTTAGCTGTACTTTTTCAAACCGAGGTATGGTTTTGAAATGGTTCACAGTATTCTACACTGCATCTTGCTAATGCTTCATGTGGTGGTCTTGTCTCTGCTTAAAACCGACCTTTGTTGAGTTATCTATTGCTAAATTCTGCAAATAAGAGAATGTACTCGCAAATAAGAGAATGTACTCGCAAGTTAATTTCAAAAAACTTATTTGTTATCGGAGTCAGGAGTTAGCCGTTTGATTAGGCTGTTACTGCCTAATTGCTTGAGTTGGACTCAAGCCTTTGCATTCAAACATGCCAAAGCTGCTGAGAACCCTGATTTCTCTAACTAGTTTTGTTGTTGTGTGTTCAAGAAAGAGGCATCTTCACTGTAGAGATGCAGTTTTTAGGTTGAATCGTAACTGCTCTAAAGCCATTGTATGCAGGCTTCCACTTGCTATAAACAGAATAAAACCTCATGTGCCGTCCTACCTAATTTCATCATCTGTGGCATGGGACAAGGTCTTCAGCATGTGCTAAGATCCATAAACTCCCAGTTTCACTTACGTGTTGCTTATTTTTCAGTTTCGGCTCCTTTAGACACCTCGCCTGATTCATCAAATTAATTTAACACTGTAGTCCTTCTTTTGTCCTCTGGGATTTTCACCCAGTGCAAGGAAATTCATTGTTTACGTTGTTCCAGATTGTATAAATATTTGTGAATGAGTATTGCGATCTCAGATGTCAAGTACAGTGCGTAGTATCAGAAATGCAAAAAACCAGACTCGTAAATCTCCTTCCGTGATCTCATTTTGTGATCATTAGGTGACCTGCCAGCCAGCTAGATGGCCATTCAGTGATCTTACAATTTTCTGTCTGCTCCTGAAAGACCAAACGGATAAGAGGCGAGTCTGTCTAGCAGCAGTGTGGACTACCTTCCCAGGTCTGCCTGCCATGACCTGCCCAACCTCTTCATCACCGTAGCTATACATTTGGTAAATTACAGTTCTCTGTCCCCCGGCAGGGACTGGGGACCTTGGTTATTAAGAATCATAAAGAGCAGAGAAATATTACAAGCAGTCAGCAGAAGAGCTGAGATGATAACTCAAGGTCTCTTCGCCTGGACCTCGGTGCTCTTTGTGCCCAAGTCGAGGGTATTGTGGTGGGTGGCTTTCGGAGCAAACGCATGGCATTTTATCAGTTTCTGCAGAAGCACATTGCAGAGCTACAAAATTCATGACACTCCCCCAAGACACATGGCAGGTCTGTATATAAGTGTCTTCAGACTTCCAGCCCTGTGCTTTAACCTCTGGCCATGCACCTTCTCGGGGCTCCGTTCTGGCTAAGATGAGGGTTCAAACGAGTGACCTCTGGGATAAAGAGAGTGAGTTGGTACCTCCTCTGTGGCAGGTCGGGTTCGGCGGCGGGGAGGCGTGATTGACTGCCTGCCCCTGTGCACTGGGCCGGGGGGGTCATCGGATCAGGTGGTGGGAGAGAACCTGGCTGTGGACAGCCACGAGGTCACCCACGGACGGGCTGGTGATAGAGGGTGGCTGAGTAAAGAGGTGGTACAGAAACATAGCATTATCCTGCTGAATGAGTGAGATTATTCTTCTAGTCTGTCAGAGATGGGCAATAAGTGAAGCACTCCTTTGTATTCATGCTCTTACAGATATAAAAGACTCATGAAATCGTATTTATGTTTTCAAAACTAAATGCTGCTTTGTCAGGAATAAAATCTAAGGCCTTAACATTTCATATTGGACCAATAGGTCTCAATTAATATCAATACAGTATTGTACCCGTGAGAGGCCACAGAAGACGGTGCTCCTGAACTGTCCGCTGTTGGGAGCAGAGACATTTTCAACATCAGACCAGCATTCCCTCTCTGCCTGGCTTGGACACCACCGTTACGGCAAGTGGCCACTTCTGTGTCTTCCCCTGTCCTCTCTGCTGTGCCCAGCATCGGTGGAAGGATGCTCACTAATTTCAGTAGGCTTCAGCTCTTGTCCTAAATGATCAGAAAGAAGCCACTTGACTGTAATTCTTTTGTAGTAGATGCTATGAAGAAATTGAATCCGCTCTTGATTATGAAATTCCCCCCTTATCCCTTATTCACAGTATATTAGCTGAACAGAACATGCAAGTGAGGCTACTTTCTAAAACAGTGGGTTTCTATTTTTATTAAGTTAATAATGCAGTACATACCTCAAGAAACATGAATTTCATATGGGATAATCAAACTAGTTTTGGGAATGCACACCTTGGTGGAATCGCACCCGAAAAGAGCTGGTGGATTTTTAAGATTGGAAATTGTATTTCCTCTGCGATCTCCTAGGTAAGGACAGAGCAGTTCTGCTCTCGGGATGTTCCTTGTGCTCTTAATGATGTGCTGCTGGAGGGGCTGCTGATGTCCATGGATGTCAATATGGTTTTCCCACATCTCATCAAACTGCATGTTGGACTTCTTTCTCCGGGTTTGTGAGAAGTTACCTGTGCAGGGGTACCTGCTCTTCCATGATATGCAGAAAACTTGACATTTGAAGACAGTAGATGTCATCCTATTTCCTGTAAATGCAGGTTAGAAGGGTATTAGAGAAACATGCAGGGGATTAGGTGTTGGTTGAGCAAAGGCAGTTAGAAAGTTCCCTGTAAGAACACATACGTGAAGGTGAGATATGTAAGAGATGGAAATCACCGTCTTCCAAACTCACCCAAGAGGCTACCCAGCTTGATTCACTTGATGGGCGGTTCTGTTTTCTGCGGCATATGTGAAATCTTTACATGTGCAGAATAAGAGAATATCTACCATAGGTAATGATTATGTTATTTAAAAACAGTAAAATGCATATTTCCCCCCTGTCCCCCCAGATCATAATTGCAGTCCCTTGAAAAAGGCAAGCTGAAATCAAGTCCCCACCAATGCGTGTAGATGAACATGTGATTTATATGTCTGAAGGCTGCATTGCGGAACTACGACTGGAAAAAACCTACAGAAAAGCATATATGCATTAGGTGGCAAAGACTTCAGTCTGAAAGCAGCCTTTGGAAATACTTTTTTGAAAGACCATATTGACAGGCTGAGTTCTAAGGACAGTTACACTGATTATATGGAATTATAGTCTCCTTTGGCCTAAAATGCGCCGCTATTAGATGGATTTTTATTCAGGTGACATGCGAGTCTCAGAGAATGACAACCAATATACCGGAGCCGTTAGGTTTTCTTTTCTGTTATTAGTGGCAACGTTCTCCTGAATATTGAAAGAAGTGTGCGTATTCCACTGAAAACCTCATGGATAAAAGACAGCAGACAGCAGGGGCTGGCGTGTCTGGAAGAACACATCCCAACAGCAGAGGAAAATGGGGTCACCAAATACCAACTATTCATATTTAAGGGGTTCTCCTACTACCCATATGCTGTCATTGTCTCTTTTGCCACCATGTATGTCTTTAGTTATATGTCATTGCCCGCGAGGCTTATTCAATTTTTCTTAAAGCAATTCTCCAGTTTTTTCTGAGCTGCTCTGTAGAGCTCCTGCCACAATTAGAACTTCACACTTGGGTCCTTTCCTCACACTTGCTTCTGGTGTGGTATTTACAGCATCCTCAATAACAGCCGTGCATTTGCGTGCTCTAGGTGCTGGCTGTGGCACTGATCCTCATCATTTCGCTGTCATGGTGTGCGGCTTTAACCTTTCGTTGTACCCATCTGTTGTCTCTGCCTCACCTTATGCTTTGGTTATGAAATTGTTGTTGTGGGGATTGTCTGTGTGGGATCGCTGTTTGTACAGCACTTAGCATACTTCAGTCCGAATCCCAAACCAGAGCTTTTAATTGTTGCTGCAATACAAATACATTGACAAGGTCAGGCCAGCTGTTATAAAAATTAAAGGTACCTTTTGACTGTCTTCCTCGATGCTCGCGCCCTCCGCTTACAGAGAGAAACACTATTCCTGTGCCCTCAGTTGCCCTCCAGTGCTTCAGTGGGCTTTTACCCACTTCTCTCTCCCAGTTAGGTTCCTCCTGTAGTTTATTTCTGGTACCGTACATTGTGCAACGGTGCCTCCAAGCAGGGAGCACGGCTGAGATGCGGGGTGGTTCCTGCACAGCTCAGGAGACTCCTCGGGTACCACTTTGGGCTCCTTGTCCTAACTCTTCCACACCTTTGGGAAGCCCCATGGAGATGTCTTGGACAGGCACAGCTGTGATGATGGAGAGCCCTCATGCCGGCGATCACGGGTAAAGAATTCATTTCCCTTTGTGCATCTGTGAGTGCTTAGCAACTGTTTTCCCCTGGGTTTTGAAGAACACTTTGCAGGCTACCATGATTTAAAAGGTTAGGTGAAATGGCTGGTGAATTTAAAACTGATAGCATTGTCTCATGTAATTTCTTTATGCTTGTTAATGAGCCTTCATCTCCTTCTGTTCGTATTAGAGGGGTAAAACAGTAGTGGAAGTTGAGATACATAGAAAGGCTTTGACAAAAGCCAGTCTTCCATGAAATAGAATCTCAACTTTAAGGAAAAAATGACCCACTAATAAATTACATTCCAAAATGTGTCTTCAAATAATGCATGAAGCCTGATTTACATAAAAACATGTTTGGGAGCCCTTAAGCTCTCATTGTTCTGCAGCAAGCCAGGATCTCTCTCAGAAAGGCAAATGAGAAGTGTCCCCAGTTGCAATCTTAGCATGGAAAACTGATGATTTTCCTATGTCCTCTGTTCCAAGGAAATTGTTTTCCTAACGTTATTGTGTTGACAGAGCAATGCAGATGATGCTTGGAATATTGGAGTCCAGGTATATTGTATATATCCCCCTAGTATCGCAGAAAATCCCGTGCACCTTTTGACATGTGTGGTCACTGGTAGGGACCACACGTGCAGGATTGAGCCCTTAGAGAAAAGAAGGGGAGACTTTTTTTCCCCGGAGGAATATCGTAGACAGCAGAAGTAAGTGATGATGCCAGCTAATGCCAATTGTGATTAGGGTTTGTAGAAGAACACCCGTTATGGGATTAATCACGCTTCTCCTCTGTGCTGCGAAGGACTCTGCCTGCCTTAAAACTGATGTGTTTTCACTCAGCGTGTGCCCGGGTTTGGGAGCGCTGCACCGGGGCTGTGCACACAGGTTAGCTCTGGGGGAGCTCGTCAGGCCACCTACGGGCAAAATAGTCGATTTTTAGAAAAGCGTTGGTTTTGAAGATCTACAGGCAATTCTGCTGAAGAGCAGCCTAGTACACAGCATTACGGATGCGATGAAAGGTCGTCGTGTCCCACTTTCAGAGGGACTCTTGTTGGGCTCTGTGTTGAGCAGGATTTCTCTCCATGGGCTCTGTAATGCCTAAGTGGCACCCATTCCCTCCAATCTCTGCTCCTAGCCAGGTTTCCGTCAAGTCCATATTGGTTGATTAGGCTCATTCTGTAGAAAATAGCAGTTACGGAAATACTTCAAACCCAAAACTTATGTTAGTTACGGAAAGATAAAGTAAAGAAATCAACAAAAATAAATTATTTCCTTTGTTTTTCTTCATGATTGTGCTTTCCTGGGGTAAGATGCTTTCAGAAAGAGGAGGGACAGCAGCTTAAGCTGGCAAATTCAGATGAAACCTCAAATGAATTAGTATTCAGTCTTGGTATCAGGGACTTTTTAATCCTTCCTTAGCCTAACGTCTCCCCAAAACAGTCTTATGAGAAAAGCAGGCCAGGAAAAAAGGAGCTTATAACAGCAACTTAAAGGTTTTCTTTAAGGTTAATTAATTGCAATTAATTGTGAAGTATTGTAGCAATGAACAGTAGCTTTGAATTTGATAATGAAAACAAAAAAAAGAAGGAAAAAAAAAGAAAGAAACAAGGAAAAACCCATATGGAACAATCCTGAGCTTGCAGATGTGGTTTTTTCCTCCCGTCTCGGTAGGTTCAGTTTGCAAACTTAACTCAGACAATTTACAAATATAATTACAGCGGAGAATTAATTTAGGGGCTGAGCAGCGTGGTGGAAAGAACAAAATGTTTTCATTAGGAAAGTTTAGACTGGCAATTCTGTAAAGGATGTGGTGAGCAAGACCATACCCATGTGCTTCACAAAAAAAGGGTGACTTTAAATGAGTTTGTCCCCTGATTTTGTGTCACTTCTGTTTAGATTAAAATAGATTTTGAATCAGTAGTAAAAGGAATGGAAGGGTCTTTTTTTGCTTTCAGTTGCACTAGAAGAAGAATCTTCTTGGAAAAAGACCTGGCTGGTTTGGGTGGTTCCCCAGAAGGGTGTGCGTCGTGGAGTGCAGAAACAGGACTGGGATAGTCACTGGGAGGGACTGGGATCACTTCTTCCATCTCCTTTTTCTCTTTCCAGTTCAACGCTCTGAAGAGACTGTTGTTTGTTAGCATTAAGGTAGTGCCAAGAAGCTCCAATCAAAATTGTCGTGGGCAAGTAGTTAGGAGACTGTTTCTAACCCAGACAGCTCACCAGTACACAAGGTAGGGGATGGAGATGGTAGAAGATGAAGTGATTTGTTCAAGGTCAATGTCAGTGATGGAATTAAATACAAACCCAGAACCCACTACCTTCGTATCGGTGTGCTGTTCCCTCTCTTATCTCTCTCTCTGCCTCTTGCCTACTGTGATCGCAATGCTTGAGCCGGTGGTTCAGATGAAAGCCTGGTAGCTTGAAAACGCGTGGCCAGGAGCGCCGCATCGCTGTCACACCTCCGGGGATGCAGCGGAGCCCGCGGTGAGAAGGCTCTGGTGCTGATGAGTCGGAGGAATTCTCGGCACTGACTCCCCACTTACCTTGGCCCGAAACAAGAGTCTCACCGTGCAGGGGAATTAATTTCACTTGCTTTCTCATCTGCTGAACTAATAGGGTCAGATCAGTGGGGAAAGCAAAAAATTACTTTCAAGTTTCCCGACTCCCTAAGAAGGCTGCTCTCTGTATATGATGTGGTTACAGCTCCCAAACTGATGTGTTTATTTTACAGCTGTAGCTCTGAGTGTACAGAGCAGGGTTACACAACAAAAAAGTTTACAAAAAGAAGTACTTACCTAGGAAACCTAAAGCTAAAATAGCAGGGTGCAGGTACACTTGGAGATATGTGAGATATAGCTGGTAATGTTTGTTCGTAACAGACTCATCCTGTCATAATAAAGGATCCTTTGAGACATCTCAAAGTCTTATTTCAAAATTTATTATACTATTTAGCATATACAAGGTTAAGAAAATCAGCACCACAGCCAGATGGCTGGGGAATTGTATCATCCTGTTGCTCTCTTCCCTACTGCCAATAAATTTGGTGGCCAAGGCAGTCACCAGATGCAAGATGCTGCCAAGGGGGCCAGCTGTGGGAGTGAGCGCCCGGAGCTCCTCCGGTCTGCTGCCGGTCCCTGGGGACTGCCTTTGTGGTTTGGCTGGATGGTCGCAATCACGTATGGAGTTACTGCTGCAAGAGGAAAGTGCAACAGGGATGGATCAGAGGAATCGGCACTTTACCCACCCGTTAAAGAGGAGAAATATTACCAGTGCCACAAGGTTGTTATGAAATGAATTAGATAAAGAAGAAAAGTCATATTCAATTAAATCATGCCCTTTTTCTCTTCTAGACAACGTGACACTGAGGCTATGCTTCACAGTTTATAGATTTGTATAGAAATTGGTGCTAATAGTTCAATTTTATGTAATTATCATGCTAGTAACATTGAAGATTAAGAATCTGGGTAGAGGGAGGAGGAGACAATACTTTTATAAATAGTTAATATCCAGAGGAGGTAGGCAGGGTAAAAATATATTTAGGAATTAAACTGTCAGCAGAGAAACTCTGCGATCTAATTCCAGCTCCGACCCAGAGATTCTGTCCATCATGAGATGTCACTAAAGCTCTCTGGGTTTGGCTTATTTTTTTTTTTTTTAAATCTTTTACATGAAGATAATACCTTGCTATCTCACCGGGGCTTTGTGACAATTCATGTCTGTATAACGCTTTGAAGCAGAGCTTGTAAAGTGCTAAGTATTATTAAGATGAGATGAGGAGAATCTCTTATCTCAAACATCAAGTTCTTCAGGGATGGGGAAGGAGGCAGCGATCTATTATCCATAATACATCTCTTCGGACTAAGTTTGATCAGCCTTAGTGTGATTCAACAAAACCCTGTTCAACTGTGGACAAATGGACATCTCTATTATAAGTGATGAAATGGAAACCTGTATAAAGGGAGGAATCGCCTGACAGTGTGTCTTTGATCATAATCTATCAGTGCCTCAAAGGAGAACATAATAATACAAACATATTTGCAGGAGAAAGCCAAAAATAACTCGTACTGTTGTTCTGCCTGCATAAAGCCGTCAGGAATGTGCACAGACAGTTGTTGTTGCTGTCAGCGTCGCGCGGTGTTGCCGTGCCAGGTAAGAGGCTGCCAAGTAGCTCACTATCGGGGCCGTATTCTGGTGATGTGATCCCTCTTTGCGAAATTTGTAAAGCACTTAAGCACTTTCCAAGAAGGAAATGAAGACTTATGATAAACTGTCACTTGGTAGTGATAAATGCCCGCTAGACCACCTCTGGGTTAATTTAAAAAATAAACAAAGCCATGTTTTAAGGCAAAAGCTTATTGCAGAGTGAAAGACGGGACAGAGGCGGCTGTGGGGGCAGGTGGCAGTAGGATGGATGTAGATGATTTTTAAGCAGTAGCACAGATTCTCCTCAAGTCTTTGAGGAAGAACAGGAGGGAGTAATTTTGTATGTAAAAATGCTCTTACCTGTCAATAACTGTGTTATGAAGCAGCCCAGAGACACACTCTAACATTCAGAGGCTATGCTTTGCTCTTTCAGCAATTTGAGCTTTCTGGACATTATTTCAAGGTCACACATCACTGTGTCCCCTTTTGTCAATCAAATATGCAGCATCTGGCTCACTCCTCCTCACTCTTTCTGCCGGATACTCCGTTCTGCATCCCCATGCACAGGGTCAGCCTTTGCAGCCTTAGTGCCTTTTACTTATAGGATACCTTTTACTTATAGGATGCCTTTTACTTAAAGGATATGGTGGTTCAAAAAATAAGTAAGACTTTGAAATCTTCTGATTTGCAAATCTTTGAGTATTATGCTTTTCTTTTTAGAAAGAGGGGGGAAAAATGCAGATTCCTAAACTAGCTGTTATTCATTTGTTTTCCTTGTGAATCTGCAGCACCTTTCTGTGAGACATCACACTTGATGAATATCAACATGGAAGTAATGACTGCCCATTGCCACAGTGCCACTTGCGTTATCTGTTCGAACCAATGCCTTCATTATTTCATAAAAATAAACTAATAAAATCCATTGTATCTATTTGCAAGGTGACCTATAAATTGTACCATAAATTCTTATCTTAAATAATCGTATACTTCAAAGAATGAGTGTGCTGATTGGAATGGAGTTTTTAGAGTATTTGTACTCCTTGAAGGATATATTTCAACCAATTTTCATTAATAATTAATCATGACGTACTGGTTCTAGAAGGTTAACAAGAACATAACAAGTATAATACTCCCAGAATTACAAGCTTCGTGTGAACATGGCATGATATGTTGGCATCCTTTGCTGCTTTTATCTGCTGTGGCCACTACTTGGGATGGGAATGGGGATGAATAATGGACAAGCGTATGTTCTGTGTCCTCTCCTGCTGTGTGTCTCTTTCTTCCCAAAGACATTTTTCCATGTCACTAATGATGGACTCATATACATGTTTACTTGTGAATCTCTTGTTTGTATGTAGGAATATATATCTATAGGAAATATATATGGGAAGTACTAGTAGGAGCATCTTCATTTGAGTTTTTACCTTTAAAGGCTTAATCTACTCTCTTCAGAACCCTCCATCGTTGTGAGAGATGGCATTTTTGTATTTCCTACCAGCATAGTATTCCAGGAGTCTTAATTGCGTGCTTCTGCTTTTGCCATGCAGCCTGTGAGCTCCTCCATGTTTGCTAACTAATCCTTTCAGGATAGCTAGGATGCTCCTTGTTATTGATGTATTGTTTTTTCAATATGCACTTTGGAAATTTCAACATACTAGAAGGTGAAATTGCGTACCATAGAAGCTCTTAAAAGTCAGATTTTGCCAACCACAGACTTGTCAAAGGCAAGTATATAAGGCTAATGAAGGAAGAGTAATGGTATCTCGAATCTCACAGTGCTTTATATTAATTGCTCGCAAATGCTGACTGCTGGCAACTGTTCCACAGTCAAAGCATAATGGACTTGAGAGGCCAAACTTGCATTCCTGCAATGTAGCAATTTTTTATAATGCAGTCAAAATAATGGCAGAGGACACCTAAGTGCCTCTGCCCGCCCGGCGTGGTTTGGGAGGTCTGCAGGAGGAGCAGCCTTCCTCCGAGGGCGAGAGAGGAGGAGCAGGGGATGCGCAGCAATTACTCTGCAGACCACCTTTGGTGGTCTTGAAAACCAGCAATGGGCTACTTGCAGCTGGAGAAGGGACGGTTCTGCGCGAGGTCAAAGGCTTCGTTTTCTCCTAGCCCTTGCCTCCCATCGGGTATTTTTCAGACCTGTGCAAGGGCATATCACCACCCCACTGGCGTCTTTTCCATTTGGTACCTGGCAGCCATTAACACCTATGTGGGCAGGTTTTGAAAGCGTGAATTCCCGTATCGGCACATGGGAGGGTGAAAAAGCGTTAAATTCTTGGGATGGTTTTAATATTTGAAATCCTGAGCCGCCAGAGTTCAGGTGAAGAAGAAGATAGATTGATGCTTTTTGCCAGATGGATAGACTAAGGAACACCAGGTCCCGCTGTTACGGTATTGGCTTGCTATTTTGAGACTTAAAACTGAGCGTTCATGCTTATTTTCATACAACGACTTAAAATAGTCCCAGTGGGGAAAGCAAATAGTGTTTTACATTTTTTGGGGAGGTATGAGGTTTCATATTAAGAACATTTTTATTCCACTAAAATTAAAGCTTGTGTTACATTTATACAAACACGAGATCGTACAAATGATACATTATCAAATCTAGAAAACAATAAACAACAAATAATGCTTTTGATTTAATAGTAATAATAAAATAATTGTATAAAGTATTGTAACAACTTACGTAGTGTGTTATGTACACTTAAATTAGCTCTTACCACATCTTTAGATAAACTCTGCAGAGATGCAGGATACGGAAAAAGAAGGTCCAGTATCCCAGCCCTTCTGCTGGCTGTTAAAGTAATTTGTCTCAATTTACCAGCATAGTCATAGATGATACTCACACAAAATGTATTAGTTCAAAAACCAGATCAGATGAATGGAGTTAAAATTCTCAGCTTCAGCCACTCAAAATATATTGTCTGTCTTTTTCAGAAGAAAAAGTAAAAGATGTATTAGGGACAGGGAAACATTGGTTATCTAGTCTGAGAGATTAAAAAATGTTGGGAGACGAGGAGGGAAAAAGGCATGCCTAGCACACAGACTCTGTGAGAGCAATAGTTTGGCTTTATTTGCCTCCTTTTTGTGAGATAGTTTCCAAATTTTCAACAGTCTTCATTAAACTAAGGTGTTTTATCTTGTTTTGTATATCATGGCCTACTTTTAGTCTTTCGTTTTACCCTGAAACGTGTGTTCTGCTACCTACATCAACAAAGTGAATAGGCAGAAATGGAAAGGATAGGATGGCACATTATAACGTGTATCCTTTGCCTTCCTGACCTTTTCCCAGCTCAGAATGTTTTTATGTTTTGCCTGTAGAGGCATGTTTGCAGCTTTTTTGCATATGAAGCCTCAGGAGTTTTTAAGAGCTGCTGATGGACAAGTTAAAAATAAACCAGCAACCATTAAGACTTTGGGGAGTATTCTGTTTATGAAATGTGTTTCCAGCATTTCCCTTTATTCACTGGGAAGTGTTAAGACATTGCGAGTGTGTCTGTTCCAAAAAGCTGATATTTACTCGTAGCTCTGTGCTGTGGAAATGATAATGAAAGAGCCGTCATAACTTCTTATTGAAAGACATGGGGAAAAGCATCAGGAACAATGAGGTTTTAAGAAACTAAACTCCATTTTCTTGCACGTGTGTGGTTAGCAATGGAAAATAAAGGAGAATTTCATAATTACAATAAATTACATTAAAACCTTGCTTCTCCCTTAGGTGTCAGCTCCTCGTAACTGGGTGGGTTAGTTACTAAAGTGACTTGCCGTGTTTTTGGGGTGCCAGCAGTGGAAGGCTGGGGAGGTTCACCACGGACCCACTGCGCGTTGTTGGGGGATCGGCTGCAGTGGCCCCAGCACAGCTCAGTGAGAGTTTTCCAGTTTGACAGGTGACTCATTTGGCTGAAGCCGATCCCCCTTTGACAAATATCCTCTGCTGCCAAATTGCTTCTGTGCAATGCGGGTGCTTAATAACACTGCACTAAGACTTTAGGAAGATGTACGGGCTTGGAAGGCCCTTGTGCAGCACCCATAAAAATCATTCCCTTGACATGGGAAGAGGTGTCTGTGTTAATCAGCTTGTGCTCATCTTTATGAACAGGCTTGACATAGCTGCAGGCTCAAGGTTCAAGGCACGGTTTCAGTCAAAATATGGACCAGAGGATCTGTCTTTACCTGTGGCACGGAGCATTCATAAAAGCCTTTACAAGCATCCTGCAGACCAAAGCAGAATGACTTGTAGCTCTTGCAGAACTAGCCAAAAGATGGATCGGGACAGTCTTGTGCTTTTCACCATGCCTTGTGTACCCAGACCATTGCCCTTAAACAAGCTGGGTGGGCCCCAGGCTTACCTGAAATTTAAGTGTCCCCATAAATAACAGAAGCCTATTACAATAATTCTTTTTTTAAACATTGGAGATTTGTTTTTACTCCAAAAACACTTAAAGGTTTTCTTAAAAGTTTCTAGAAGATGTATGTAAAGTTATTTTTGCTTATGCTAACAGTAAATATGTGGCACTGTGGGACATGGTTTAATGGGTGTGGTGGTGTTGGGTTAATGGTTGGACTTGATGATCTTACAGGTCTTTTCCAACCTTAATGATTCTGTGATTCTGTGTAAATAAGCTCATATGCAAATTAACTTTGAAAAGATCTGAGCATTCCTAGGATGGTTTATGTTATTTTGCCTAAAATACCTACACGAAACCAAGAGTAAATGTTCCTTCCTTTTGTATTTAGATAGAAATCAGGTAGGTTTCCACACTAAGCAGCAAAAATTATGATTCTAGCAGAGCGATGGAGATAAGCTCATTCAACCCAACTAAAATGTTGTCATTTTCAATAACTTTTCTTATTCTGCATGAAGAAAATTATGTTGAAGTCTCAAAAAAATTAAGCAAAATTACAGTTGCATAATGAAGCTAAGCTCTTTATGGCTGGTAATAGAGGAGCAAGAATTTAGAGTTTAGTAAATGCACAGTGGCTCAGAAATGTTATGACAGAAAGAGGGCAATGCAGATACAATAACAGAAGAACTTTCCATCCTATGACTTCATGCTTCCTATGAGCAGATTGCAAGCTCTGGCACAATCTGTAGCAGAAAACATATCTATTTTTCATTTTGCAATTATCAGAAAGATCAGCAGTTCCTATCTTTGTAGGTTTTGCTGGGGGAATTTGGATAAGTAGTTCAGAAGCTAATCCCTAAGTGTTTTTCTAAGTCGCGTGCCCATACGTGCCTCTAGTCGTGGCAGCCCTTTGCTCAGTAAGCAGCCTCAGGCAGATTCACAGTGACAGGAGGACCTTCCCCACCAAGAAGGACCAGCAAAGTGTCACTCTCAGCATCTCCATGGCTCATCCCAAGTTCCTTCACAAGTCCTGGGCTCCTCTCTGCCTCTGCCATCTAACTCACCTGCCTCCTACCTGTCCTGCAGCCTAATCCAGCCACAGACCGAAATACTGTGCAGTGAGACTTGTGCAGTCATTTCATCCCTTCTGGTTCAAAATTGGACTGGAAGGCATAAATAAATAGAATAATATTAATGGATCTTTTCTGAACAACAGGATAGACGTAAGTTTGATTCTGGCAAAGAATCGTGGTCTGAGAGGTACAATTCACCACATTCATTTATTTGTTTCGATTTGCTTATGCATAATCTTGTCAAAGTGATTTTTTCCCTCTGTGAGGCTGTTGTATGAATGGGAGATTCAAAGTCAACAGTACAGAAAGTCAAACACGACTTGGTGTATGCCAAGTCATCTATAAGCAGTAGCTCTTTCACACACAGAGGAGAAAATGAAAACAAATGAAAACATCCTTCAAAGACGGTGTTACTTCTGCATCAAGATCACTGGCTGTGTGACGCAAGGGATGATTTCTGAGATATATTCACAGAGAACAGCGAGAGCTTTGATACCGAACGTACATGGGCTACGGTGATTTTGACATGGCAAGTGCGAAGGAAGCCGTGTACTGGGATTGTTTTTTTAAATTAAGGATTTTAAATTAAGGATTCATTATACTAATAAGCAAAACAGATGCATGGGAAGAGGTGTCCTGTAATGAATGTAGAAGGCTCTGTTACACATAACTTAGCAGAGCATTTGAAAGGCTCTTTGGCTTTCCCTTTGTGGATGCTCAGCTACTTAATGTCAGGCATTTTTATAACCACAAAACAAAGCAAACTCTTCTGTAGTGCCTATTGCCTTGCTGTTCAGAAGACATGCAGAATGACAGAAGGTTGCATATTTCTTACTTTTGTCTTAGCCCGTTCCTGGATGAACCGTGATTGTCACAACTTGGGGACCACTCTGATTTGCATTGAGGACCATCAGTCCCCTCTGCTTTTGCTGAGCAGGCACCAGCAATCCATCCATCGCCATCCTTTTTTCTACAAGCTCTACAGAGATGAGACAGCAGCTCCCGTATCCTCCTTCCTAGCAGAGAGAACAATGGGTTGCCGTAAGCATAAAGAGCGCAGATGGTTTAGTTCTTAACATCTCGAGAACTTTTGATTTCATTTGGGCTAATGACAGAAAAGACAATTAACCTTTCATCATGAGAAGAGTTTCCCTAAATAGCTGCACTACAGGTAAAGTTCAGGACAAGTAGGAAGAAGAAATCTGCTTCACGTCTTTCAGGCCAAAAAGCATGCATACTTGTGCTGAATGCAGTTGCAGTATTTTTTCATGTGCCCAGGCCTCTGGATGGATGTAAGTTGTGGGAAAGTGGTGGGGTTTTTATTATTGCAAGGCACAGAGCATCTGGATGCAGCCTCTAGTAAGCAGGCAATACCGTCTTCAGTTACGTATCATCCATCCCTGGAACGAAATACTGAAGTGCAGCGCTGGTGGTGGTCGTTTCTCTTTTACATCTTTCTTTGTGCAGGTTCAAACAGTATTTACTGCTTCTCTAAAACAAGGTGCTTATAGGAAATCTAAACCTCTGCTATGTTTTCTGCAGAGCATAGAACAATATCCGCAACAAACTTCTTCAACGTTACGTGCCTGAAAGCCTGGAAAGGAGTTGGCCCTGAGGCTCACAATACAATCTCTCACTGTTCCTCCTGCCTGAAAATTTCTCTGTATCTATTCCTTCTGACTGGTCCGTGGCAGAGCTGCTCTCAAGGATTGCTTTTTCAGGTTAATTTTCAGCTCGTGTCATCTGGAGGCTTCATAAGAAACAGCGCAGGCATTCAGGGAACAAAGACTTAACCCCAAACAGGCAGGTAACCAGACAGAGAAAACAGGAGAAGACAGCACGAGATGATATTCTTCACCCAAAGCGTTCAATCACACTACGTCTGACAGTCCATTTCGTAATCCAGCCTGTCCCAAAGCCAGTGCCTCGTGTCCTGGCATGCCCTCCGCTCCCACCCCTTCTGCGGGGTGGCAGTGGTACCAACCTCTCTGTCGCCCATCAACACTAAGTGATGTTTAAGCACATGAGAGAGAAAAGTGGGAATGCTGTTACAAATATGAATGCCAAGTATGACGAGATATTTAAGAAATGGACAGGCTGGATGAGGGAAAGGCTGTCAATGTTGTCTACCTGGACCTTCGTAAAGCCTTCCACACTGTCTCCCACAGTGTCCTCCTGGAGAAGGTGGTGGCTCATGGCTTAGACAGGTGCACTCTTCGCTGGGTAAAAAACTGGCTGGATGGCCGAGCCCAGGGAGTTGTGGTGAATGGAGTGAAATCTGGTTGGCGGCCGGTCACAAGTGGTGACCCCCAGGGATGTTTTGGGACCGGTCTTGTTTAATATATTTATCGATGATCTGGATGAGGGGGATTGAGTGCTCCCTCAGCAAGTTTGCAGATGACACCAAGTTGGGCAGGAGTGTTGATCTGCTGGAGTGTCGGAAGGCTCTGCAGAGGGATCTGGACAGGCTGGATCGATGGGCTGAGGCCAATTGTGTGAGGTTCAACAAGGCCAAGTGCCGGGTCCTGCACTTGGGTCACAACAACCCCATGAAACACTACAGGCTTGGGGACGAATGGCTGGAAAGCTGCCCTGCAGAAAAGGACCTGGGGGTGTTGATCGACAGCCGGCTGAATATGAGCCAGCAGTGTGCCCAGGTGGCCAAGAAGGCCAACGGCATCCTGGCCTGTATCAGAAATAGTGTGGCAGCAGGAGCAGGGAGGGGATCGTGCCTCTGTACTCGGCGCTGGTGAGGCCGCACCTCGAATGCTGTGTTCAGTGTTGGGCCCCTCACTACAAGAAGGACATAGAGGTGCTGGAGCGTGTTCAGAGAAGGGCGACGGAGCTGGTGAGGGGTCTGGAACACAAGTCTGATGAGGAGCGGCTGAGGGAGCTGGGGTTGTTCAGTCTGGAGAAGAGGAGGCTGAGGGGAGACCTCATTGCTCTCTACAACTGCCTGAAAGGGGGTTGTGGGGAGGTGGGTGTTGGTCTCTTCTCCCATATATCTAGCGACAGGACAAGAGGAAATGGCCTCAAGTTGCACCAGGGGAGGTTTAGACTGGATATTAGGAAAAATTTCTTCCCTGAAAGGGTTGTCAGCCAGTGGAACAGGCTGCCCAGGGAGGTGGTGGAGTCACCATCCCTGGAGGTATTTGTAAGACATGTGGATGAGGTGCTTAGGGACATGGTTTAGTGGTGGACTTGGCAGTGTTAGGTTAATGGTTGGGCTTGATGATCTTAAAGGTCTTTTCCAACCTAAACAATTCTATGATTCTATGATTAAATTCATTACTTGCGAGTGGAAGGTTGCACAGCCCTGTGTGACGCAGATAAGAACTGGTACTAGTGCCAAGCCCAGCTCGGAGCTTGTGACTTACGAAAAACTTTTGTCTAATGGGGAAAAAAGCTGAAGCAATCAGTGCTGCAAAGTGCTGACTGGAAGAATAAACATTAAAGAGATAAAGCAGACCAGAAGGCAAAAGCAATCAGATTTGTAAAAGAGAACAGATTCTGATTTTATCTTATGGAAATAAATGCAATAAAAGCTTTCTAACTGGAGTTGTATAGAGTTGCAAATTTTTTTTATGCAATAGGAGAAAAATTGATGCCGGTGGTTGTTTTAATATTTTATGGAAATGCTTCAGCAAATAAATTGAAGTGTTTTTTATTTGCAAACAGAAGGTAAATGGGAGAACTGAAGCTTTTTGCTAAATATATTTTTTCTGTTAGACGACTTCACCCTATGGTTTGGTAGCTTTTTCAAATAGTTTTTAGATACCATTTAAACATCATCTCTGAACATCCAGGACTGAAAGTGTTAAGGGCTAGAAATGGTCGCCTCCCTTTTACTGCAGCGCTGGACTTCGTAGCCACGAAAGCCCATACCAGTGGATCACGAGAAGAGCAGTGCCAGTCGCATCAGGTATTTTGCATTTTGGTGTTCGCTGTCCTGAAGTCACGTTGGCATCCTGGTGATTTCAGAGCCTCTCTGAGCACACCGAGCGTGGACCATCAATCTGACCTGATGGCCAGTATTCAGATCCTGTCTTGACGTCGCTAATGTAAAGCCTGTAGTATAATAAAACTGACGGCGAAACTGCAGCACATACAGACATATATGGCTTTTCCTTTGAAAAGTAAGGGAGCCAGCCCAATGCATTAAAACAGTCATTTCCTTTTATCTGATGGGGGAAAAAAAATTAACCCAACTAAAAATAGTCAGGGCATTTTGCCCTATGATCTCTCTTCATCCTATGGATCAATATGTCCTGAGCTTGCATCCCATACATAAATAGCTTTCATGGGTGAGATGACCTTGCTATGGAATAGATGGATCTTTAATCAACAGACCTGCAGTACAGTAGTGTGAGTAGGGTGGAGGCTAAGGGAGTTTATAAATAACCGAGTTCAATTAAATACAAACCAAGATAAATCAGAAAATATTTCCCCCAAACCTCAATACTTAATGGTCACGGAGACGTCTTGGCCCCATGCGAAAACTTTGTTGATAGTAGCAGGACGTTACCAAAACCTGGCAGTTGTATTCAGTGACTATTGGGTTTTTGGAGGGGGGCGTAAAAATACGCCCTTCTTTCCTAATTTGCCTCTGTCAGGTGGAAACCGGAGGGGCAGGAGAAGCGCACAGCACGCAGGGATGGTGATGAAATAGGAAACTTCGGGGTGGCTGCGAAACACGTCATCACACTAAATACCTTTGGTATTTTACTGTGCAAGGAAGGTTTGCACAGTTTTTATCTCTAAAATTAGTAATATTTGAGGACATCTCTTTCTTTTTGGGAAGTTGTGCTTCTTTCATCAGTAAAGTGCTGGGCACGGTGTCCCACATGAGTCATCAGAAGAACACTGAGACTTATCTGCATGATTTTGTACTTTGGTCGCTTGGTTGTATGCTAGGAGAACTGTATTTATTTTTAAAGTTAAGAAAGAATTATTTTATTTATTTTGAGATTTTGTTACTGAAATGCAGGCTAGGCCCTAAATTAACAGAAAGAAGAACCATTAATTTATTTTATTTATATTATTCCCTTGTCATTTTTCTTTCTTCATAATTAGGAAACAATTTTCTTCAGTAACATAATTCAAGAAGTTCGTAGGAACTGTAAAGTTCTCTGTTTAAGAAACAGAGAGGGCAGACAGGATCGGCATGCCTTGTGCACACGTGCAACGTGTGAGGGTACATATGGGGTACCTGCAGGAAAAAACCCCTTTACACATTTTTCCTTCCTCTGCAAGACCGCACCAGGTTAATGCAGCCAGCGGTGAGGCAAGTAAAAAGCACTTGAAGTGGGGAAAAGCTGAGGGTAATAAATACAGAAACTCTGCAGCAAGTAGTGTCAGACATGTTCCATTCTAAATTACATCTGGAGTATGCCGTGGCTGCTTTGTGAGAAAATACAAGTGGTTGAAAGAGGATGATATGCTTTACACATTCAGACTGCACCAAAGTATGCTACAGAAATGGTCCGAGAGTCCGCAATTACATTGGTACTCCAGCATTCAGCACTGCATTGAATTTTTATGATTTCTGTGCTGTTTGTGAGTCTCAGACTCTTTGCCATTCACAGTGCGTGCGTCAGCCTGCCTGGGGAAAGGGGGACCGATAATTAACCCAGGCCATTAGGACAGCCAAATTCAGTCCAGTCTGACGGGTGTTCTGTCACACTTGATTTATTTAATATCTGCCTTGATTAATATCAACTTTTATTAAAAGTTCAATTTACAATTTTCATATCAGTTTTAAGCAAAGTTCAAGTAAAAGATGTAAAGAATTAGAATTAGGTGAAATCCTTCGTGTCCTGATTTGATTTCTGCCGACAGGAGAGTTGTAAAGGAGAGGAAACATCCATGGAAGTACAGAATGCAAATTGCTCAGCACGCAGCGAGTCCTGACACAAGCTGGGTGTTAATTTATTTAAAGCTCATGATATTGTAATGAATGCAGGGTTTGCTTGCCTTTGAGGGAGAAATTGTGCATATATCAGGTAGCAGTAGGATTCAACCGGTTAGTCTGGCCTCTGCTATTGTGGATAAAGCCCATGCTGCTTCCTCCTTCACCCTTTGGAAGCAGCAGCACAGCTCCTCAGGAGTTGGATCAAATCCTTGTAAAACTGTGCCCTGGAAGGAAGGCAAGAAGGAAGGAAGTCCGTTACGTAGGTGAAACAACATCCTCTCAATGTCGGGCATGCCATGTCTTTTCGTTCAGGTGAATCGCAAACTCGGAGGAGTAAAGGCTGAGCCATTTAAATTTTATAGCCATATAAATTATAGCTAGAAATCACTTCGGGAATAGGGTGAATTACAATTGCCATGTTCAAACCGACCATTCAAATGGCAGCTGACGGTTAAGTTTTGCGAGATGGTGATCACTGGTAATAGTCGCTAGTAATAATTTTATTTAAATTTCAACAATGTCCAGAGACTTCAGTGGAGCTCAGAGCCACTGTGGAAGTCTTTGCGCAAACGCCTGACAAGAGACCTTCACAGCGTTTTAGAGTAGGAGATGAGAATTGTTATTATTCTCATTTTAGAGATTTAGAGAGATCGAGCAATTTGGGAAACGGCTCCTGGGAAGTCTAAGGCAGAGCACTGCACTGCTGTTAGGAAGCAAAGAAGGAATCCAATCGATACTTTGGTGGCTGCAATTTAACTATTGTGCTTTTTAAAGCCATGCCTTTTCTGCCTTTGCTTTTTGGAAATACTTGGTGTTACAGTTCAACTCATGAAAGACTCCTGTTTAAATCCTTTGGCAATTTTTTTCTCGTGATTGCAAAGTTTCCTATATATTAGTCCATAACCACTGTTCAAAGGGAACTTTCTCCTACTTAAAATGCTTGTATTATGGCTTTTGTTCTAGTGTTCTCTTTGAGTTCGGTACATAAATTCTGAAGTTTTCCACCCCAAGTCCATATAAGCAGAACAGAAGAATATAAATATAACATTAAATTACGTACGGCCCAATAGCGTGTTAACCACTTTCATGTTCAGCAAGTAAAATGGAGAACAGCAATTTGTGTCTAAACAAGGGCAGCATTTTTACATTGTGGAGGTCACTGGAACACATTGTACTCATTAGAAATACAGCAACCTCAGTCAGAAGTTGAATCCTAGATAAGCACAAGCAAACCTCTAATGGATAGTCTGCGAATGTATCAGCTGATTTGTAAAATGTAAATGTTTTATGAGTAATAGGGTTTTAAAGCTGATTTTGATTAATGAAATGCAATCTACTTACTCCTTCAGCAGTCAGCCTACAAGCATCTAACCAACTAATTAGTCAGTTTAGGTAAAGTATTAAATCTGCCTTTTGTTTAAAAATAGGAAAAAGAAAAACATTTCAGACCTGCTGTGGAAGGTAGGTGCAGTAAGGAAAAGGCTTCACTGGTGTGAATGACCTCATTAGAAAAGTACAATACTTATATAAAACTTTTCAAGGCTTTGTAGTTCTAAACATAATGACTATTTCAATCTCAGAAGTGAAATTGTTAAGTGGAAAAAATGGGAGGAAAAAAAACCTGCATCTTTCTGTTTTGCAGACTTTTGCGGACTAAGGCAAAGATGGTTTTGTGAAATCAGGTGAGGTCACAAATCTTATAGTCAGTTTAGTGGTCATTAAGTTGGGCAGGTTCTGAAAGTCTAAGGAGTCTTTTCTCATTTATTATTCTAATTCACACCCATGCCCCAGATGCATATAGTGCGATCAGTTATGAACGTTGCAAACTATGGCATTGGTGACTTGGATTCCTTAGATGGTGTGCTGGAGAAGACGCTTCCAATGAGAACTTGCTGAAGGCCATTGACACAGATGTTATCCATGTGGTACCACTGGTTTTGAAGTTCGTGATATTCTCAATGGGAAGCATTAAAATGGATTGCTGGATTTTTGTTCCGGTCTTACCATTCTGCCTACATTTGTTTTAACTTGGTTATACCATTAAAACAAGAAGAGTAATTCCAAATACGTTCAGTTCCAACATATTCCTTTCACAGGGATACAGTCACAAGACTGAAAACTGCAGGCAATAAACACCAACAATGCCTCAATCAACTGCCCACCCTGGGGTTATATTGTTTACATGCCCTGATTAATAAAAAAACAGTCAGAGGCAGAAAAGTGATACCATACTTTCATCCTACACCAATATCCATCAAATATGGCGACTGGAGAGCAAAAGTGCTTTAAAAGGCAGCGAGGTGACACATTCGCAGGGAGAAGAGGCAGGAGCATGGCAGAGACAGTCTGGAGAAGGCAAATGGAGGCTCATCTCATTCCCAAGAACTCTTCAGTTTTCTGAATTAATATACTGGTTGGGCTGTTCCATTGCAATTCACGACGTTGTTCTCTCAACCAGAGCTTGTAATGAAGCCTGAGATTAGATGAGACCAGATACCTGCGTATTGCTGTTAATATGATCATTCCCCAACGCTCAACGTTGGAGCTGTTAAAACACTTCAGAAAGATGGTATTTCATCTCACGCATGTTTGGCCACTGATGATAAGTAATTGTTCACCTACTTCACTGAACTATTGCTCCTTGCATAATTCTTCTTTCACATTTGTTTACTTACTATACCGACAGCTGCTGGGGAGAGATGGTAATTTTCACAAGACATGATCTGGAGTGATAGCAATATTTTACTAAACCCCAATGAAATTGTGCCTTCCCGACTAACTAAAGTCTTCTTTGGGTACAGCTTGAACAAATGTAAAAGCTCTGGTTTGTCTTTAGTCTGGTAAGGTCGTACGTCTGAGTGACAGCTCCTCTGCTGCAGAAGGAAGGTTCAGTCCTTCATCAGTGGTAGAGACTTTGTCGAGAAATTTATCTTATTCCTTTTCACAGCATCTCAAAAATCATATGACTTTTTTTAAAGAATATCTATTTTCTTTGTTAATATTTCCTTTATTTCAGATATATTTCAGATACATCTCTTTTCCTCTGCCTTCCCATTTCCCACTAGTTCTCGCAATACCATGTGTTGATTGTGCTTTACTGATAGTGCCAAGATCACCCTGGCAGTACATCAGCTATTTCCCTTAGGAAACGCATTACTTCTTCCTGGAAGAGAGGAAAGTAGGAAAAAAATATTATATTTCCATTTTATTTCTGAAATAATCTAAATTATCTGCTTCAGTACATGTGCAGACAGTACAGCAGAACAGAGTCAAACCTGTTTTCTCTTGTTTCAGAAATTTTTCATTATTGCACATCGTGATCATTTCTTTAAGTGAAGAAACTTCTGCAAAAAAAGTCACACAAAGTCCCTCTATTTCTCCATTTTGTGTGATTGGAAAGATTTGATACATAAACACCATTTCATGCTGGAACTGTACTAATCCACATATTATTAATTTCAGTGTTTCCTCAATCCTACTTAGAATGACTTTGGTAAAGATCCTCTGGCTGTTATTCAACATGCTTATCCTGCTAATATTTTCATGATTATCCCATTCTCTCTCTTTTGGGTGAGAATTAGGATTTACTCTTCCACTACTCTGGAACCTTCTCACCCTTTCAGATATCCCAGGGGGATCTTTCATAATTCAGCTACTGTTACTCCGCAGCTCTAGCTGTGAAAGCTCAGGCAAAGCTGCTTAGCAAGTAAGTGAGCTCACTTTAGAAAAAAATTGCTGGATTCACCAGGCTTTTATGTTTGACATATCAGTACCACATGTCATTTTACTGGGGTCTCCAACTCCTTCGCTTCCTCGTAGCGTCTGCGTCAGCAGAAATGGGTTGTCAACCAAAAAGTGACATAAGCTATGTATCTTGCCCTTTGCTTTCTGTCAATATATTTATAAAGTCTTTTAGTGCGCTTCTGTTTTATTTCCTGCGAGATGCTTTTAGCACTTGCCCTGTTTAATACCCTCTAGGCATTCAGAACACAACAACTTTACATCAGAAAAGGTTTGTAACTAAGCCCAAGAAGTGAAATGTTGCCATCTTTCCACAGCGGAGTGGCAAATCCTCAGACCAGGACAATGCTTGGAAGTCATTAGTGGTGATGCAAGTGGGAAAACTGCTGCTTTTATTCCCAGCTTTCTGGCGCAATGATATTAAAAAGCCTCTGACCATTGCCCCAACAACCTACAGTGTTTTGGCACTCTTTTTGTGTTCAGACAGGGCAACTGATGCTGCCCATAGAAGCAGTATCCTCCTCTGCAGATGCAGAAGTAAAGGAATCCCAGGAATACCCATGGAAACACAGGACAATTAAGGTCCGTATGAAAATGGAATCCTAGCCAGCGCGCCGTGGTTGGTGGAGAGCCCATCTGAAATGTAGGGATGAAAAAGCACTAAAGGCCCATAGTTAGTTCATGTTGCTGGTCCATCACTAAAATTACTAAACACATTCGTCATTGGGATACATTTATTTTAAAAAATGGACAAATGCTTTTTGCTGCGATGCCGTTAGACCATTTACAAAAGTCAAAATGGTTGTACATTCTGTTAATGTGTTACTGGAATAAAATCGTGCTGCACATTTAGCGCTGGATTATGTGGAGAGCAGCCAATACTTGTAGCATTGATTACGAGGTCTATGCCTAAGTAGTTCTCTTCCTGATTTATGAGCAATGCATTATCATTCATTGAGTGACAGAGTAAGCTACTAGATTTGTTAATTGGACAGTAAACCGCACTTTCATTCTCATGTTCCAGCGTTTTTCATTAAAGAAGAGACATAGCTAACATTTAATGAAATGCTTAAATAAATAAATGGATACAGAAGTGTTGAATATAGACCCTTTGCTTGTTTCAGCAGAAAGGAGTAGTGTACAGTGTACTCATTAATTAGTCTGGCAAAACGTAATTAAAAGGCTGTAAACTCTGTGAGGAAGTGAACCAGCCTTGCAATAAATACCTTTTTGTAGGTACAGTAGCTCAGCTAGCATTAAGTAAAGAGGTAACCTGCACAGAAACTCATTTTTAGCATGGAGACAATATAAATAAGTTATCATCGTGAAAAATATAGCTGACCTTGCAGATTCAAAGGCAGCAGATTGCAATGTTTTCACAAGTTCACGTAGTTTTTTATCTCCTAGCAACTGTATGTCATTTACATATTTTGCCACATCGAACATCTTAAAGAGATTTTCTGCTGTCTGTTGTCGGAAAAAAGTCATTGTAGTGTAGTTCCTGGAAGACTGTTGTTTTTTATAACTGTGCTTAATGTCTTTATGGGAAGCTCTGAAGCTACATAAAAGGTTTTGGTGTAGGAATTTGATATTACAAGCACTTTCAGATATTTTGTGCTGTTTACAGAAACACTGGGGTCTGAGTTCAAGAACTGGTGCGGCTCCTGCTGACATCAGTCTGAGATTCACCAGTATAAAGTATACATATATATATATATGTAAAGTGTGTGTGTATATATATATAATTGTATATACACTTTTTATATATACGTATATATGAAAAGTATAAGAATTTTCTTCATTAGGGTTTTTCTTCACTAGTTTATCAGCAGAGTTCTGCTCATTAATTATCTTATGGCTTCTGCAGTAGCAGGGCTTCAGGTAACAGAGAGGGCTCCCCGCAATGGCAAGGGAAGGGGGCTAGGGCCGTGCTCTGACACATGTAGTAGTGTTTCTGTCTGAAAGGTTAGACATGAATTAGGCTGTACATTTTTATTTGTGTAGGAAATCTTTCATTCTTGTACCACTAATGGTAATAGATAGTGAAATTTCAGAAGACCGTGTAAAAGGCTTGTTCTTTTCCATGCTGATGCCAGGAAAATACTGGATCTAGATGCAGACTTAATCCAAAATACATGAGAAGAACCAAAAGTTTGTTGCTGTATCGTCTGTCCAGTCTTCTCTTTCCTGTAGCTGAGAAGCAGGAAGACTCTTTACAGGACTTGAGCTGCCGGGGTGAAATAAGGGCAGGATAGACCCTCTCTCGCTGTAGCATATGGAACATCATTTGACCTCCTTTGAGCCTCATCACCTGAGCCCATGAAATCACAAGCACTCTGCTCAGTTAGAGATAAATCTGACAAGAGCTGAACTCAATGGCTAAAAATCTCATTCGCTCACAGGGAGAAATGTTTGGGAATTTAAAAGCAGATCATGTGTTTGCAAAAGTTTGTCCAATGACTGAGGGCTGTACCTCCCAAACGAAGTGAACAGGAGAGTAAAGATGCCAATAGCAAAGCTGGTACCAGGCCGGCATCACTCGCAGAGAGCCAGGGAAACAACTCGGGATTCAGCTTCATGGAACGAAACGCAGGCGTTTCAATGCCGAGCTCTGGCTTTTCCCTGCGATACGCACGGGAAAGCTGTGCCATCCTGCTGGAAGTTACCCTAGGCTGATCCGCTGGCACAGTCTATCCAGAATCACTCCTTACGTGATCTGTAACTTAACAGTGAGCCTAAGACGTGAGTCTTGTACCTGTCCCTGCCATTAGGAGTTTAGTTGTGGTTGCTATAAATCACTCTTCGGTCCCACCAGTTTTCTATCAATGATGTAATTGATAGTGTGCTCATTTCTCTATCCTGGCAATTTTGTGTAATCAATTATAGCACCCCAGTCAGAGCAGTTGCTTTGTGAAATTTGTGAGATGACACAGACCTCATGCAAGCAGTACAAAATTACCAATTATGGAGCTACACAATCTTTTCTAGGTTGCCATAAAGTGTCGTTATTTACCCTAGAAAGAGAATGTCTAAACAGATCGGTTTCTCATCAGATGCCATTGCTCAGGGATCTGAAAAATATGGAAATGCCAGAGTTTAAATCATCCGTATGCCTTAAACAGCATAAGAAATTAGTTTCTTGAGCTATTTTTATGTTTTTCTAGCTTACAGCTAAACCATGTATTATGGTGAATCATTAACTACTGACTTTTATAGCTAATCCTTATATAGCCCATTTTTAGCTTCGATGATATTTTTGAAATACAAGATTTTATAGGCTACAAATATGCATCAGACAATGCAATTATCTGTTTTCAACATGTCTCCAAGTTTAGTTTTTCTCTGGAGAAAATATATAGAGAGGCTGACCTTTATTTATAGTGTGCTTTGTACTGTACTTTGATTCCTTCTACAGCCTCACCTTCATGGGGAGTGATTTTCCCATCTTTTGGGAGAGATGCACAATTCAGTTCCTGCTACACATAAAATCCCCGCCAATTTGCTGCATGGACTGAAATAGCCTACATACCAAGCGCTCTGCATTCGCTCCCTGTCACCAGGGAGGGGACAAATCAGTTCAAACTGATTCCTGTCAGGATAAGATTGGAGGGACATATCTGTTTGCTTGCTACATTTCAGTTGAGAATAAGTCAGGCCTTTAAACTCGAATGCAAGTTCTCTTGTAATTTCTTTGTACGGAAATGCAGATAATCAAATCTTTTTCTTGCCAGAGACAATGTAATTTTATGCTTTAATTTATTCTGAAGCATTCGATTTGTAGTGCTCCCTAGTCCTGAAGAGTCCTTTTGGAATTGAATAAAGCAGTGGATAACATCCCAATGAGAGTCTTCTGGAGGGGTATAAAATAAATAAAGGAAACTGCCAGAAAGAGATCCTTGATGAAACCTGGGGCTCGTAGGTGTTTTAGCACATGTAACTCTTGGTGACGGTGACAAAATACAGATAAAACTGGGGATGTAAATAGACAAGTATGTGGGTTTAACTCCATATGTGTACAAACTCGAAGTATGGAGAGATGCAGGAGCCTCATCTGGGTCCACATGAGGTCCACGGGGCGTGGGATCTCCTTATGCTGCCAGCAGAAAATCACAGAATCACAGAATCACTCAGGTTGGAAAAGACCTGTAAGATCAATTCCAACCATCAACCCAACACCACCATGCCCATTAAACCATGTTCTGCAATGCCATGTCCACATGTTCCTTGAACACCTCCAGTGATGGTGACTCCACCACCTCCCTGGGCAGTCTGTTCCAATGCTTCACCACTCTCTCAGGAAAGAATTTTTTCCTAATATCCAATCTAAACCTCCCCTGGCGCAACTTGAGGCCATTTCCTCTTGTCCTGTCACTTGTCACGTGGGAGAAGAGACCAACACCCACCTCCCCACAACCCCCTTTCAGGCAGTTGTAGAGAGCGATGAGGTCTCCCCTCAGCCTCCTCTTCTCCAGACTGAACAGCCCCAGTTCCCTCAGCCGCTCCTCATCAGACTTGTGCTCCAGACCCCTCACCAGCTTCGTCGCCCTTCTCTGGACACGCTCCAGCACCTCAATGTCCTTCTTGTAGTGAGGGGCCCAACACTGAACACAGCATTCGAGGTGCGGCCTCACCAGCGCCGAGTACAGGGGCACGATCCCCTCCCCACTCCTGCTGCCACACTGTTTCTGACACAGACCAGTATGCCGTTGGCCTTCTTAGCCACCTGGGCACACTGCTGGCTCACATTCAGCCGGCTGTCGATCAACACTCCCAGGTCCTTTTCTGCCGGGCAGCTTTCCAGCCACTCGTCCCCAAGTCTGTAGCGCTGCATGGGGTTGTTGTGACCCAAGTGCAGGACCCGGCACTTGGCCTTGTTGAACCTCACACAATGGGCCTCGGCCCATCAATGCAGCCTGTCCAGATCCCTCTGCAGAGCCTTCCTACCCTCCAGCAGATCAACACTCCTGCCCAACTTGGTGTTGTCTGCAAACTTGCTGAGGGAGCACTCAATCCCCTCATCCAGATCATCGATAAAGATATTAAACAAGACCGGCCCCAAAACTGAGCCCTGGGGGACTCCACTTGTGACCGGATGCCAGCCAGATTTAACTCCATTCACCACGACTCTCTGGGCTCGGCTGTCCAGCCAGTTTTTTACCCAGCGAAGAGTGCACCTGTCTAAGCCACGAACCACCAGCTTCTCCAGGAGAATACTGTGGTAGACAGTGTGGAAGGCTTTACTAAAGTCCAGGTAGACAACATCGACAGCCTTTCCCTCACCCACCAGACGGGTCACCTGGTCATAGGAGGAGATCAGGTTGGTCAAGCAGGACCTGCCTTTCATGAACCCGTGCTGGCTGGGCCTGATCCCTTGGTTGTCCTGCATATGCCCTGTCAGCGCCCTCAAGACGAACCTCTCCATGATCTTCCCCGGCACCGAGGTCAGGCTGACAGGCCTGTAGTTCCCCGGATCCTCCTTCCAGCCCTTCTTGTAGATGGGTGTCACATTGGCAAGCCTCCAGTCATCCGGGACCTCCCCCGTTAACCAGGACTGTTGATAAATGATGGAGAGCGGCTTGGCAACTCCTCCACCAGCTCCCTCAGCACCCTTGGGTGGATGCCATCAGGCCCCATAGATTTATGAGTGTCCAGGTGGCATAGCAGGTCGTTAACTGCTTCTTCCTGGATTACAGGGAGTTTATTTTGCTCTCCAAAATGAGGCAAAGAAGGCATTAAGTACCTCAGCCTTCTCCTCATCCTTGGTGACAATGTTCCCCCCCCCCCGTATGCAGTAAAGGATGGAGATTCTCCTTGGCTCTCTTTTTGTTGTTAATATATTTGTAAAAACATTTTTTCTTATCCCTTACTACCGTGGCCAGACTGAGCTCTAGCTGGGCTTTTGCCTTTCTAATTCCCTTTCTGCATGACCTAATGAGATCCTCGTACTCTTCTTCAGTTGCCTGCCCCTTCTTCCTTCTTCTGCCCCCTTTTTTCCTGAGTCCCAGCAAAATCTCCCCATTCAGCCAGGCCGGTCGTCTTCCCCGCCGGCTCTTCTTACGGCACATGGGGACTGCCTGCTCCTGCGCCTTTAAGATTTCCTTCTTGAAGAAGGTCCAGCCTTCCTGGGCCCCTTTGCCCTTCAGGACCGTCTCCCAAGGGACCCTCTCGACCAGTGTCCTGAACAGGCCAGAGTCTGCCCTCCGGAAGTCCATGGTAGTTGTTTTGCTGCCCCCCCTCCTTACTTCACCAAGAATTGAGAACTCTATCATTTCATGGTCGCTAAGCCCAAGACGGCCTCCGACCACCACTTCTCCCACCAGTCCTTCTCTGTTCGTAAACAGCAGGCCAAGCAGGGCACCTCCCCTTGTAGCCTCACTTACCAGCTGTCTCAGGAAGTTATCTGCCTTATCTTAACGGTTGGACTTGATGATCTTAAAGGTCTTTTCCAACCTAACCAGTTCTATGATTCTATGATCTTCCACACAGTCCAGGAACCTCCAGGACTGTGTCCTCTCTGCTCTGTTATACTTCCAGCAGATGTCCGGTAAGTTGAAGTCCGCCACAAGAACAAGGGCTAGCGACTGCCTGCCTGGCATGGCCTGGCCTGGCCTGGCATGGCCAAGGGTTGAAGTCTGGGTCTCCTGCTGAGAGCTGTTCTTTCACATAGCATACTGAAATGGTTAGTAAAATAAAATAGGAAAGTGAGGGAGAGTGGGAGTGAGACTGACGGTGCGGGTGTCAGCTTCATCCCTGGGCTTGGGCAGGAAGGACAGCTTGGGAGCTGCCTGGTCTGGTGCTCCCAGAGCTCAGAGTGCACTGGGACCTGTCTGAGCTGCAGGAGACACTTGATAAAACTAGAAAAATGACGATAAAGTGCTTTGGAGAAAGAAGTTTGTGCTGAAAATGGACAACGTACTGGCCCTGCAGCAGGGCAGGGCAGCAGTGAGGCAGGGAGTGAAAGCTGGCAGGGCCGCTGGTACTTTGCCAGATACAGACACCAGAGGGTCCAAGGGGGCTTCATCCAAATCCTGCTTAAATTTCTCTTTTGAATCTACCTTCCAGATAGAAAAGGACCAGTAAAAGTATGCTGAAAAATATAGCTGTGTTTTTGATTGCTCCCTTCCTAAGAACCTCTCAGCATTACTCACAACTCAGTTCATTCTCTTCATTATATTTAGAAACATTTCACAATATTTTATTTTTTAATGAAAATGAAGACGCCGTGGCGGTTCAGACAGGTTTACGTTAATTTTGAATGATTTGATATAGATTGTCAAATTGAGATGCTTTGGTTAAACTTCAGCTATCTGGAACAAAATTATTTATTTCCATTTTTCAAGGAAACGATGGCAAAAATCAAACTCTATGTAAACTTTATTTCCCTGGAAACTTTACAAGTAGTTCTGCTTTCAGCTGAGTTTCTGGGCTTCACATCTAGGGTTTGGTCAGGATTAATCTAAGTCTGTATGTAGATGATACCTTGGAACCTCATTCTCTGTGCCAACACCACCACGCGCTCCTGTGTGGTAGTCAGGGAACGAAGGAATCGATCTGTTTGAATCCATCCAAAAAAAAGGAAGAAAAAGAATATGAAAAAAAAGCAAGAGAAGATTTCAGCTGGGACAGCTTCTGGATGCGGCTGGTTGCAGAGGATGGGAGTGTGGAGCTGGAGGCAGGGGCAAGGCAGGATCGCTGCAGCAGCTGCAGGGATCCAGGCTGGCGTGGGATGAAGGTTAAACTGTGTCCTCAGACTGGGAATGGGATGGAGGGCACAGGAGTTGGGTGAGAGGTGCTGGGTTGACATCACTTGTGGTATGTGATGGTAAAGAGATGCCAACTCACCTGTGTGTTGGTACCCAGGTGTTGCTGGGCCAGTTCTCAAAAAGGTGGTAACTGGGCCCAGAAAAGTGAAAAAGAAAAATTGACACATGCCAAAGCTGAAGTTCTAATCTTTTTGAGGTGGCGGATATAAAACTAATAAAAAAGGAGAGTTTTGAGCTTAATTTAAAGCTAAGCCTCATCATAAGCACTTGTCCTGCCTCATAAAGGTAAGGCAGGCAATTCATTCTCATATGCAGATGCACCAGCGAGGCTGGGAGCATTATGCAGTAGATGGTAGGTAACGATGCTTTAAGGGAGAGAATATAACATTTTTGAATTTTTCACAGCTCTGCTTTTTGTTCTTTGTGGATAGGAAAACAATTAGACCTACAAAGCGCTGTGATGAGGCACTGGGATGGGCAGCGACATATCAAATGCCTTTTCTCACAGGGAGGTTAAAGCATTGTGGGTGAACTTTTAAATAAACAGAAGATTTATTCACAGTAGTTGGGTGCCTTTCTTCCAAACTGAAGGCATCCTTTTAATAGAAATTATCCAGTTCTCCCTTCCCTTGCGGCCTCTGAGGGTGTGCGTCCCAGGGGCAAGCGCGGGGAGCGCGTTCCCGCTGGCTTTGGATGCCTCACAAGTCTTTCTGTGTGTGCCTTAATAGCCTTCCGAGGGAACTGAGGTCTCATTTTGTGCGACTGTGAATTTAAATCCAGGTCACAGAGATGTTAAATAGCAAATGACACATTTACTGTGCCACCCAGCTGCCTTCTGTAATGCCGCAGGAATGCTTTCTGAGCAGGGACAGTATGCCAATATTAACTTACATACAGGTTGTTTTGTTGTGGATGCTAATGTTAAAAAATAAGGAAAAAAAAAGAAGGGGATACTGCTCACATTTAAATAGCTACTTATTCCCTTTGCACCTTCTCTCCTGAAGTGCTAATGCTCTTTCCTGACTGAAGAATTCCTAAAACATTAGTTCTTTTCAGTTCAGACCTTTACATTTATGTTTATTATACCAAAAAAACGATTTCGGTTTCCAGGTCACCGAAATCAAGATGATACTGTCAATATGCTATTCTAACTCCTCTGCTTAGTTAAAAACCCAAATTACCTCTTCGGTTTATGATACTGTCTGTAATATTCTTCTTTTGTAAAGGCACATACTTTATTTCTCAGGGAGGAAATCGGTTTGTCAGAGGCTTCTCCATTATTGCAGCCTTACGAGCAAATAATGAAGTTGGACACCTGCATTCTGTACAAAAAGGCTTTTATCAGGCAGATGGAGAATGTGCTCCAGAGCATCAAAAAGGCTCATCACAAGATAGAAAAGATAGGGATATTGGGGTATTCGCTACACAGATGTCCTTTCTGGAATAGTATTGCAAAATTCATACCCAAACGTCAGCTAAATTGACTTTTGACCAATAGATGGAGACAAAAAGTGTTTTTCTTCATTAAGCTCCCTGGTTCATGGCTGCTGAGCAGGTCAGTTTACCTGTAGTTCCCTCTCTGGTAGTGAGCTTGTTCAAAGCAGGTGGGTTTCTCTCTTTTTTTTTCCCCCAATAAATATTATCTGATCAGGAATTTAGCTCTGCTGAGTGCTTTCTCAAGCACCACGGTTTCTTTTCCCCGAGTTCGTGATGCTGTGGAACAGCTTTTCAGGTTCAGGACTTCAGGTTTGCTTCAGTCTTTTTAACCTCACGCAGACACTTGCTGAACTTCAAGTGTGGCAGTTGCCATCTTGCTAACCATCAGGGAATTTTCTTTGCGAACTCCAGGACCCGGAGCATGTATCTCCTCAAGACAGGGGAACCCTCCAGCCCCTGGGCCTGACAGTTGGCCTCCAGAATGCTTCGGAGTACACCAGGGTCACCACCCCCCACCCCAGGGGCATGCCCAAACCTCTTAACGTAGGTTTTAGGGGATGAACAGAAGGCCATAAGGACCCGGTACGGGCTGCTGGAGCAAACAGCACCTGACTTCAGCTTTCATCTTGTTAAGCATATCTGTTTGATAGCACCACATATTTGCGATGAATTTCACAGGTGTTTATTCCTAAGTATGGAACAACTCAGCCACCGAAGCCGAGAACGTGCTTTACTTTATGGCTTAAGGCATTGCCCTTGACTGCAGAGGTGTATTTCATACCGGCAGTTGAAAGCACAGACGTCTGTATGTATATGGGTGTGTGCATGTGTACGTGTATTTATTGGTGAGATTTTTAGCTCGCTGTTTGACAGGGTTGAAGGTAGAAAATCAACTAGGTGCTAATCCAGCAGTGTCACGTGCGAAATGCAGCTTCACAGGCTGGACTGGAGCAGCACTGCCGAGGACACCTGGGAGAGGTACTAGCTGTAGCCTCAGTGTAAAGAGTTTGCTTCCGAGGATCTTTTCGTTGTACACTTCAGCTGTATTTCCCTGAATTAGGGAAATGTGGGCAATCATTAGGCTTGGCTTCAGGTTTTTTCTCTGCTCGTTTGCCAGGGTTTTTAATTTAAAAGTCAGTCTCGTGTTGCAACTTACCCTCTTCTGAATCTCTCTGCCTTCTAGGACTGAGTTACCCCAATATCTAAGTTAGAAGTTTCTTCTTCTAGACATCAGGTTCATGGGTTAACCTCTTTCTTCTTTCTTATGTGTTCTAATTGCCACATTTTTAAAACACACATTCATTCCCAAATCCTTATTAAGCTCTGACACCGTTGTCTTATAAATCTAATGTAGATAAATGTGTGCTAGGAAAAAAAACACCAAAAAAACCCCCAAACCCCATAGTGTTCTGCCATCTGTTGATGGTGTTTTGATATGCTGTAGTGAATCAGTACGTATTTCTGATCCATGAACCTAAACATAATTTCAGTTTAGCTCTGGTTTCCTCAACCCTAAACTACTGTGTTTAATTTATAAATGGCTTCTTATATATTCCACTCATGGCTGGTGAATACAATTAACATTTTCTTGCGAAAAACCTTTACCTATGAATATCAAGGCCACAAAACACATTATTAATAAAAAAAAGATGGGGGTTGTTGATTTCGCAAATATATAAATAGCTTTCCAAACATGTGTAATAAATGTTCACGTCCCCTTTCTAATAAGTATAAATATATTTATTTTATGTTTATTAGGAAGAGGATGTGAGAATGCTGTAGTAGTATTTAAGTATCGCAGTAGGATCAAGTTAATGAGACCTGGAATTACGGCTCAGTACTAAAGACCCTTTTCCATGTATACAGCTGATTTCACAGAATCACAGAATCACAGAATCAGTACGGTTGGAAAAGACCTGTAAGATCATCGAGTCCAACCTGGGGGGGGGGGGGGGGGGGGGGGGGGGGAAGAAAGAAAAAAAAAAAAAAAAACCACAAAAAAAAAAAACAAAAAAAAACCCACAACACAACCACAAAAAACCCACGCCACACAACAACAATAACAAGCCACAACCCACCCAACACCACACAGCACCATGTCCATCAAGCTACATCCCACAATGCCACATCCACACGCTCCTTGAATACCTCCAGGGAGGGTGACTCTACCACCTCCCTGGGCAGCCTATTCCAGTGTTTCACCACTCTCTCAGTGAAGAACTTTTTCCTAATGTCTAGCCTGAACCTCCCCTGTCGCAACTTGAGGCCATTTCCTCTAGTCCTGTCACTAGTCACTTGGGAGAAGAGACCAACACCCACCTCTCTGCAACCCCCTTTCAGGTAGTTGTAGAGAGCGATGAGGTCTCCCCTCAGCCTCCTCTTCTCCAGGCTAAACAACCCCAGCTCGCTCAGCCGCTCCTCATAAGACTTGTGTTCCAGACCCCTCACCAGCTTCGTCGCCCTTCTCTGGACACGCTCCAGCACCTCAATGTCCTTCTTGTAGTGAGGGGCCCAAAACTGAACACAGTATTCGAGGTGCGGCCTCACCAGAGCCGAGTACAGAGGCATGATCACCTCATTCTCCTTCAGTCCTGAAGGAGGGCTGCAAGAAGTTTGCATTAAAATATCATTTCTGTCCCCGGATCAAGGCAGTCTGACATCTATACCCTTTCACTATTACTTACTTCTCCTTTGCAAAAAAATACCCTGTTGCCCTTGAAATAATGTTTGTGTTTGGTGTCATTAGAAATTGTCTTTAAACCAAAAGTTAATCAGTTAAAAATTTGTTGGGAGTTTTGAATCTTTTGAGTGACAGTGAAGTGTAAATCCTCAGCATCGGTCTGTCTCAAACAAACCATCAGAAGATGGACTTTAATTAAAACCATACAAGCCAGAGTTTGAATTTCAGTGCAGTCTTCCGTTTCTTCACAGGTTGCAAAATAAACCAACTCATTTCAATAAATTTGAGAAAGCAAAGCCAGAAATAATCTGTGCAACAGCGTTTATAATCGGGACCCTTTGAGTGAATTTGTAAAAAACTCTCTGTGACTGTGATGCAAGCCAGCTGTTAGTGCTGCTCCTTTTTTTTAGTTGCTCCTGGTTTCTTTGGTTTTTTTAGACTTGTCATCTTGCCTTTTTCTCCAAGACTTTGATCCCAGTATCTATAGGTATTCCTCAGGCAGCTGGTATGGGGAGTTCACCTCTTACTGCTCATCTTTTCATAATTAAACACATGAGATTTAAACACAAAGACACAATTTTGAAAACTTACATACAAACAAGCCACAAAAGTCCCTTAAACACCACTATGTTTTAATTACCCGCTTACTATTGATCTTCTCAGGCTTTGGTGGTGGTGCAGAAGCAGCAGCATGCTTTTCTGCCGGCTGAGGCTATAAGTTTGGGAGGATGAAGCGGTTTCAAGTGTCAGACTCTTGCTCCTGGGACTGCATATTCCTCTTTTTTCACTGGCGAGGAGTTCTGATAGATTTTCTTTTCTTGGCTAGATGGCAGATCCTTGAGACCTTTGTTTTCTAGCGTGCACAAACAAGGCTTTTCTTCAATATGAAATATTCATAGAATAAAACACTTACAAAGATGTTAAAGGACAAATAGCATTTAGTCCTGGTCCCAACCCTTCCACCAATTCATTTAACCCCATAAAGGTGAAATTCTGCTGGGAGTTAACATAGACCTATGACGCAGAAATAAGGTAATGAGCTTCAAAACGGGTTGGAGTAAGCATGCTGAGTATGAAATTGCTCATAATTTAGCCCCAAGTACATAAGGGGTTTATTTATAAATGCATTTTACTGCAGGTAAACATGATAGGCTGGGGTTGAGCAATACGAAGTTTTAGCTCCTATTCTAATGTACCCTGCACCCAATTTTCTGCTTGTTATCGTGCCAAACTAAATTTGGCCATGAACAAGCCCAGATCAACTAGGGATTTGATTAGGACAAGAAAATTATTTTTTACTGGGATTTAGGGTTTATTTGAACCTACTAAAGAGCAGGTAGCCCTATATTTCACCTTGATTAAAGAAAAAAAAAAAGTCTGGTATTATACAATTACACCAAAAGTGGCATCACGATTTATTGTGTCAAACCTTTCTTCCTTCTTAGAACACCACAAAGGTCAGTGACAAAACAAGTCTGCTGCATAAGATCAAGGAAGAAACTGATAGCGTACATAAAAGCCAGGAATGTAATTTTTAATTTTCAGTTTCCCTGCTTTTGTGGCGGGGAGCCAGACCATAACATTTCACTAGCTTTTAAAAAAATTATATGCAACGCTTTTTTCAAAGGAGTCCAGCTGAACTCCCTGGAGAATCGGGGTCAGGGCTAGAGGTGTAGTTAGGGGATGTTAGAAAAAAATATTTGCAAACTTTTTTTTATGTCATAACCTGCTCCGATGGGATTCCTAGTCATTAATTTTTTAATGCAGTTTTATGGCAAAACGGGGAAAGACGTTGCTTAGAAAACCTTGCAGTGGCACACGTTGTCATTGCCCTGTTGTGTCATGAAAATTGTTTCTAACTATTCCAACTTGTCATGCAATTAGAAAGCAGAAAGAACGCCAGCCACTTCAGCTGATGAATTTTGTAAGTCAATAGTATTTATAAATTAAGAGTATAAATAGCAGAGGAAATAAACGGCAAACATCCAGAAGTCGAAAGATATTTGCGTATGCAGTGTTCATTGTTGAGTTTCTTCTGAACTGAATTGTTCAGTTGTTTTTAAGACTATTAGTAGTACGATTTTAATACAATCTTAGTGACACTTTACAAAGAATTACAGAAGACACTTGATCATTAAATAAGTAGCTCACTTTGATTACTTTTGTCCACCTCTAATGGTAAATGCAATTATCTTTAATGTGAAGACGCTGTCTTTGGGACGGAGAGCAGCTCGATTCTCATACCTCTTTTTTCTAATCTTCCAAAGTGTTTTATTAAGCGGCATCTTTACATGTCGGACATTGGAGCGCAGTAAGCACATACGCAGAAGATCACCGAGGTTAATAGTGGTTTTTCAGCTGACTGCAGTGATCTTTGATGTGGCTGGCAATATTTAACTAAGTTTTCAAATGCTGTTGTTCCTGCAGGTTAGGTTCAGAAGCCACAATTTGACTAGCTGCAACTAGTCAAATAAACCGATTGTTCTATAAAAACAAGCAATCAGCAAAGTGCTAGAAAATCCCATTCTGGCAAGAAAACACTCCAGCTTTGTTCTTCTGGTGTTATGATGTTATGAACGGTCCTCAACAGACCCATAAATTTGTGTTCCGTGAATGTTTATCTCCGGACCTCTATGCATGTAGTGTATAATTTGAAACACTACCCATGCTCTTTTCTTGCGCATTCGTTGCTTTGCCTCTCCTGGTCTTTTTTCACAGGTCTCCATTTCGTACAGGCTTAGGTGATTCAGATAAATTAAAACAAGCGTCTCTACAGACAGTGTTATTTCAGTTTATATGACATATTCCATTTTACCACAGATTGCCTGTGGTGCAGAAATCTGTTACTCATGGTAACGAGTACCTGTGTCCGAGACTTTAATATCTTTTTTTTTTAAAATTGATTTAAACCACAGTAAAAATGGTTTATGAGGTTTACAAAGTCTTTTCACTAGTTTAGCTAGATTAATTTAAAATCATGCTAAGTCAAATAACAACTTGAGGTAGATAAGCCCTTATTCTTTTCCTATCTTTCTCTTTCACATGTCCCTTGTTCTTATAATCTCTTATGACTATGTATATTACATGACACGTTTTGGTATAATTTAACAACAAGAACTTTTGAGCTCGTTCCCCGGCAGCTGCAGGAGATGGCCAGGTTTTTGAAAGAAGATAGTTGCAGCTCACTGTTGTAAAAATAGTACTTACTATAGTACCTAAAGATCATGGAAACTAACCACATGCCTAGTCAGCTAACTGGCTAGGAAACATCTCAGTCTTTGAAATCCAAAACACAGTGCTCTAAATTTTGTTCTTGTTTTGGTAACTGCGTGTAACTTGATCGACTTCAGTAATACCACATTTGGGAATGAAAATAGGTTGGCTCCATACTAATATTGCTGCACAACTCCCATGATCTCTGGATGGAAACTTAATATACAAAGTTCACATTTCTGGGGATATTTGCACATATATTTTCTCAAGTCAGTGCCTGTGTGATGGGAAGAATGTGGCTGTGGTACAGATAATTATTGACTTGCTCGTACGGTGAAAATGAACGGAGGGACACGAAATCATTGTCAATTGAACCTAGCCAATTTCTAGGTAAGCATATTAAAAAGAGGTAATTTTTGAAGAAATCTTAACTTCAGGGAGTTGCATATAGTGGTATCAGTGCTCAAGAGAGCTTATTACACCATGCTCTGCTCTGAAAAGGGACTTCATTTAGCTCAGCCAGCAGCGCCAAGGTCAGGTCTGCCTCTCAGCAGCATGCGTGTCCAACCTGCAGCGCTGCTGTGACGCCCGCCAGCTGGGTTCGCGTGGCAGGGGGTACCTGAGAGGTGCTTCATGGGTTTGAGATAGGTACTGTACAGTATGTGGGAACAGCGGAGTGAAAGCAGGCAATAGCATGGATTATGTAGGGAAAGTGTGGGAAAACTACAAGAAGGACATTGAGGTGCTGGAACGTGTCCAGAGAAGGGCGACGGAGCTGGTGAGGGGTCTGGAGCACAAGTCTGATGAGGAGTGGCTGAGGGAGCTGGGGGTGTTCAGTCTGGAGAAGAGGAGGCTGAGGGGAGACCTCATCGCTCTCTACAACTGCCTGAAAGGGGGTTGCAGAGAGGTGGGTGTTGGTCTCTTCTCTCAAGTGACTAGCGACAGGACAAGAGGAAATGGCCTCAAGTTGCGCCAGGGGAGGTTTAGATTGGATATTAGGAAAAATTTCTTTCCTGAGAGAGTGGTGAAGCACTGGAAGAGGCTGCCCAGGGAGGTGGTGGAGTCACCATCCCTGGAGGTGTTCAAAAAACGTGTAGACATGGCAGTGTGGGACATGGTTTAATGGGCATGGTGGTGTTAGCTGATGGTTGGACTTGATGATCTTACAGGTTTTTTCCAACCTCAATGATTCTGTGATTCTGTGATTCTGTGAAAACTATTACGGAAGGCTGACTAGGTAAGATTGGTAATCCTGCGTTGCATTAATTGTGTGGTACGGGTGAGTGGGATAGATTAGCATCCCTGGATTAGCATCCCTGTCTTCTTTTCGAGCTTCTAAAACCAGACTGTGATGCCCCTAGAAAAGACAAATACAATGGCATGACCCAAACACTCTTCCTGGGTTCAAACACTGCTCAAGTTAATGTTGAGGAAAAAGAAGTTCAGAAATATTCCGTGAAAAGAGTAGACTCTTTTCCAGAAAAAAACTTTCCAAAACTTCTTAAGTAGTGACTCAACTCCAGGCTCTTTTGATGGGATTCAATACGAGGCTAACTTAAATGTCAGTATCTACATGCAGACAACGTGTCTCATCTGCTGCGCCAGTGGAGACTTGGTCGATAAAGCCAATGAACCCTGGGGAGTGGCTGGGCTCTGGCTCCCCATCGCAGTGCTCTGCAGATTCCTCTGCCCGCATGCGCTGGATCTCTGGTGGTGATGGGGTTTTAGGCATCTGGCTCATATACAGGCATATGCATACTGGCATGGAAATTCAATCTTCTTGTACTGCGGCTTTCTTGCCATGGCCTCAGACAGTCATGCTATTTTTGAGCTTATAAACTTCTGACTCCATCTTAATGAAGTTGAGCTAGTAGAAGGTCCCATATAAATAATTTAATAATACGTCTGAATGAAATGACTGCTATCTAACTAGTAGAAATAACAGAAGTGATTAAATTAAATTCAATATACACATTAGCCACTGAACTACATAGCCATAAAAGAAAGAAGAGTGTGGTCTAAAGAGTTGTCTCTTTTCCTCCCACAGCTTTATAATTATATCTTCAGGGAAATGCCACAGCTCAGCATTTAACGATCTGCCATCAGAGACATTTATGAGGAGATTTTCAGGGAAGGAGGGAGTTGATGGTATCTTTTTCACACAAAAAGCAGTCATTGAATAGTCTGGCAATCTTCTGCTGAGAGGAGCATTGATCTATATATTTACATATCATGTGAAGTTAACAATTGTAAGTTTTTCCCCCAAGAAAATCCACAAGGTCGTGATCTCCCAGGACATGTTTGGAAAATAGAGCATAAATCTTGGATAATGTCAATCTGTCACTGCCCTACAGCAGATCTGTATAGTTCGAAAGAGCACAGCTCATCAATTCAGTGACTCTGAGTATTTTTCATGAGGGGTGGCTCCGGCAAAACCCAGCCCCTTTGCAACGCTAAACAACGGGGTATACTGGAAAAGGGGGAGACATTTGCAATGTAGGAAACAGTGGAATTAAGTATTCATGCAGAATTAACAGATGGCACAGAGTAAAAAATGGAAAAATTAGCAAAATACTTTTCCCATTGCCAGACTGTAAATGAAATTAAAATACCCTTTGTAGCTGTAGCTGGTACGTATATGCAGGTATTACTGTTACTTTTGAGTCTGGATGAAGACTAATCTATTAAGTGCTCAGCATGAAAAATTTCCAGCTTAAATACATATCTAGTTTCCCAAATGGACAAGAAGAAGTCCAGGTTGTGGCTGTCAGGTGTTTCTTAGCCATGTCAAAACATGGCTTGCCTAACTGCTCGTCTCTCTGAGCAGATTAGGTTGTCCAAACAGATTCTGAGATGCAAGAAAAGATCAAGTACCCTTAAGAAGAAGAAGACGACAAACTTAAACAGATCTGTGAGTGCATTTATTTGACTGACTGAAACACTCAATAAGAGTTGAAGAAGTCTCTTTAATTAACTTACATGTGCTCCTAATCTAATGAGACAGGAGTTTCCCAGACGATATTGTCAGATTCCAAGTGAGGTGGTAACAACATCTACTGCTTTGTCATTTATAGTGACCGTTTATCACTTGCGCTTGTTCCAGCATAAGCGATCAAATAGGTAAATCCCAATCATTTCTACTTACAGCAAAAATCAAAATACTTTATTACATTTTATCCATTTTTAAAGTGGTAGCTCCTACGGACGTCATTCATGGACCTGAACCTCGCAGGGTAGCACTGCCGTATGTGTGCGAGTGACAACAGTGTGCTTTTTTCTTTTGGGCATCCTCTGCTGCAGCCCGTGAACAGGCGAGCCCGTCATCGCCGCTGGGATTTTGCAAAGCAGGAAGTAACCAAAAAAGCTGGTTTAATTTCAAGCTCCATTAGACACAGTCTTTGCCAAATGGAAGAATACCAAATTGGTTGGAAATCTTGCCCTGAGACCTCTATGTTGGTATTAAAAATCAGAAAGAGTAGGTAGTAATAAACAAATCACATAATTTATCATCTGAATCATTTACTTTGAAATCACTTTGAGTCTTTTAATGTTGGGGGTTTTTTTCCCCTCATAGAAGTGTAATTACTCTGGGAATATTGGTTACAAAACTGTAGTATCAACCTGGGTTTTCCAGTACCAGGTTGTTGAGATCAGTATTGGAATGACTTAAAGATAATTAGACGTTCTTTCTTTCTTTTATTTACTTTCTTTCCTTTACTTTTCTTTATCCTTCTTTTAAAATGTTGCAAATGCATGCGTAGCAATATATGATTTGAACACTGTAATTAGAGGAAGAAAACAGTATAATTAATAAAGAGTAGAGCTGATTTTAATCCAATCTATTATTTTTACTGTGGTGATTAGTTTGAGTGGCAAGATTTATTCCTCTCTCTGCATACTGAAGTGCTTGTTTTCATGCAGAACTTTTCCCCCAGGAAGCTATATGTTCAAGTCTCATCCGATGCACTGCCGTTGCGACGTTGATGTGTTATTCTTCCGCAAATGTCGCGTTACCACCGATGCCGGGGATGGTGGGCTCCTGCCCGTGAACTGCGAGCCAGGTCCTCTTGAGTAGGTTGAATGATACGTTTTACAATTTCACGTTTACGTTGAAATGGTGAAGTCATACTCAAGTTTCTAAGGTTGGAAGAAGTTGCCGGAGTACCCTGAAATGACATCCAGGAGAATGTGGGCCACAGAAAGTCATCTGCTTGTTTTGTGTCCAGCTCAGGTATTTGTAGGGGAGGTTCGCTAGCTAATGTAAGAAATATCTCACTGGCTCTAATAAGAACAGGGTCGGGCCTCTGCTCTGATGTATTGGCCCAATTGATTCAGCAGCCAGGATGATTGATACGAAGGTATTCGAACCCGGCCCTGCAATTTGGGCTGATAGTCATTAGCTGCGCGCAGAGGCCCTGGCGTGTCATTTGTAGGCCTGCCAAGGCCGGGCGTAGCTGTCAGCCATCTGAACTGTGCGCCTCTATTCTCCATTTGTAAAATTTTCCCCTCGAGAGCAATTACCAGAGTTGCCAGCAGAAGGTAGTGTCAAATATTAAAACTATCCTTAGTTTGGAAAATAGGGACCCTCGAAAGGCGATAGCGACGCAGGATCCCAAGTCACGTCCCCGTGAGGGAGAGGGGGCTCAGGCTGGGGGTGCTGCCACAGGTCGGGCAGAAGAGACGAGCAGGAGAATGAAATTGATTCGACGGAACCGATTTAAGTTGAATCAAATTTAAAATGGATATACGTTTGTGTGCTTGTTTGCCAGGAAAGATGGAATCAGTTCTCAAAGCCACCCTTGGGGGCTGCGCCTGCCGCCCAGGCGGGTGTTGATATGCAGTGCCAGCAGCAGCCTTCTGCCTCCCAGTGCTGGCGAGTGAATGTCAGCTCATTTAATCTTTGTCAGCGTGGTCCTCCCTCACTCCATCCTCCGAAAAGAAACTTTAAAAGGACGCATTTAAAGAAATGTTTTCAAGATTCGGTCAGGGAAGTGTGCTTCTTGGTATCTCTTGGCTTTAGTTTAACCCATTCCCCTCCAGACAAGTGATATCAGAGTCACCTCCAGCGCCGGAGCTGGAGCAGTGAGTTCTTACTGAAGCTCGTAATACAGTGATTGCTCTGTAACTCAGGAGGGACATAGCTGTGTGTATGCTGGGCACTGTTTAAAAAGTCAGTGTTTACCAGGAGGTAGGAAATTCTGGGGCTTGCTGTAGTTAGAGTCAGACCCATCCTTCTCTCTTGCTGAAATTTTGTATATATATGTTGGTGTGCGTGTATGTGTGTATATATATATATATGTATGCCAGTATATCTATCTGTCTGTCTGTCCGTCTGTCTATCTATCCATCTGTCTGTCTATCTATCTATCTATCTATCTATCTATCTATCTATCTATCATCTCTACATGTATATCAAGGTTGGTAAGGAAAGAAATTGATGTGGTCACATATAAAGAACTTTACAATAAATATTTTCACATCCAAGTTTAGCATGAAACAAGCGATTCTCAATACTTTAGTGCTTAAATGTTTTAAGATCTGACTGGTCGTTTTGAGAACATGCTGAATATATTGACGCATTCGCATTTGCTGAATCTTTCGGATGCTCTTTGTCGCTGCGGGAGGACAGGAGACTTTTACAGCCGGGAAAGAGCAGCTCATATAGTCATTCCTACAGAAGCCTCCTCTCCCATACCAGAGATTTCTACTTCCCAGGGAGCGGAAGACGGCACACACTGCTCGGCTTTATTGCAAGGCACTGCACCAGCTGAAGAAATGGATCCACTCATTCAGGACAAGTAAGCAAATTCAGCTGGCTGATGAAAGGAAGCCTAGACAACGGTGTTCAAACACTCGCTCCCGTTTCCTCCCAACACCCCCCCCCCCAGATGTCTGGTTTCAGTTTTAAAACATAATAACATTTCATTAAGGAGCCATAGCAACCCTTCACTAATTTGTGAAGAGTACATCGTGAGCTACATTCTGTACTTATCAACGTTTGAGCACTTTAGATCTTGTTTCATCTCATTAGTGGATGTTTATGGGACCTGAGGGTTTCAGCACTCTCTGACTCATTAGTCAGCCTGTGGTGGTGCGGGTTATACTCTACAGGAAACGATTTCCCCAGCCTTTAAATGCTTGCACAACCTTCAGCAGAAGTTCAGTCGGAAATGTTTTCCCACATTAAACAGTCAGTCAGAAAGGAATGTGCAAAGGTGTGGTGTTTTTCTTTAAAAACCACCGCTTAGTATAACACTGTGTGTATCAAAGTCATACTGTGCTCGGTCGCAGACAGCTGCACTGCCGAAGAGATGTAATTTCAAAGGGCTGGGTATCTAAATTGCTGGCTCTGGAAAATTTAGCCACGGGATGGCATTTACAGGAAACAGCGAATCAGATGAATGTGTCGTGTTGGAAGTTGCTTGGTGTTAAGATCAGAAAGAGTAGGAATCCTGTTTTCCCGCTCATTTACTGGACCAAAGCCTTTTTTTCCCCAAACGCTGCAGTTAATGTAGGTTCATGCATGATCTAATTTGTATGAAAATAAATGTTCTTTTTCCTCTACTAAATTTATTAACCAGTGCCCCATTTAGTAAACTGTCAGTAGCATCTGTTGGAGAAAGGCAAATAAAATACTGATGCAGGAGGAGGTAGTTTGTCCGGATTACTGGCATGTAGTTTCACGTACTATGAAAAAATTCCCTGGGTGCATAATTTAATAGGAAATAATCCACCGATCTGCTTTTCATGGCTTTGTTTCTAATATTGCTTTTCTTACCCATCATGATGTATAGTTTTCTCTGAAATGCACCAACAAATAGGAAAAACAAATACAAGTGTGAATTAACAGTGTGATGTAAATGACGGAGCAGGAAATGGCATCTTAAATTTGTTTACAATATGCTGCAAGTCAAAGCATAGGAAACTGCTTTATTAATAAGCAGTTGATAGTCATGTTAATTAGGAAATCACAGAAAAAAATGTGCCGCTTGCATGATAATTGCCTTATTAACACTGCATAGACTGTATCCATTCTGTCAAGGATTAATGTGGAAGTCAGATTCACATGTTGTGCTTTTGCAAAGATGGTAGGGGTTTGCTTCGTTATAGGTGCAGCTCTGGGACTGTAACTGGGAGATTATAACTGGTGAGGTCCTTAAAAATCTCTGCCAAAATGGAAACGCCATGAAGATCAGTATCAGATCCACTCTGAATAAATATTGCTGAATTTTACAGTTGCTACATGCAAACTGTGCTTATGGAATAATAACTTTACAAATTGGAAATCTCTAGCCTCGCTCGTCAAGTATACCTACACGAGCATTGCATGAGTTTGCTACCAATCTTTTATGCATGAGTCACTGTGCACATTGTGGTTTTGATGGGAAATGAAAAACTGAGGGCTCATTGAGGGGACTTGGATTTGAAAGAAAAAAAGCAATATTTTGTTTCAAAAGGCTGAAATACAGATAGAAGCAACACCAATGCTTTTCTTTCATGCCAATGACGTGGCTGAACAGTTTGTAGAACAACAAGCTATTAAGTTCCAGCACGTTGTCCTCCGAGAGCCTCGTGCTGCTGAAGTTGTCAGAGGACATAGCGGCTCGGCCCCAAAACCCGCTCATGTGAGGCAGAGGCTGTCGGGGATGCTGCAGGAGGACGTGCTGCCGCTCCGGCATCGGGGCAGGGTGCCGGGGCAGCACCAGCGCTTGCTGCACCTGCGGCTTTTCCTTTGCTCGTGTGAATCCAAAGTAATTTGCGGGCGCTGGATGGTTTACAGGAGGGTGAGACCGCTGCACTTAGTCCACATTATATCGTTTTCAGCAATTAGTTCAAGATGACGCTGGTAGTTGTGAGGACCGAACAACTAGTTGCTAATTGAAAACAGCCCAATTCAGTACCTGTGTGCCCGCTGGAGTGGCTGTGCTTGAGAACCAGGCGGCACTTGAGAACATCTTCAAGCTCTAGTGCTTGTTCCATTTTATCCATATTTCTTGATTCATTTCTTCAGCTGCAGATGTTTCTGTAGTTACACGAAGGGTAAAAGCTGTGTTCATAGAGCTGTCTGGCAGCACAGCTTTCCAAGATTTTTTTTTTTTTAATGTTGCTTGAAGCAAAGTGCTTGCTTTTCTGCCGTGTAGAACTGATGCCTCTGTGGCAGAATGGCAGCATCTGCACACACCTGGGCTCCTGCCGTTGCTGTATCATCCTTGTAGAGGTAGCCAGGTGGTGGGCTTCAGAACAGTTTGAGAGGTCCATGAGAAACCTTCTCAAATGGAAGCTGAAGGCTGGAGTTCTCTGGCAGAATTTGGGATAAATTTGATTTTTTCATGGTCAAGATGTAAGCTTGATAGGAACAATTGTAGCTCTGCCTGGAAGCAAAGCGTCCTCTTCCCGTGGTGGGCTTGGAGCTTGACGGAGGGTCATGAGGCAAATGAGTTGAGGAAATCACGAGGGAAAGGGCTGGCAGGTTAGGGAAGATTTTGGGCACTGCTCTATCTTTAGACTTTTGCCCTGGGTTGCCACAGATTGTCCTGTAGCATTTTCTTTCAGAACAGGACAATTCTGTGACTCTGACTTCATGGCCTGACATAAATCTTGTTTAGGTGATCAGCCTTGAAGAACGAAGGGAAGGTGCTCTTCTCTGAAGCATTTAGGGGCAAGAGCGTTTGCTGCAAGAGCATGGAGGACTTTAAAGGACTAAACATTAAATGCTGTCTTAAGCTTGTGCATCTCTTGTTAAGCTTCTTTCTCTGGCTCCTGGTGACATAGTCCTGGCTGTGTTTGTCAGATATTTCCAGTAGTCCAGGCCAAGTTAATAGAGTTACTACAGCTCTTTGCTTTCTGTAGAGGGCATTGAGGCCCCGGAATTTCTCTTTTAAAGGCTGTGGACTTTTCTTTGGCCAATAACCTGAATGAGTGGAGTGTTTAGTCCCGGGCAGCAGCCACCGATTTTTGCTCTTCATGTTGATAAGCTGTGTCACCTGATGACTCAAAAGGGATCTTCTCTAGTCATCTGTGCTGCCTTCTTTCTCGCCTCAAAATCATACCTGTCTGCCCCACCGTCCTTTTCCTGTGTTGCTCTTCTTGCTGTGTCCCTGGTGGGTACCCTCTGGAGGTCAGGATGGGTCTGCAGCACTCTCCAGAGGCCAAGGAGGTGTTGCCAAGAGATGCCTGGAGGATCATAGCAGGCATGTGCAGGACGTGCTCCAGATCTGTCATGCTGGTGGCTGTTGGGGCTATCCTGACACCTTGAGGTCCAGGTGGGAGAAGCCAGTGGGCTGTGCTGGGCCATGCTGGTCGTCATCTCCCCTCCACAGAGAGTCCCACTGCTGGACTTCTGCTAGGAAGGATTCATAACTCCTTCAAAAATACTAATTAAAAATATCAGTGTAGGTAATTTGCCAGAGATTTCCACAATACAAGCATGAGTTCTTATCTAGAATCAAATTTAAACGTTCTTTTGCTAAGTCTGCCTTCTTATGAAGCATTTGTCCTTGGCCATGGTCCATCCAATGTAGTATCCTGGCTGTGGCCTCAGATTTGATTAAGTAGATTACTTACATCTTCTTTACTATATAGTGATACATCTGGACCACAGCTCAGCAGACATTGAAGCATTTTATTAACATCAGAGACATTAAAAATGTATTGCTGAACTGCTGTAGACAAAGTTCTTCGGTGAACTACAAAATGAAGAAGAAGGAGTTGCCGCAGGGGTCTGCTTCGCCGCTCCGCTGTGATTCAGTTGGAATTACTGGAGTCACAGAGGTGTCCGACTGGGTGGCACGGTGCTGAAACTGGTCCCTTGCCTTGCACTTAGAAACGCAGGCTCTGCATTTTCCAGTTCCTTTATGATTTTACCCCGTCAATGCTGAGCAAGGGGAACGGGTGCAGAACTCATTTCCTGTTGTTATCAATAACAGTGGCAGTTCATAACTCCCCGGTGAGTTAGATAATGTTTTTTTTCATTTTTTACTTTTATATAAATGAACAAAAAGAACTAGCAATAAGCACACAGTAGTCAAGAGCATCCTGATGCTCACCATGTGCAAAATTTATACAGTGATTGCAGTAGTAAAAATAAGTGAACATTCCAGTTTAAATCCCCTCTTTACTTTGGTCCGGCTCACCTACACAGCAAAAAATACTTCCCTTAGCTATGATACAGATGGCACTTCCTATAAAGGTATGAGAAAAACCAGTAATTGTTCTAGTCAGCGATGACATTTGTCATATCCCGTTTAGTGAACTCAATCTCTTTACTGGTTCAAAGTGTTGTTTGTGAAGCCCTTGATGTCTGACACATTGATTTGTCCGTGTAAAAAGCAGAAATACCTCACATTTACCAAAGAACAAAGTTTCTCAGCAGGTGTCCAAGCTGGAGGTCCTTCTGGGCCACGTGGTGAGAGTTTGTTTAGCTGCAGCCCAGAGGACGCATGGAAGGGGAGAGAGGAGGCTGCATTTTGGCCTCATCCTGCCACATCCATCCCAGGAACTGAGAACTGCTACCAGGTTCCCGTGTCTAAGCAAAGCCTTAGAGATTACATCTGCTGCTTTCAGCATCAGCTCCTGTAGTCCCTTACTTACAGAGAACATTGTTTATAGAAGGTGCTGTCTCTCAGGTTAAAAAAAAAGCTAATATATAAATGTTGTGATTTTAATTTAATAACATAACTGACACATTTGCTATTTAATATCCTATTCTACACCGAACAAAGTCCCCAGACTCATCATGCACTGTTTATCTAAAGTAATAGCAAAATACATTATTTTCTATTTTAAAGGTCTATAAAGCAGATATTAGCTGATTTAAAAATACTTGTATTCATTCTCTTGTGTAAAGAAATCATAGTCTTCCCAGTTCTGTTTGATTGCAGTTGTACAGAACGATGTTTCTTTTGCTCAGATAATATTTTTTCCTGTGACTGTTTAATCTAGGGATGGGATTTGACTTCTTTCACCATTTAGGGCCCTAGTACAAGTCATGCTGTGCAATGTACATTTTACATGCTATTCTGCTTTCACAAAAAGCTAATGAACATGAGCATTTGGGATTCATTGGAAATGGTCTACTTAATGTGATGCTTCTGTAGCAGATATAGTACTTTCCAAAAGTTACTGCTGCTCCAGTCCTTGCAGCTATTCCTATCACATACACGGGGGAGCACTGGCAAGGACATGTAGTACACTAGCTTTTTTAGTGCCAAAATGACTCTAATTGATCTTAATTCTTATTTATTCTTTGCACGAACATTCGACAGGAAGACAAGCTCCAAATTCTGACTTGTGGCAGCGTCTTCATTGAGACATGAGTGAGGAATTCGGAGAACTTCAGTGCTTGGGACACTTCCTAATAGATATTTCTGAGTATTTCCATGTCAACAGGACCCTAACCTGATCTTACTCTTTCTGAAGCCTACGATGATTTTCTTATTAAATGCGCTGGCTCAGCATTGGCTGGTAATAAAGAAGAGGGCGATTGTCCTTAATACTAAACATTTCAGCCCAGATCATTGTAAAAGTGGTGTTAGTGTGATTAAGAAGAACCAGGCCAAGACTATTTAACTGCTTAATCTTAGAAATGAGATTGCACCGATTGCAGTGCAAATGCCCGGGCTGCAAGATCAGCACAAGATGTGCTTTTTTAAAAAATATACATGTGAAATTGTCTTGTCTGTCCATGAAAAACCTTGGATGAATGTATTTGTCTCATATCTGCTGCGAAGGCAGCAAGAATGAGGGAATCCCTGCCGTCATGCCATGCAGAGAGAGAGACCCAGCCATCCTCCAGTGGGAAGTTTTCTGGGTCCCTCTCAGAGGTGGTTTGGGGGACAGAGATATAACGCAGCAGTTATATAGCTACTATGCCTTACGAAGGGAGCAGACCTCAGCCCTTCCTCTGCCCTCTTGAACCCATCATTTGTGGAACCAGTTCAGTTTTAGGTCAGAGGCTTCATTCACCCAGTCCCAGTTTCCATCCACTTTAGATACCAAAGCCGTGTGCTGCCAGCTCCCTAATGAATCCCTCGCTCTTTAATGTATCAATCTTGGTAAGTCCTCTGTGAAGTTAGGAAAAGCACAGAAATTTTAATTGTGGCATTAAAAGCCACCTAGATCCTTGTACTGAATTCCAAAGGTACCTGTGAGATTTCTAAAAAATCTCGTATCGGAAAATCTGACAGGGAACTGAATCTGCATCCTTTTCATTACAGACTATTGCTGTAATGATTCAAGCATCTTTTCCTCATTAGGGACCGCATATTTACTGTGCTATCCATTAGGGAGACAATTGTTCCTGGAAGATATGCCAAAATACCACTTTTTTGATGTGTGAATGTTCACAGTCACCTGTATAAATAGCAGTGGGCTGCTAGAGAAAACTGTATTGATGCTTTTGCCTTTGCTTCTGGGATTTAGTTCATTTGCCTTTCATGATCAGTGAGAATTTTGTAGAACTGCTTCCCCAGAACAATGCCTGTAAGGAGCAGGGGGGCAGCGGGCGGGTGCCGTGGTCCTGGGGGGCCGAGCCGACAGTCAGAGCTGGTATCTGGCTGAAACTGTGAGCTTAATTTACAAAATCTTCGGCGTTTGCAACAGGTTTTATTTCTAGACCCATACTTCGAGACGAAGAGGGGCAGGGATCGGAGAAGAGTTATCTGTTGTTGTTGCCCCGTACGCTGCTGCAGCAAAGCAGCAATAGATGCCAACAGATTTCCGGTAGATAATTCAATGGTAACTTTCTTTTGAGCGCTGCAGCGTGGGAGCCTTTGAAAGAAAGAGGTTAAGAGACAAGTAAGTAGGACTGGAGTGCTATTATTACAGCTATTTTTCTTTACTTCTAATACATGTCATCCTCTTTTATTAGGAGCTGACTGCTGAACCAGGAAAACCGATGCCGCAGTATAAAAATGATACATAGGCAAGGAAGTATCATTGATAAGTGATCTGAACGGTACTGACCTTTCAGAAAAATTGAATAAAAATATACATGCCTTGAGACTTTCAAAAGTAAAAGATCACCTGCATCTTCTCATTGTGCTCAGAGAGCATGAGTACTTCTAGCAGTGACAAGGAAAACAAAGCCGCCATGATCCCCACCTTAACCTCCCAGCCACGGGAACTAGTACATCAGGCATTGTGTATCGCTAAAATCACAGCTCTCACCACACCGGGGAGCTGGAAAGAGAACTGAGAATACCAGAGATGTCAAATTTGAGTGAATGCTTCCCAAATCCCACTTGTACAGCTGTTACACTCTCAGTATGCTATTCAAATATCAATTAATTAATGTTTGCTATTGTGTGCGATTTAACCATATATTCAGGGCTTCTTTGTTCACTTAGCAGCAGTAAGATGTCACTGCAAGATCTACTGAGAGACTGAGGAGGAAAGTCAATTTTTAAGTGCAACCTTGTGAGCTTTCAGTGATTTCCTATAAATTTGTACCGACGTTCTCCCAAACTCACACTCTCATCTTTCCTAGTTCTCTGTACCCATAGGCACCCAGCCTTCCTCTTTCACATATGAGAACACAGTGTTTGTCTTAAACATTAATTTTTCATAGGTTAGATTTTGTAAATATGTTGTTTTTTCTACTAGTTTGTTTATATGCATTTGATGTGAAACTCGCCTACTTTTCCTTTTCATCTCCATAAACAAGGTTTGTGTGTCCTGTCTGCAGAGGCTGTTACTCTCAGCCTTCCAGGGCTCTGAACAGGGAGTTTTTGGCTGAGATGTCTTTTTGTGAGCTTCTGCTTGGCTGCAGCAAAGAAGTCTGGGGAAAAGACATTAGGCAGCTAATAGCAGCTCCCCACGTCTCAGCTTTCTGGTACTTTATGAAAGAATTCTGTTCAGATTAGAATTTGCAGCAGTGGAGGCATCCTTGATCAGCTGAACATAGCTTGAACAGAGGAGGTTTTAGTCACATGCACCCCATTCTCTAATGTACCCTGAACATGTACCTACAGAAAGAAAATGTAGGTGATGAGGCTGGGGATGAGTACAAGAAAACTTCTTAAACTCCTTTGTGTGGACATTATGTAAGTAGAGTATACACTCACACATATATGCATTTATGTACACTTAGATAAGCTTTCCATTAAGGAATATAGCTAGGGAGATTGGTCAAATATGGTCCTTTAAACCCTCCGTTTGAAGACGACCAATTGCTTTCCGCCTGCGTGTCAGCACAGGGATACCTGCGCATCCATTCGCGGGAGGCTCGGAGGAGCTGGCTGAACGCTGGTGTGGAGCTCCCCGAGGCATGAGAGGTGGCTGCTGGTGGAGAAAAATTATTTACACAGAAAATGGCATTACTCAAAAGACATACAGAAATAACAAAATAGGAATTAAGGAGCTGTAAATCATTCAAACATGGATTTTCTTCTTCTAATGCTCAGTACCATTGGAGAACTTAAGAAGAGCTGATTTCCAGGGAGCGTGCAATGCAGTGTACTGCCAGGTAACTTGGAGCTGCCTGATTTCCCCTTGCTGTTTTCTTCATTTCTTTTTTACACACATTATCCAAACCAATATTGAGACACTGGGAATGAGGAGAGAATGAAATAGCCCCAATGTCACATCTGAATTTGGCTATGCTATGGGCTTTGTGTTATGCTCATAAAAAAATCAACCAACTGAAGCGTTAAAAGATGGATTTTCTTTTAAATGAATTAGGTTGGATTTAGCTTGATGTTCCACATCACAGAACTGTCAATCTTTCTTCTGTGAACCTGGAAGCTGTCGGTCATATGGAAGTGAAAGGCCATATGCATGTAAGGGCGGTGGAAGTTTTTCTTTTTGACCTTCACCAGTTGTTCTCTGGGCAACACAGAACAAAACTGCTGAGGTCTTGGGGGTGGCCAAGGTCTTTGTCTCTGCTGGGATCTCTAAAATAGGGACAAGAACCCTATTTTAGGGACCTGTCTTTCTCTAAGCAGGGGAAAAAAGCTAGCAAGGAAACGGGAAGGTTAAGGGGAGCAGATAAGTACGGAATGAAAGGAGAGCCAAGAGGACTGTCATCAGCCCAGGCTTGACTGTAGTGTTGACTTGGCTCGTCGGAGATGGTATGTGAGTCTTGGCCAAGGAACGGCTGGAGGTCGCATTGGAAATCTGACTTGAGGCTTTGTCCTGCTGTGTACAGGCCATTCTGTCATTTTCTTGGAAAAAAAAAAATTCCTTCACTTCCAGATTGCTAGTGAAAAAAAAATAATTCTTTTTCTACCCAAACCCTCCCCATCAGGACGTTGGGTTGGTGAAAATTACTTGGCAGCAGAGGTCTTGTGTAATGACATTTCATAAGGCATTGGCTCTTCAATAAAGTGGAATTAAAAGCTGATTTAGGGAATCATCACCTAAAGAAGCAGCAGCAGAAGGTACTGACACCTACACGTGTGATATAAAACGATCCCTTCCCAAGCTCCTTGTACGGAGGAGGTCTGAGAGCACCCTAGCAGTTGCCTTACCCCAGGTGTGAATGCAGGTGTGTCAATAGCATGCTGAGAAGTAGAGAGAGAGAAATGGAGAAAACCAATTGTGTTTCTGGGCACAGGTGGTATTTTCAGGAATAGAAAAGTAAGTCAAAATATACCATTTCCGCTGCTAAACAGGGGACTACGTGGCAGTTGTGACTGTTGCTCCAAGGCAGTGCAGGGTCTGACCGTCGACGTTCTCTCATCTCTCCTCCTGAGTAAGCCACACAAAAATGGAGCCTGTTCATTTACTTGAGAGATTGTAGTGTAAAATGAAGGTAGAAATGCAAGCCTTTAGGCCAAGTTTTTTAATCTTCAGGTTCAATTTAAATTGTTGCTTAAAATATCCACCAAAATAGTTAGGTGAGTAATTAGCAAATTAATAGCTTACCATGTTGTGCAGAAATGTCACCCCCTAGAAATGCCATTGCTATTTCTTTATTAGCTTAACTTTTCATTTTTAGACCAGTAATTTTGTCTCTACTGAGAATGTGCTGTCTTGCTGCTGAATAATGGAACAATATTTATAAGAAAGCTAGAATTTCAGCATTTTAAAGACAGCTTAATTGACATTAATTGACACTTCACGTACATAAATACATTTTTTTGCTAAGGTGATGTTCTTCAGCCTGCTGGAGGCAGGGGAGAGGTTCGTATCCCCTCTCCTGCTGCCACAGCTCCCAGATGAAACAGAACGTCCTGGAGGTTTGGATGCTTCAGCCGTCCTCAGGATCTGAAGCACCCAGAGACGTGACTGGCACCTTGTGGAGAGACCCGCTATCGGCCGTCGGCCACGTCTGGGGCTGCATGAAGAACAGGCAGCATACGGGAGTAAGCCATGGCCTTTATTCAGAGAGCTCACACACGGCATGTTCCTCAAGGTGACGAAGGTCCATCCATTTGTTACACACTGGCAATATTTTTTTTCCTTTAGCCACTCTCAGACAACCCCTTTAAAAATAACGATTGGGGTGCGGCAGCACGGATCTGGTGGCACCTGTGAGTAACGCAGCACTTAGTGCTTTAAGTGGCCCTGCGCGACCAGTCAAGCAGCGCTCGTACGGCCCCGCGGACGCGCGCGTGATGTATGTGCCGCCGTTCCTGCCGCTCCCGTGGAATTAATTAGTTCACCCAAAGGGCACGTCGCTGGGTGCGTTGGCTGCACTGATTGAAGAAGTAACAAGACATCTTATTCTCCTTTAAGCCATAGTGATGCGTGTTACAGGTTGTGCTTCTCTGTTACGTGCTCTGGGATGAAAAAGTCAGCTTTGGTTTGCTGTAGGAACCCAGTTGCGGAGCTGGAGCAAACTGGTGAGGGATGAGAGCCTGGACTGTGTCTTCAGTTTCGGGAGAAATCTGCTTTAACTCCATTGCAAAAGACATACTAGAATCTGGTAACTCCGCAAGGAATTCAACTCTGTTACAAAGTGCGCAGCATTATAAAAAAGCAAATGGATTATGAAAATACTGTATTGCATTGAATTATACCTACAGGAAAAAATGCAAAATGAGGCATGATTTTCCATCCTGGTGCCTGCCATTTAAAATTAGTTACCCCCTAGTTAGCATTCATTCTTGTTGGGCTGGATAATTAGATGGCTATTTCGTCTTGTTAGAGCAAGTGCAACAAATTGATGACATTATTTTCAAAATGCTTTGCTTTCTTAAAAGTAATTGAAAAGCTGGGACCAGAAAACCACTATCAATACCTATATTTATCTAATTTAAAGTTGTACAGAAACTTTTCAGGAGGGGAAATGTGTATTAAGATGACTTTTTGATGCAGATGAAAGTAAAACTGGGATTTTCTTTTGTGTGTTTTTTTAAGCCAAACCTCTGTTATATACTCTCCTGTAAGAAGTATATGAAGGTTACCAGGAGATAAACACAAATGGTTGGTAACTCCTTTTTTCAGTTGTTTTATCCTAATTAAAATCCAGAATGTTGTTTACTGCATAATATTTATTTAATTGAGGTTTGCAAACCCCAAGTAACAATTTACTTTTATTGTTTCAGCAGTTCAGCATAGTTTCATTTTGATCACAGAAGAGCTACCAAGTAAACAGATCATCTGCATACCATAGATTATTTTTGGTTTTCCTGGTGGGAATTTTTCCTGGTGGGTTAACTCTTTCAATAGTGACTTTGACATTATTGTAATTACACCTCATATATAACCTAGCACGTCAGTAGGAGGAAAAAATTAAGAGAAACAGCCATTAATTTTGTTCATTCAAATTGTGTTTGCTCGCAAGAAGACAGGCTATTATTTCATCTTACAAAAGCCATAATGAGAAATTTTCTGAGCTGATTGTTCAGATCAAGCAAAGGGCAATGTGCATTTGATTAAAGTCCACCTGAAGCCTTGAGCCCAGGCGTATCAAGTGGGAAAGCAAACTCGGTTTCTAAACCCACGAATTGTGGGATTTTATCAGGAAAAAAATTTGTAGGGCTAGATTGGCTGGACAGGTTAAAGCCAAGTGAGAAGAAAAACCCTGAACCCAAGAAGAGCTATTGTGAGGACTTCGTACCTTGAAAAGCACTGTTGATAAGACCCAGATGAAATCTTTTCTTGTCTAGGGTAAATGCCATTTAGTTTTTGTAAGTTCATTTTATATTCACTTTTTAGAGATTATTTCCCTCCTCCATTGTTCGGACCTCTGTTTCCCCACATGCAGCACCAGGAAAGTAACAAGCAATATGAAATTTGTAAAAATATCAGGCAGTCTGATGCCCCATACTTGATTATATCCATAATCTCCCTGGGTAGACATGCCATTTCACAGGATCCGATCAATAAGGTAGCAGCCGCAGTCTGCGGGCTCCGGCAGTGTGTTAATAAATCCCACTTTTCCGGTGAGCTATATATGAACTCGTGTTGAAGTCACTTGGAGTGTGGTGAGCTGATCAATGTCAGGATTGGACTCAAAAGCCTAATGAAGAGGGAGGAAAAATGTTCTGCCATGCCAAGTATCCTTGCCACCAGGAATATGAGAAAGTTTATGCTTGCGTCGTATGACTTGCCGCACAAAGCAAAGTATTTCAGTATCGACAGCAGAGTTTTGTTGATGCTGAAGACTGCGTGAAAGTTACAGAGAATAAGTTAAGGTGACATACCTCAATCCCAAATGTTTACTGCCACTTACATTTGCAAAGACAAAGGCAAAATATTTCACGTCGCAGTGCGCGCAGAGGAGCTGCTCACCCCCGTCGGGTTACGGCCCTTGTCCGTCAGCGGTGCGGCAGCCCCGGCTGCACGAGCAGTTAAAAGGAGCAGGCAGCAATTTTAGATGTTCTGAAGTGGATTTTTTCCCAGGAAAAAGCTATACACAGAAGTTGAGGGAAAGGGTGACTAAAGAAAGGGTGTCTTTTCAATGCTAGCTAAGCAAGCCATCGAGCGGTTTCACAGTGCTGCACTTGTGCCCTTGCCTGGTGGTACCCTCCCTGCTCATCGAACAGGGCTGTCGGGTAAGACCTGGAACAAAATCTCAAGAAGTAAATTGGTACAACTGTAACAGTGGGATCATGAGCACCATTAGCCATCCCAGTACCCTTCTATTTCGTTTACTTTGCTATCTTTACTTTGTCTTGCCTACCCCAATTAAGTCTACAAAGATTAACCAATGTCTTGGTAAAAAACAGGTGTTGGAATTCGCAGTTAAGTGTGCTGTATTTGTTTTCTAAAGAAAAAACAGAAAAACTTTGCAAACAAGCTAAAGTATCAGATGGAGAACTGGTAAGATTGCTCTCTCTTTAGTTAAAAACTTTCCTATCTATGAAAAGGCTCAGAGGGTGGTGCACAATCTAGGCTTTTTGGTTTAGAAGGACTTGACATTACCATTCAGTACAGAAAAAGCAGTTTAGTAGAAAAAGCAGCTACTGTAGCATCTGCTTCAGCAGAGAGTACTTTGGGTATTTTTTGCGCTGGTCCTAGCATGTGCAGCCTACGCACTGGATCTGCATTGGAGCTCTGATGGATGGCGCGGCAGGGCTTTGTGCGGACGCACGCGAGCTCCGTTAGAGGTAAATCAGGAACTTCACCATATTTTCTCTAATAATACCTGTTATTAGACCAGGTGGCGTTGCAAAGGCTCGGGACTGAGCTCCTGTGTTTAAAAAGGAGCGATGGAAACAGTTCCTCTGAGTTACGCTGGTTGCAAGAAGAGGTGGGAGTGGAGAAGGGCTCGGCTCAGAAGGCTTGCTTGGTGGTGATGGTTACACATGCTGCTTCTTGTTTTCTGGCTAGTCTCTTTCCTGGTGGAAAAGTATGTTCTTTTCAACTTGACCTGCCCGCGATCATGATATTTTGCTTGTGTTTAAATCAAGGATATTTTGTAGCTGAGACTCTATTTGGTGAAAACCACAGTTTTATATTTGTGAAGCCAGATGGGTTCTTCTAATACTTCCAGCTATTTCAGCATAAGCAATTTTGTGTGCATGAAAGGAAGTTTTGGAAACAATAATTAAAAATGTGAAAATGTCAGGTTTCCTGAAGCTGTCTGTGGCCTAATAACCAAAAAAGAAAAAGGACGCAAAGCGGTGTGTCTAGTTGTGATTTCAACATAGGGCTTTGTCTCAAAGCTGTTACGGCATTTGTTACTGACTTGGATATCTCCTTGTACGCTAACAGAAAAAGATGAGAATATATATGTGTAACTGCATCATTTTGAGTTTCTGCCCTATGAGTTTAGTCATTAGTATTCATTGCTCTATATTCTTTTCCCAGGGATTTTTTGCAAAGGACAGTTAGTGAGAAATGTTGAGTGCTTTTGTAGCTTGATATTTGAAATACAAGCAGCTTTACTTGGGTGCACCGGATCATGTAGTACATTTTATTCTCTGGTTAGGTGTCTGCTCCTGTGCCCAGTGAAGTCAAAGAAAGAACTTCAATTGATCTGACAGAGTTTATTATCAGGGTGAGATTATTATGAGGAGGTAGGTGAGTGAAACAAATTGATGATTATTTTTGCATAAGCATGATTATAAATTTAAAATTCACATCCTAATGCTATTCTGTTCATATTCTGGAATATTAATTTTAAATTCACTGCTTCAGTGATTAATCTTGCCTTAAACAAATTTGTTAGAATATTGAAATTTAGGGAACACAAGGGGACAAGAATGGAGTCAAAAGAAATTCTTTTAACAATCTGGATATTTCTAAAATGGTTACTGTTCTGGTACTTACTTAGCACTGGGTTTTTCTCTTTCTAATCTTTTGTTTTGCCTTGTTTTTGAATTTGCTGATTGATTCATAAGTGAAGGCAATGGGAGTTTTTCCATTAACTTCATTGAACTATGAAACAGGCACCGCATGTCGTTGTGTACATCAACCCATCAGTTTAGTCTTAATGTCTTATTTTTTTGAATGAAACAAAGTAATAACTCTACAGGGCAGCTGATCACCTTATTATTTTCCATAAATCTACATTACTGTCACACACAAAACTGCCTCTCTGCCAGAGAAGAGATTCGATTAAAAGGCTGCCAGAACAAACGTACCTGCCCTGCATCCCAAAGTCAGCCACGTTTGGTTCCAGCAAAATACAAGAGCAGCTTTCTCAGATGAAGGCCCTGCACTTGAAATGTCTCGCTTCCATTTTTACAGGGTTTGCTTGAGGAATCAACAGCTGAAGTGTCTTTTTACTGCCCTGATGGATCATAGCTCACTTTTTCTCTCTCTAGACAGGGATCATATCATCGTAGGGTAGAGCTTTTCACTACAGACGATAATGTAGTTTTGCTTTGCCAACTATTTAAGAAAACCTAAATGTGTTACCTTTTGTTTAGTGTAGAAGTTTCCTGGTCCCTCATTACAAGATATCGTAATCCTAGATGGGATCATGGTAGGTGATAATCCAAAAGATACAAAAAGTGAGTTGCTTTTTTCAGGAGCCACCTCTAAATATGGAGAATTTGTTCAGGTGCCCTCTGCTTCCAACAAGGGTCCATTTCTAACGCATTTCTCCAGTCTACCTTGGAAATAAAACCAAACCGAACAGAACATCTAAACCAAGAATTCTGCTTAAGAGTTCCCCATATTTGTGGCAGGGGAATTATGTTAAAGAGCCTTGTACATTGTAATTAGTTACTGGCAGTATATTAAAACTATATTGAAGTCACATCTTTAAAAGCTTGTATTTAAAAAGAATTTCAACTTTCTATTTATTTATGTGTATGAGAGTTACGTTCTTGCACCTGAAGTCAAAACTTACAAGACCGAGCCAGGGTCTGATTTTTTTTTAATTATTACTTATTACTTCTACCTGTTAATAAATTGGCTTTTCCAGGGTTACAGACATCAGCCACCTCTTTCAGTAGCCTTTTGTTTCTTATGTGCAATATCTCAAGGCAGCATAAACCCTCATTGGAATCTCATACTTAGGTTATCACTTGGGTGTATTTAGTAGGCTTTTCAATGCTTAACTTTATTTTTTGTCTTACAGCAGCAAAAATAGATGTCATCTGTCGTCTACTTTCTCTGCACTAAGAGGTCTCATACTTTTTGGTTCTGTAGCTCCTTAGCTATATGCGTATGCAATTTCTGCTAACATTTCTGTGATGCAGTTAGTAACCAGCTTCACTCAGGTGTCACATTATTATTCTTTCATTATTTCTTCTGGTCGTAGTTTATTATTGGTTCAAGTTTGCTCATTTTTTAAGTTGTTGGTGACATTGTAGAAGTAGTTTAGTTTCCTTCTGATGCAATTACTTGTACTACTCATACTTTCCTGACTCTTAGTGAATTTTTTGGGATGAGAGCCATCGCCTCTTCCCTGTGTTCTAGAAGGTGTGGTTGGTAGGGAAATCAGTCGCGTGCCGCTGTACCTTCCAGGTCATCAAATAAAGCTGCTGTTTAATAAGAAAATCTGCCTTTGCGGATTCATAGCAGATTCGTATCAGTACAGAGCTCATTCTGCACCCGTTATTGGTGCAAGTGTCTGAGTGCAAAAAATGACAGGGGTTGGGAGTGGTTGTATCACTGAAATATAAAGAAAAAACACAGGTAGATTTAAAAAAAAAAAATACTTGCATCAGATGCATCTAGAATTAGGGTATTTAAAGGGAAAGCGTTCTGTAATGTCCTACCTTAAGGAAAACTTAAGGAAATCCTTCTGCAGCAATGCGCATCAGCATACAGCAGAGTTTCACGGCAGCAGATGCCAGTAATTGTAACATTAGCTATGCGGCGTGACAGGCAATTTAAGGCTAAGCCCACATATTGATGGTCTTTGCATGTGAGCTTCTGTTCCCTGGGTACCTTGGGGGAGGATGAAGGTATGAGAAATATCCTAGCCTCTTCCCTGAAGCACTCTCCCTCCTGGGAGTAATTAAGCACAGGGAGGCTTGGCGAGGTGTACGGACCTTTTTGTCCCCCTGTCCGCACTAACACACCTCCTGCACCAACGATTTCCTATGCGGAGCGTGTATGCACAGTGTAGGAATGATTTTGCTCTAATCAAAATACGGTACCTAAGGAAGCCTTTGAGAGGTGGCGTTTCCAGCAGGGAAGTCTGCTTCAAGCCTTCCAGAAAGCCTCTGGACACGGCAGGTATTTTATAATGTTTGCCAGCTATCTCATCTCCAAAGCTACAGCAGAATTGGAGGCACAGTTTGGGGAAAACCAGTTTGGTCCCAACAAGCCAATTTAAAATAATTTAAGGGTAAAAAGCAGTGAAGAGCCTGTGTTGATCCTGTTGTAAAAGGCATGTATGTCATACCCGCCACGAGCTCCTCTAAGTTTTCATTTCTCTGAACTTTTGGAAGTAGTTATTACTACGGATATGGTAAAAGAGCAGAAAAGCTCCCCTCGAGCAATATGTAGATATTTTCTGTCCCAGCAAATAAGTAACGATACAAGGATTTCTTTGATGATGTAAAAGATTTATTTAAAACTGCTTTGTCCTTTGGTAGCTCATCTAAAGAAAACGAGACTGGTAGAGGAATACTGCATTTGAAGTCTTTTTTTTTGCCTCCCGAAGTGCCATTGCAGAGCGTGGGCATGAAGCTGTAGCGCTGCAGCGTGGTGCGTGTGCTGGACCTCAGTTACCGTAAAGCAGAGGAGGTGGTAGCAACCGGGGTGTAGTCCAGGAGTAAGTACTCCAAGCTCGCAATTATTTTTTGCATCTTCCTAAAATAATACAGAAAAGGGGACAGTATTATTGCAGAGTAACAGCACATGGCAAACCTGCAAGAGTGAGTACGCTAGGGTCTCTTTGGAGCATGATCCCCTTTACCCCTCTCTACAAGAGTTGTGCATGAGCTTTGCCTCCATCTGAAATCTCATCTCCTGCTCTGGGGTTTCTCTGCCAGCGAGCTGCAACTCTGCCAACTGTTACAGAAACAAAAGCTCTTTCCAGTTCACTTCACCCAGAAACAGCCTGCTGTCTAAATTCCTTCCTAGCCCAGCTTTCTCCTCTCTAGTTTAAAATCCCCCCCCAATTCTGTGGGGAGGGTCCTAAACCTGCAAGGTATTTTTTCCTGTAGGTCTGGCCTCGAGCGCCCTGCGGGCTGGGCTGCAGGGTGCTGTGCCACGGCCTCCTTTCAAGGCATAGGGCACAGAGGCTATTGCAGAGAGAGGTCAGAGCACTTCGTGGCAAGAGATCCAAGGGAAATGCAGCTTTATACACTCTCAAAGCCAAAGTCTTGCAAAGGCTATCAAGAAAACGGATATGTAATATCTCAATTCCATTGTAAAGCTGCCAGACAATAAAATAACACCGGATCCCTGGCCTGATAATCACATTCCAGCCAGAAGGAGACAGAGGAAAAATACTTTTATTTCTCAGGAAGAAGCGTGGTTATGCAGGCTGTACGCTGGTGCCGTGGTTTAACCCCAGCCAGCAGCTAAGCACCACACAGCCGCTCGCTCATGCTCCCGCAGTGGGATGGGGGAGACAATCAGAGAAAAGTTAAAACTCATGGGTCAAGATAAAAATTTAAGAGTTAATAGGACAGAAAAGGAAGAAAATAATAATAATAATGATAGAAGAATATACAGAACGAGTGATGCACAATGCAGTTGCTCACCACCCACTGACCCATGCCCAGCCAGTTCCCAAGCAGCGGCTGTGCCCCCTGCCCCAGCCAACTCCCCTCAGTTTTATTTTTTTTGGTTCAGCATGACATCATACGGTGTGGGATATCCCTTTGGCCAGTCTGGGTCCGCTGTCCCGGCCGTGTCCCCTCCCGGCCTCTTGTGCACCCGGCAGGGCAGTGTGAGAAGCTGGAAAGTCCTTGGCTTAGCGTAAGCACTGCTCAGCAACAACTAAAACATCAGTGTGTTATCAACATTATTCTGTTATCAACATTATTCTCATCCTAAATCCAAACCACGGTACTATACCAGCTACTAGGAAGACAATTAACTCTATCCCAGGTGAAACCAGGACAGCTGACATCCAGAAATGCTCAAAGAGCAGCCAACAGACATTACAGGGCAAAATGTTAGATCACCCGTTTAGTTTACAGATAGCTGGATTTAAAACAAATAGTTATATGAAATGTTACACACTGGTGTAGGCACAGCACAACGGACTGACAGGCTTCCCAAAGTGTATTCTGCAGCAAATAATTTGTGTGTGTTATCTTTGTGTTGTAGACAGAACGGGGTGTCCAGATGATGTGTCGCTCCTGGATCTGGCTCAGGGAAATAGGTGCAAGAATTTTCTTTGGGCAGGCCCAAATTACTGGTGTAATCACTATTATCTGCTTAAATGCGAGTTTGCATAGGAGCTGACGGATTATTGTTTGATAGGAAAAATGGATGAATTGCTGAAAGTTAATTGAAAGTTTGAAATGTTATTTTATTTCAACCTCCTCTGATCAGAAACAGAGCTTTTAGGGGATTTTTTAATGCATTTTCAAATACACCTTTAAGTGTTTCCCATTTAGTTTTAGCAACTAATTACATTAGTTCCACCAGAACAGAATATATCTACCAGATATGGTGAATCCCTGAGCAGCCCTCCCTTCTACATCGCTGGGAAACTTTCTCTTGGAAACTTGGAGATCACGTATGACACTATTCCAGCTACCTACATCAAAATTGCTTGATTGCTTTACAGACTTGGCTTACTTTGCAAATCCTGCAAGTACATTTCAATCAAGCTTGAATTTGACTTAAAAATAAAAATATTTCATCCAAGAAATTGGATTTTTCATTTTATTATAACTTTAAAAAAGATTCAAGGTAGTGTGGATGACCCAATATAGTACGACTATGATGTTTTAAAAATCATCAAAGCAATTCTTTCTTATCGCGTGACTTTGCTTGCAAGTTTGACCTTACTTGCTACGTTTTCTACATGTACTGCAGTGCTTTAACCACACGATTTCCAGTAATCTTTCATGGCTATAGCTCTGCTTAGAAAGTCAGATGGATAATAGCATTTCAATGATGTCACTTTTCTTTATATCAACTTAATCTGAAAATGAAATGCATTGAAATTACAGGGAAATTGAGGGTGAAGCAGAAGCTCTTTTTTCTTATGGAAATTATTTCAGATTTTTAGATACATCTCACCAGCCTGTTAAAAGCTGCAGTAGACAGAATGGTGTTCCTCTCTTCATCTGTGAAATTCAGGAAACTGTAAATGATAGTTCTTGTTTGTGTAACCTTAACGTTGTTGTAAGGAAACGATTACTGTATGTGCTGTACATGTAACCACTCTGGCATTTCCTAGACTGATAAATCAAAATAAGCCTTTTATCCACATTGAAGTGAGACTCTGAAGAACAGATGACTGAACTTACTAAGACTCTGAATCAAGTTAGAAGGGGCTGTGATTCCACCAACACACGGAGAAGTGGTTTCTGAAGTTCCCGGGGAGGATTACTACTTGTTGATCAAAGCTCCAAAAACAAAGTAGAAAAAATAATCTCTTCTTTTTTGCAAGTGTTGTGACTCTTTGTCCTAAAATTATTCTTCTTATGCTCTAGGCATTGTGTAGGACCCCAACACTAGCGGTGAAAGTCCTCCACTAATCAAGGATCTTCCTTTTCAAAGCCGTAATAAAGAATAGTAAGGAGTGTGGCATCGGAAATTCAGATTAACACAGCCTTGAACATCTCCTCAGATATTATTCTCTCTTGTCCTGGGTGTTACTGGCACCAAGATACAAAAAATACCAGTCTTTTTGTAAAAGTCAGATGCAAAGCACAGTGATTAAGTGCTGAATTTTATGAATTAGGAAACTTAAAACCATGAACTCTATCAAACAATCTACTCTCCGTACAGTATTTTACACTTGCTGATTTTACTTAATGCATGGAGTAGGTTTCAGTGTTATAATTACAACTCTGCTGAGTGCATTGTGCTTAAGGTCACAGCCCTTGAGCCATGGTACCTATGAACCTGATGTTTGCAGAGGTTTTGACCCCATTAGCTGGGCAAACCTGAGTGCATTTGAGTCACAGCCGTGCTTTGGGGAAATCTTCGTCTTATTGCAATACAATTAAGGAAATCCAGGCCACAGTAGATCAATGTAGAGTGTTTTATGCTCACTCAAGTAGCATTACAGGGGACTGGTGAAGAGGTGTATTAAGATCTCCAGGATTGTAATCTGTGACTTCGATTGCCAAGAAAAACGCTGAGACAGTTATTTGATGTCTTGAATGTCGCATTTTTCTACTTGTAAAGACTATATTGTCAAACAGGGTAATTTACACTTCTGCAAAAACAAGTTCTGTAAATATAGTTTGGATATAATAACTATATAATATGTCAAATCTTCCAGTACTGCATTTTCTTGGCAGCGTAGCTGGTGCTGCAGGGACAGGCAGCCACGACTCTGCGATGTGAACGGGCAGCCTGTGCGTCGTGACCAGGAGCACACATTGGCCACACACTCCACATCACGAGCTGGAGTTTTACTCTTTGGATCTTTGTGCAGCAAGGGAAGAGTGAAATTTTGCATCATTTTCATGTCTCAAAGGACAGAATTGAAATTCCCACTAGAACAAGGTCAGAATGATAAAGGCGACATGAAAGAGGGTCTTTTTAGAAGGATGTCATTGAAAAACTTGGGCTTTAGAAGGAAAAAATGTCGCAGGGAGTTGGTAATGGGATACGGATTATATTTCCTATAGGTCACTGTCTCTATTCCTGTATAGATCAGTAGTAGCGGCTGAACATCATAACCCGCTAATAGCTGAATTAGGCAGGCGATGTGAATGTACTGACTGTTTCGGTCTGTTTTCTTGCGTGATTATTCACGTCTCAAAAATGCCATCTTGACTCTGAGTAACTGCTGTCCCCATTAGCACTGTAAACAGGGAGGTCAAGGACCCAACTGGAACAAAGGCTGAGCTATTGCCTCCTTTCAGGCTCGACTGAGCCTGGAAGCTCACAGGGAAGATACAGTCTCTCTGTAGTGAGATTTCCCTCTGCAAGAGGCTCTTCTTAAAGTGCTAAAATGTCCAGCTATATATATTTATGCCCTGACTGATTAGAAATTAAAATAATGTGATGGATAGTTTAAAGAAGAGTATTTCAAGCTCACAGAGAGAACAATGAAGGTAACTTCATACCTAAGACAGAAAAATTGCAGCATTATTTTGAGGATGGTTTTCTGCCTCACTCTTGTGAGTAACCTTTAAAAATTGTAATCGTCTTTACATTTCTAATTTTATACATTTATAATCCCATACATTTCAATGGATGTTATGCACTGAAATACGTTTAATCCCATTCTCTCCTCCCCAAGCAGAATCTCCGCTTCAGGGCCCAATGTTTCCCTGGTGGAGAGTTGACTGACACTTTTTTAAGTGATAACATCAAAAAAACCACAATGAGTCTTCCAGTCTCTAAAGCTGTATTTTATTAGAACACAAATCCAATAATCTAGAAAAAGGTAAACTCTGGTTTGCTGGATGACACAAATTGCACGTTAAAAATTAAAAAAAAAAAAAAAATTGGAGGGAACACCATCCCATTTATTTCCAGCCCAGTGACATTCGTAGCTCTGCAGGTTGCTCCAACAGCACATAGTGAGTAAAAGGAGTGAGTAAGTAACGAGCACCTCCTTTCTGCCCCCGAGTTGCACCCTCTTACTGAAGCACGGAAAAAATGCTGCTTATCCACTCAGCTCCGAGCAAGCAAATTAAATGCTTCTACCACCCATCTTCGATGGTAATATTATTTATCTCACAGGGATGCTGATGAAGACATTGAGCACTGCGAAGGACTATTAGGTCTTTGGAAAGGACCTGAGTGCTGTACAGCTCAGCACGGCGGTAGCAAAGCACCCCACCATCTTTTAGTATCCACAGTCCCAGGGAAATGCTTGCCGTCCTTATCGATTGCTCAAGGAGAGCTAAGTGCTGGAAATGGAGTCGGCGGCGCTCCCGCCTGCAGCGAGGGGCCGCGCTGCTCTCTTGGCCGAGGAATAAATTGGTACGTGAAGGCAAAGGTGTCAGCAGGACCCTGCCGCTTTGCAGATGTTATACAGTTAAACAGGGCTCGGGGACTGAGCGCAGGGATCCCCACCTTGCTCGCTGATGAACTCGGTGATCACAATTAGCATTTTGTCTTCTTTATTGCAGATAGCACTTCTTTTCTCTGCTGTCATGGCTGTAGGGTCCAGATGTGCTCTGAAAAGGCATGTCAGGTTTACCTCTGGAGACACGAATATCAATTTTTTAAACACATGTGGCTATTTCTGATCGTTACCGTGCCTGCGCAGTTGTAGATTATTTGGGCAGTTTCATATGAGAAATAAAAGGTGGGTTTAGGATTTGTTTGGACCCGTTTGTGGATCTCGTTCACAGCTGGTGTGGTGACAGACGAAGCCAAGGGGGATGTGGGACAGGGGAGATCTTCCTGGATCGTGGCATGGCCGCATAATCTCTTTTATTAATTAATCAAACTCCATTTTAAGCTGATTGGGTTTATGGTGTACTTTTGTCTCTGCTGTCCTTCCTGGGAGGCTGTCCAAGAAGATAGTGTCTTATAAGGAGCTGTCAACTTCTTAACCTTTGCTATTCCTAGATAAAATACATAGTAACTTCCTCCTTGGCAATGTAATCCTTAAACTTGAATACTCCTGATGTCTACTCCTTTTTCTCCCTATCCCATCCAGCCTTACCTCGGTGTTTAAAGGTATATGACATAAACCTGATTTTTTGGTTTCAGGGTAATTAGTAATATATTGGACCTATTTTTTAAAAAGGAAACCTCAGGTAAGAAGTGTAATATCAACATAAAGTCTAATTTTTATGTCAGTGTTATTTTGGAGTGATTCAGTATATGTGTCTGCAATGTGACTAGAAGGTTGATAAAGTAATTACCGTTTTTATGAATCTTGGAGTTATTATTCCCTTAGTACAAGCCCTTGTAACTTGTCAGCTTCAGGGGGGAACATTCATCACAATTTTTTTTATGGTGACATGATATGAAAATGGCTTATGCAAGAAAATTCAGCTTACATGTTCTAATAACTGCTTTCAATTTGTTCTTCCCATCAGCACCATTAATATGCAAATACGATACAAAATTATGATGTCACATTATAGACCTATTCACTATATTCTACTTTGTATATGATACTTGCTCTTCTGGAAAAATACCAGGTATATGGAAAAAAATAATGATGAACCTAATCATTGTTCACCATAACCATGACAAAAGAAAGGTAGAATAGGAAACATGAACATTGGCAAAAAGAATTGGATCTTTGGGTCAGCCACTGGCAGGCGTCCTTCTTAGACAACTGAATTCTATCAATAATGTCCCTGGAAAGCATTAGTTTATTATATGTTGGTTTTCTGTTACCTGAGCCAGAAGATCATATTGACACTCAGATTTGTGATTTTGTCTGATTTGCTCCGTTGTACTATTTTGCAATATATTTACATACAATTATTTTTAACAATAATATTCCTGTTTGGCTGCAGCGGTAATGCATAAATAGGCTGTTACGATATTTGTATTTATTTGTAAACTTTAACATCTCAATAAGTATGAAACTTTTAAAGTATTCAGATAAATGCTAATTTAGTATCCATCTTTAATCAGTGAAAAGAAATTTCAATAAAACTGTACAGGATGTGCACAGAATCAGCGTGTGTTAAAAACCAGAAAAATAGAAGAAGAAGAAAACAGTGTTTCCAGCTGCTAATTTGAGATGTCCATCCCTGGTCTCTATGAATCCACAGACTGTGGTGTAAAAATAATTTGTTGGAAATATCAATAGGCAGTAAGAAAAAGTGATGTCTAAAACAATACTGGAAAACCAATCTTTAACCGCAGGTTCTAGCAACCTGCTGCTTTTTAAATTTTCAGGACCACGATACCCCACCCGATGATGCGTAACTTTGACATGTTAGTTAAAAATGTTTTTCTTGGGATAAGAAAAACAATGCAAGAAAGGCAGTGCATTAGGTAATACTACAGGAAAGTTGCGTGAACTTAGAATCAATTTTATTTTAAAACCCTATATTAATATCATGTGCAGTCCTGCTTGTTTTGTTCTTTAATAGCCCCACTGGCAGGTGAGCCTGAACATACCTATCATTTTCTTCTAAGCTTCATCTGATGGCGGTGATTATAACTTTCTAAACTCCATCACTGGATCCTCCCTGCAAGACCTAGACACTAATGTGAGATTTATGAAGTATTTAAGTACTCGGTCTAGAACTGAGATCCAACAACCACCCTTCATCTGCTCATTTTTTGGCTAAAGGTTACCCAGACATCTGAAGATCTGCAGAAGCTCCTTGTTCTTCTGGAAAGAGGTACCTGGCTCAAAGCAGATACAAGCCTCCCCCAGCATTATAAAACATGCGGGTACTGGGATCGCACCATTATAAAACACATGGGTACTGGGATCATGCCAGCAACTGGTTTAGTTGCCCTTTCTCCTGCCAGGCAGCCCCAAGGGCTGCTCCTGGCCGGGGTGAGGGATAAGGGCCAGGAGGCACCGCGTATTCTGAGCAAAACACTGCAAAAAGTAGGGATTTCCTCTAACAGTCCCATAATCCAGAAACAGGTACAATTGCTATAAAGCAAGCTAGTTCAATTTTTTTTAATTTCATGTTTATTTACCTTCCCTTATACAGTTTTTAAAAGACCATAGGTAAAGTTACCTGGCATCCTGTAGGATTCCAAAATACTAAGGATGGTAAAAGTTCAGGTCAGGTGCGATTAAAGCGAAGCAGAGGTCAGGTCAGCTGTGATTAATCGGTTGCCTCCTCGTCGGACTTGGTGGAAAACACCTGGACCCTGTAAGGATTCAGGAGGCAAGGATGGAAAGAGAAAAGCAGCGGCTTTTATGGTGCTGTAAGAGAAAGCAGCTTCTGGGATTTAATGTGGGAAGAATGAACAATTGGAAATGCAGAGCTGCACAGAGTGAACAGGGTGAGTGGTAGAAGCTTAACAGTGTTTAGATAAAATACACAGTTGTGGGGGTGAAAGGAGAGAGCCGTCTTAACTAAGGGTGGCTTAGGGTCTGGGAAAAGAGTTGGTTTTTATGCTTAGTGAGGCTGGTCAGGGTCTGGGAAGTGAAATGGGAAAGGACACTTCTTTACAGAAGCCTTGAGGCACTGATTACACTGAAGGAATAGCAAATTTTGTGAAGATAAGGAAGGTAAGGCAGGGGATATTGCCTCTGGGGTAGGGCTCCGGCATTCATGCCCTGGGCCCAAAAACCAAGGGGGCTCCAGTGATCTCAGGTGTGAGGGCTGTTCTGCTGAGAATTCAATGCACTGATACTGTCCACGTTATAAATGATTCTTGAAAATAGGTCTCAGGTTGAACTTGAAGGAAGAGCAAAGATTATTTTCAGTGTTCAGGAAAAGTAACTTGTTGTTCAGGTCTGTTGGTGGGAGAAATTTGCTATTTGCTCACTTGGGGTCCAGGGAAAATGGATGTGGGGGCTGAGGGGGGGCTGGGATAAAAGGGAATGGTTTCTTTTTATGGAAGACCCGTGCAAGCAAGTTTAAATACAAAACAGAGAAACATTCCAATTGTGTCTTATTAGCCATAGTTGAACTGCGACTTCTGAGTGCTGTACAGAAGCAGTGGCACAACAGCACTGTAACAACTGGAGACACCTAAATATGCAAAAGGGAAAAAGGAAAAACCTGCCCAACGTGTCGCTGGGGAAACTTGGACTAGAGCTGGTGTCGACCCTGGCTGATAGAAGTGGCTTACAAAACCTTGCAAGGCTGATTAGGTTTGCAACCTCAGAAATGCTTCTTGATAGTTTCTTTGAAGTGGGCTGTTAAAGCACAGTGCGTTTTGTGTGACACGGAACCGGCTCTGAAGTTTACTTGTGTATTGATAAGGCTCCTTATGAAAAACAATACTGTCTTTCTATCATTTGGAACAAACCATATCAAACAGACATAACTCTTAGCGCAACTTGGATTGAAAAATACCCGTGTACGTTGTTCTGCTGTGTCAGAGCGCTTTTGCCAAGCCAGACTGTATCCCTCGTCAAAGCAGAAGAGAATCATTTAGGTTCTTGGATATAAATGGATAGAGAAATGGGACTGACTGTCTACTTAAAAGTGATTTGTGTGTCTGGGTTGTATCAATTCTGTTTCCTGAGGCTTGATGCAGCCACTTTGAAAAGCAAAGATAGCATATTTCTTAGCTTCGGGCACAGCACGCTGTATCCCTATACCTAGATAACAACTATACAAATTTCCAGCAAAGATCTCGCTCATATTTCCTTTTATTTTCGAGAAGAGGGAAGGGTGGAAGGCAAAGAGGGTGCTGGTGTAGCATCATTTAGTCGATCTGGAACATGCATGGACCTGATCCTGAATTCGGTTAGGTAAGGGTAAATCATGTTGACCCCCATGGCTGAATATTTTGGTTGACAGGTGAACTGCTTTCATTTCCCTGTACTTCTGAATATATATCCCTGCATACCCAGTCTACCTGTTGCGTAATATTTTTTTTCAAGGTCAAACTTAAATTTGCCTCTGCTACTTACTCCATTATATTAAAATAAATGTTTCTGGCAATGTCAGCAAAACGTATCAGTCTAATCAGCATCACAGAGTGGATCCCTTCTTAATATGAATTGAGAAGCACTATCTGGGGTTTGAGGCTGACTGACAGCCGCAGTGCTATTGCGCGATTTAAAATCCCAGGGTTACGTCTCAGGATGTTGTAGTGTTCCCCTGAGTCCCAGAACAATCTAAATTGCCCTTCTCTTTTTCTACCTGTGCTATTCAGCACTGAGCTTTGTAGGCCGGGGCTAATCAAAAGTGTGTTAGCCCAAGGGAGAAGCACTTCCTTCCTTTTAAAGAACTTCAACTGATTGAAATATATATAGATATATATATATATTTAAGCAGATGTAATGGGGGAATTCCTTCCCCAAAATACCTGAAAACTTCTATGATGTTTCAATTTTGTGCTCTGTTGACAAAAAACCATCCTTCAAATGTAGTCATATTTTTATTTATTTGAAAATGGAATTTTGTCAAACTTCCAAAGCCTAGTTTTCAGTAAATGGAAACATAAATATTATTTAAATTTTAGGGAAAAAACCCCAACCTTTGCCACATACTTTAATTTGAAGTAACTTGGTTTTTAGGCCGCTTCTGACCTTACTTATCTGTTGCAATTAATACAAGTGTTGTACCCAAGAAAGCCAAGGTGGAGCATTGAAAGTGGAAAAGGATCACTCCAATTTGTGCAAAACAGTTGTTGTAAAGGATGTGATAACCGCCTTAGAGGTATTTAGAGATTATTGGGAGTGTCCAAGAGAAGGCCCGTGTCTCTAATCAGAATTTTAATTAACAGATGATTATCTGGCCTGTATCCAGTGGCATTTACAAACAGGGTGATAACATGATGCATGTGTAATGCAGTTATGTTAGAAAACTTTAACTAGATTTCCTACCAGCCATTGTCACATAGCTAAACTGCTAAAACCATTTTTAAAATTTATTTTCTAAAAGGCAGTTATGAAAAGGTCAGATGAAATATGTTTTAAAAAATCAGACTGAATGGACTAAATGGTCTCAAGATCGTTGCACCAACATAATAGTTTTTCCTTTGTCTCTGCTTCTCTTGGAGTTGTTTCTTCCTTGCACGTAGCTCGCGTTTGAGTCTGGTAAGACCCTATTAGCCAGTGAGAAATATCAAGGTTTCGAATGCAGAATACCGAGACTTCAGCTGCAGAGTTAATGTAACAAGAGGCTGGCAAGTGGGAGTAATCCGGACCTCCCTATATATTGGACTTCATGATAACGCTGTGTTTTAAAATTCTGTTTCCCACCTCAAAACCTTTGTCCCTTGGTTGCGGAGCTAATGTGAAAGATGCTTTAATGCAGCTTGTATAATTCATTGAGCTTTCCTCCTTTCAGCGGCTGCCAGAATCTTCCATCATCTAATCCTTGGGGAGTAGAACGTAGCGTGAGGGACTGTGTTTCCATTCGCTGATTACAGCAGTTCTGATGTTACTACATTATCTGGACCTTGTTCTGAAGTGTTACGTGTTGCACGTGGCTCTCTGTGATCATAAGCTGTAGGAGGCGGGTCAGCGGCGTGCTGCTGTAATGCGTGGGAGATCTTTTGCTTACACAATTTGTTTCCTGAGGGCTTAATTGTACAGGAAAGTGGCTTTTAGTGAGGAGCAGAATAATTTCATAGAGTTGTAGACTCAATGGTGACTTACCACCAGCTGTTTTTAAGCCTATGTTACTTGTTGGTATTTTCACCTTAAGTTTTCTTTATAAGAACAGCCATGAGTGAAAGATTTTTTTTAAAAAAAAAAAAAAAACAAAAACCCAAAGCATGTGTGTGCCGTATTTGTTGAGTTTTATTTCATTACAGTTAGCTATTGCTAGTGTTTTACTCATTGCAGTGTCTGAAAGGACTAATCGAGTATCTCTTTTTGCAAAAAGTCTGTAAGTGCCATGCCCAGGTGATTTGTTCCCTTCCATCTTTAACAGAAGATGATTTTCTTTTGCAGTTAATTCTTCTTGATGTCTCAAGATAGATTTTGCAGGTTTATTACACTTTTCCATTCATTTTTCTCAGGGAGGTTTGGGCATCCTCCTGGAAAGATGATAAAGAGGTGTAACTGGAAAACACGTTAGGCTTTTCAATGTAGTCGTTGGGTTGTTTTTATTGTTATTCAGTAATTGTTCAATGCAAAACGCTCCTAAGCAGAGGCCAGAGCCCAGTCCTGACAGATGGTTTGTGGTCTGATGGGCTCCTTGGTGCAAATGCTGTCTTGCATAAGGGGAAGCTTGTGTTACCAGCTGCGTGGTGACATGGTTTCACAGGGAAAGCGCAGAGTCCCTAGCCAAAATTTCTAGTTTGGGTGCTGCCCTGGGAGATGGAATTTTTGAGTTATGTCCTCTTCAGGTCTGGAGTTTGAGATGTATGTCAATTGCTTTGACCATTTGACTGCTGTAGAAATGGCCCGTTAGCACGGTTTGAAAGGACAAGAGTAACGCATCTCTTGTTGCTTCTCTAATGGATGTTGATACCATCCTTGAGCAGAAGGCTCCAGTCTGTGGCTCTTGTGTGGATGGAGGCACGTACCAGTGTATTCGATCAGAAGTACCTGCTCCAGAAGGACCAAAGCTTCAAGCCCATACGGATAGCATTTTTCATTAACGTTAATCCTAGGCCAGTCTTTCTACAGTGTGCATCCCTTTAAGCACCAGCACTGGAGTTACTCAGGTGTCCCTGTACGCTGTAAAGAGACCTGCTCCCTCAGCTGGGGATTTCTGTCTCCACTGCTCTGGACCCTTTTTGCACTGCCCTTGATGTCACTAGCAGAGACTGAGATGGCATAATGCAGCATCTTCTGGCTCGGGGCATGGTGCTGTTACCAGTTCAGCATGTTTTTGTTTCTCTGCAAGATCATGAGCAGTGCTGGCAGCATCTATCAGAAGCCAATACACTCATTTGAATGTGAGCGTGTTTGCCCTCTTCATATCCTTGATTTCCTAAAGCTTGTAACAAATAGCCTGAGTGGCCAGGTCTCTTTCTCCTCCTTCCTCCCCCTTTCTTTTGGTGACTGATTTCTCTAACATTCAAATACCGTTAATCCTGTAGCTTAGTTTGGAAAGCGTAAGGCATTTACTTTCTCATCTCCCTTTTTTTAACATATTTTTGTAAAGCTACTAAAACGAAATAAGAAGGTCAGTTTGCTTTTTCACCTAGCTGTAACGGTAAAGTCATTCTGTTAATGAAGACAGTGGTGATGTCAGGAGCTCAGTAAACGTACATGGTGAGGGATGGATCCATATGCTCTGTTCACCGTCGTTTTCTTAGGCATGTTCCAGTGCACCTTTACAAATAAACCCTCTGGAAACATGACGCTGCTGCTCTTGCACTGGAAGCTGGCAAGTGTTAATGTCATCTTGAGCGAAGCTCATTGCTTATTTTCTGCTAATCTTATGAAAGTTTTATAAAAGTAACAACTCCGTGGTTCCTTTGTGTAGAATTTTGCTAAGGGGAAGATCCCAACCCTTTTGAAGTTGGTGGCAAAATGCCATTGACTCGTTCAGCCTTTAAATCTTCAAATCAACAAGACCGTTCAAGTAAATAACTTTTTTCCGTGACTTTGCCTAAACCTCACTACACACGCAAGTTTTGCAGAACGTTAAAACCAGGCAAAATGCAGCACTTTATATGTTGAGGAATTCCAATTTTCTTCAAAGCCAGATCTTCTGCAGTATCATACAATTACTTTCACCTGCATATACGCTTTTATTTCCAGGACTTGCCTTAAATGTGTTTAAAAGATAGGAAGGAATTTCTACCAGCAGATAGCGTGAAAGATCAAATGTTTTCCCTGTCTTCATTTTCTTTATCTCTTTAGAAGGCTTAGAGACAGCAGCAGGTAATTCGGGGTCTACGTTTTTGAAGAACTTCAGCCCCTAGCTGTTCCCATTATCAAACCAAGCCTTCAGAAAAACGTGGTCACTTCATAAGGATGTCTAACAAGAGCTGTCTTCTTTTTTTTTAAAAAAAAAAAGCTGTTCATCCTTAGCCTCTATTTAAATAAAAATGGAAACAACCTAAAAAGAGGAAAAGCAAAAAGTTAATAATATTCAGCAAACATGGAATATATATGATAAGGGAAGTAGCCCCTCTGGTAGGATTATGAAAGAGAGAGGAAAACATGTTTTTGCCTGGCTTCCTCCTGGTGCGCTCGAGTAATTAAAAAGGGGCGGCAGGCTTGGGTTTGGCGAACGGGAGGAATGTGTGCTAGCAGCACTGAGGGGGTTTAATCCTATTTTTAGAGTTCATAAAAGTCCTTTCCTGAGTCTAGTTGGAGAAAACATTACCTGATCCCTTTGGTGGCTCATGACAAATAGCTGCAATCACAAACAGGTCGCTGGTTGTTTAAAAACAAGACGTGAAGTTTGTGTGGGGCAAAAATAGCGAGTGTCTGCTGGATTGTGAAAGTTGGATTTGGAGGAAGTGAGGTTTTTCACTCTGAATGTGTTGTCACACCGAATTTCTCACATACCACGTTCCTCCTCTTCATCCTCCCCTTCGTCTTTTCTCTCAATGATACTAAACAAAACACCATCAACATTCCTTAGAACTAAAAATGTTTGCTACCGCTCCAGCATTTTACTTAAACAAGAAATGTGGTTTATTTTCCTTAGATGGAGGACTTGATTCCTTGCATATGGCTCCTTAAATTTTCCTGTATTATCAAAAACCTATTAAAAATTAAGTAGGCCTTTTAAAAAAGCAATCTAGCTTTTCATAGCTCTATTCCCCGCATTCATCCTCTATCCTCAGCAGCTCCCAGCCTTGCGTTGCTGGCATCCCTCGCTGCTCGGCGCTGGTAACCCTGGCTGCCTTCGCAGCCGAGGGACTGATCATATGGTTCTGCATGTCCCGGGCTCTGTAATGCTGTGTAAATTCAGAAAAGTGGGATAATGAACAGATTTAATTCTGTTTGTTTGAGCTTCGTTTGTGTCTTTGTTAGTATGCAAAACAATGTTGGAAAATATCTGCCCTGTAAAGTGTAGTCCAATAAAGCCATTAAAATCACTTATATTCACTGTGGGTATTAAACGTGTAAGTTTGAAGCTGGTGGGAGGAAGAGCGAGTGAGGTTGAACTTTTCTCCTCTTCTTTCTGAAATGGCACCGCTCAAAATTTCCAGAAGGCTTAAGGAAGAAGCTAATATTTTAATTGCTTTGTATTTCTCCAGCTGAGATTAATGGCTCTGTCAGCGCATGAGATGACGAGAAGCTGAAACACACGCAGGAAAATGCATGGCAAGAAATACAGAGCCTCACTGATTCACTCTGAAGGGCCAAATCCTGCTCCTTTGAGTACGCTGCTGGCTGTGCGTTGCGGAGATTTAAGGCCAGCTGGTCACGGTTGTGTTACACTGCAGCTGGATTAGCTGATTGCTGTAGGTCCCTTCCAACTGAACTATTCTGTTCTATGTCACCTACCCGCAGCTATAATATAAATGTGTGCATATACATAAATACAAGAACTTGCTCAGTAATTCCTAGTGGAAAATCCGTAACTTCTGCAGAAGAAAAACAGATTTATAACTGGGTCCCTGTGCCTGAGTCATCTGCCAGGGCACTGAGGAAGGGGGGAACCGCTGCTGGAGCCAAGTAGCAGGTACGTGCTGCTGTGCGGAGGGGGCCTCCGGCGGGTTTGAAGCTGGCTGCGGGTTTCACTTGTAACCCGGCTTCTAAATCTGGTGCCTCCATTTCTTATACTGAATGGTTCCCCCTGCCAGTTACTGGTCTGCTAGCACGTGTATGCATCATTGCTTACGTTATAAGCCTGAAGGACATCACAAGTAAGTGGGAAGAGGTGTTGCTCTTAGATTTGGGTTTTATTTCCCTTCTAATATGGGTACAAATTCTTCATGTTGACTTTTCAGTGTACACTGGGAATAAAAAAAGAAAAGTCCTATCGGAAGGGAAGAAATATTAATAACAGAGAAAGAAAACATCAAAATGTGGTGTTTGCTCCTCTGAGTGTTTTTAAGGCTGTCAGCTGGCAGGGGGTGTTCAGCCCAAACAGATGTCCCTTTTCTCAACTGGAGACCAAAAGCAGAGGGACGAACTGGATTTTTCATTGCTCATATTTCTCATGAGAAAGAAAGTGATGTGAAACTTAGTTTCTACATTACCAGAGAGAAAACAGCTGTTTCTGCGAGCTTCGGCTACAGATTTCCAGTCGTCCTTCTGCAGAGCAGTGTGTCTAAGCCTTGCTGCCAGCGCGTGCCAGCGGTTGGTACGGCGCGTGGTATGTGCAGAAGGACACAGCAGAAGGTGGGGAGAGCCGGCATTTGTGGGTGCCTTATGGCCTCAATACAGGGTATGAGATTTATTTGTGTAACTAATGGATTTTGTAAATTGAACTTACACTTGAGGTAATGCTCATCTCAAAGTCTTTAGCAATGATGTGTAAGAGGGATGGGGTTTTTAATAATATGTGCAACTAATTTGCATCTCTTACTCAGAGGACTAAACGGCTTAAGATATGGCACAACCATTTCTGTACTTGCTCTTGGAAATGGAAGTTGTCAAAGATCTCTTGGAACAAAGGAGGAAAAGATAGGCTACTTAGAAATAACAAAATATAGCTATGTCTGTACTTTATTGGTCATTTTAGGACATGAAGGGATGAATCTGTGGAATAATGCACATTATTGTGAAGAAGTCCTAATTATAGACTCCTGTTTTTCTGCAGTAGGAGAGATGGATGTGAGCTTAGTCTCCTGCTTTTATTTACCCTGGTGAATTCCAGTCGTGATTCATTCTCACTAATGAGATCAAAGCACAAAGCTCCCCTTGCACTGACACACTACCTCAAAGACATTAATTGCTTCTCCAAAATAAATGTCTGTTGGCAAACCCACACAACTTCATTTTGTTTTTGCAGGTGCTTAACCAACCTTTGAGCTTGGAAAAAATATTATTTATTTTATTGCACTTTAAGCCAAATGAATCGATGAGAGATTACTCTCCAGCTTAGCTGACGTGAAAGCAAACCCTGGCAGATAGCAGCTCTCCGCGAGCGTAGCCAAAGGTCAGTCCCGGGCTGGGTGTGGGAGCTGAGGTAGGACATGCTGATAGAGGCAAGGGTGATGAACTTTTATTTTCTAGCCTGAGAAATTGATAGGGCAATAGAAGTGATAGAATAGTAGCGTAATGCCTTTCTCAATGGGCTTAAATAGGATTGGTGCTGAAAAGGTGTTGGCAAATTACGGCGTATTCACTCCTACCTTTGTGAAATGTATTCCAGTTCCTCTAAATTGATTTTTGACTGCTACCGTGAAACAAAAAGGTTGACCTATAGGGCAATTATTTTCTTTAACTTAAACAGTTCAGATTGTGGACACTGTTATGCTTAAAAGAAAAAAAAAAGGCTGATGTGTATTGCAGGTGTAGATGATCAATGCTTTATGACAATCCTGTTTCTAATTTTCCTCTAATTTCCTTGATTGCTTATGAGTTAATTGTGTGTGTAGTGATAGAAAGACTTCAGAGTGCTGCTTCATCAGTTAATTAAGAATAAATCAACACATTTTAAAAGGTGGTAAAATAGTTTTAGACTTTTATTTATCTTTTGTTGAGCGGTAACTGCTTTTTAAAATGTCTTTTTCTTCTTCTGAACTCGGTGCTCCGCAAACCTGCGGTGTAATTGGCGAGTGGCTACTGAATTGGAAGTTAAATGATCAAACAACTGTTAGCATGCTAATTAAGAGATACTTTCATATTTCTGAATCTCTCGAATACCTTTGCACTGCTTGTGTAAAGAATGCTGAGACTGAGTGATGCTTTGGGTTTAGTTCGCCAAGGAGTTTACACGAGTATAAATATAATTGCACCTCTTTTTGCCAATTGATTTTATTACAGTACTTAATGGTTTGTTGAATAGTTTATAGGATAATGAATGTCATTTCCTTGTATTATACTATAAATAACTTGGCAAATTTTTAATTAGGATAATCATGGTAGTTTTCTCTACTGCTGTAATCAAGCTTTGCTTTTTGCATCCAAGGACTAATGTACATCTATATCGAGTTAGACCAATTATGTTTTTCTAGAGAGTACCAGTTTTTGTTGATTGTATGTTTGGGTTTTTTTAATACCGCTTCCCTTCTTGAATCTTGGCTCTGCTTCTGTTGAAATGATAATTAGCTCCATTGGATGTGTTTTAATTACTTTTAATATTCTGATTAGAAGAATGCAGAGGACAGAAGTTTTGTTCCATGAAAGATTTTGAAGTTTGCCTTTCTGTAGCATGAAGAAAATCGGGCATTTCCTTGTTTAGTGTATAAAGAAATTTTAAAAAACACTAGTAAAGTTAAATGCTTACTTGGGTTTCAGTTGTAATCTTAAAGCTTATTAACAGTTCTAAAAATTAAAACTACAAAAAATAGAAGCAATTCAAGCAAAAGTTTGAAAGTGCTCCAAGTACCACGTGGAACACTCTCCTGTTTGGGCGAACCTGATGTGCGAGCCCGTCTCTCCGGCACAGCTCGGCCATGCCCAAGGGCCCCCAGCTCCGAAGGGCTGGCAGGACGGCATGCCGTGCCCACAGACCCACCCGGCGCTGTTAGCCTGACTCTGGAAGGCATTCCATGGCCACAGCGCTGTATATTTTGAGGGAATAGTTTCCATTTGCTTCTCTGGCCACCTCCACTTTATTTGTTTATTGCCTGTATAATGTTTACTCCATCTGTGGTTAATTAGGGTATGACTGGTCTTTACAAAAAAGGTTTGGTACCAAGGTAGTGCTGTGGATCTTACACTGACAAAAGAGTCACCCAAAAGGGAGCTTTGGCCAAGTAAACACTGCAGGTTGATACAGATACTGCACTATTTTTGTGCGGAATGGTACGCTGTCAATTCCGAGGGATTCTTCTTTACAGCCAGGATTTCACGAGTGCAGTACAGGGCAGATCTGAACCGTGCCACTGTACAGGCAGGTGGATGAAGCCTTGAAGTTGGTGGGAAGCAATGTGTAGCTGCAGTCGAGGGTTTCAGTTAGTATCTCGATTTCAGTTACTTTCTTCTGCTTTCAAAGTTTGGAGATCAACCTGAAGAGGGCAAAAGTGCTCAGGGCTTCTTCAGTGCCTTGAAAAAACTACTTTTACACCCTCAGCTAAGATTGTCAAGAGCTGAAAGCCTTAGAAAGCTGTGTTGTGATTGAAGAGTGAAATATTGTCCTGTGTTTGATGACTTGTTATCTTCTGGAGCTCTTCTGGAGGGATGAGCTAATGAGTTGCACATGAGACAGCAGGACAGACTCTTGCAGTTATTGTTAAATCCCCCCTGCCCCGTGCACCCCTCGTGCTGCTGTACGTTGAGCATTCTCTCTTTGGAGTGTTTCAGAAGTTGCTGGTAGGAATTTTTTTCAATTAAGTAGACTTAATCAGAAAAAAGCCTATTTTTCAAAAAGCGAAACATCTTGCATGTGTGTGGAAAGCTTACCACTTCCTAGTGAAACTTTTAATTAAGAAGAGGGTCCTTGGGTTCATGAAGGAATTCTTGATGAGAAAAAGATTCTAACTCTAATTTTGCTCTTTTGAGCAAGAAGCAGTTTTCTACCACCTACAACTTCATAAAACATTCATGAAGTTTCTGTCTTACCATATATTGCTGTATTGTAAACGATGATAGATTACAGAAAGGCCAACTCCCCTTCTCCACAGAAACCAGCAACTCGGACAGATTCAAGTTTTCTGTTTCCTCTATTACTTTTGTAAAAGTAACAGAGGGACCTAGTTTTTATTAAGGGCTGCCTGATTTCATGCTTCTACTATAGCTGACAATATAAATACCCATTTCCTTGGTAAGTTTTGTAAGTTGTTAATGTGGCTTTCGCTGCATTGCAGAAGGTTTCTTCAGCTCTGCGGCCACAACGCAGCTAACGTGCAGAGCTCTAGCTGCTTGCTCGCTGCAGTTTTGCAATTATGTCATCAAATACAAATCTAAACATATGGTCATTTCTATTAAATACGGAGCCTGAGAAAACTGGAGAGAGCAATGATGAGTCGGAAAAAAATCCAGTGGAAATACAGAGTTAAATGTCAATGTCTGCATTGTGCCTAGTTAATATTTCACAGGAATGCTGTCAACTTGTTATAGAGCCCAAAGGATTTATACATTTTTCTGACAGATGATCATGATTCCCATCAGTACAGTTAATGCCAACATCTGTAGGGTTCCACCTAATTTGGGAAACAAATATATTCTGTCCTCGTCAAAAAAGAATACTTTGTATGTTCCAGGAAATGCTTATTACTTTAGGGTCATTGCAATTAAGTGGAGGACAGAGATTTTTAAAGCGGTACGGCACGGTAACATTATGCTTTCCTTTTGGCTGCTGTTTTTAAATGCAAGATGGCTGATGGAACCTTCTGGTCTTTGTAATGCAATGAAAAAATGCTATGGATAATAGCTCTGAGTAAACACATTAAGTTAAAGTGTAAACATGCTCGTTAGAAAGGCCCGTGGAAAGTTTTGGTCATACGGTCTGTGCTTTATGGATCAAGAATGTTGGGAATGTATTATATATAACAGCTTTATATCCCATTCATAACTTTAAGCGCCACTGTAAATTTATTTATTTATTTATTTTATGCATTTATTGGTCATTAGGGAAAGTCTCTCAAAACCTAGCTTTTCTAACCTTCTTTACATTAAATTGTGGCCAGTTTAGATACTAAAGCAGAAGGACACCTGTATAAACATTGCTTTTTCCTGTGTCTCTTCTCACGTCTTCATAGATGGTGAAGATATTCCTATCAGCCCTTGTTTCGTTCTGTTAAATAAATTTGCTAAATTCTGCTAAATAAATAAATCCCTTCTCTTGGCAATCTTCATTCCCCAGATCACAGTTCAGCAAGCGGGATTTCTTAATTATTTACGTGAGTGTTCGAATACTCAAGGAAAAGTTATACTTCGTGTTGTGCGCGAATTAGTTTCGTATATACAAATGTAGTTGTATGATACCAAAGTAGCATTACTGCAAGTGGAAATGAGGCTTAAGTGCTCTTAGGTCCTTCTGTGGAAAGTGGACCAGAAAACTGAGGGAAGACATGCCTGTCTGGGTTACTGATACAATTGCATGCCTAGAGGAGGTAAAGCATCACCAAAAACTCTGAAAAATTATAACAGACTTTCTCATGAACTCTTTGAAAAATAATAGCAACTGCAGACAGGGGGAAATGTTAGTTTGTATCTGGTAAGACAAAAGAAATGCAACTTGAGTTTATTCAAAGAGGTCGTTACTTTTGGAACACTCATAAAATTACTTTCCTATAGTCTGTGTAGTTCTGCAGATTTTTCTGTTACTCATCACTTCGAAGTTATGTAAAGTAACTATCTAGGTTAAGTTCAGTGTTGCTGAATTTTAATTTATGCAGTGCTTCAAGCAGTTACCTTCAGGGTTGGGGGGAAAATAGGAATTTTTCATGAAGTGATCTCCCTTATGTTGGTGGTATTCAACCAAACCATGATTAGAAAAACTGAGAAGGATTTTTACCTGCCACAGGATGCTAGCTGGGATATTCTTTAAATAAAATGTTCGCTTTTGAATGATAAATGTACTATTTTGTACTGAAATGTCAGCCTTGAGATTGTCTTGGTCCTGTGTTCTTTTGACAAGACAAGGAAGCACAGCGGTGTCTATCGGTGAATCTGATCAGAATAAAAATGAACTTGCAAGCCAATAAAGTGAGTCTAAACCACTTTATTAGAAGCAGCATTGAGTTAAACAGGAGTGATACTGCATTTGGTTTTGAATGATGAATAGGACTTCAGTTTTAAAGGTTATTTTCTCTGTCTACTTGATGCAAACTTAGTGTAGCACTGATAAAAGGTTCCTTCTGACTCACCTGATTCCTCTGCGGATTTTAGATGTGCAGAGGTCCAGTTTCTAAGTGTGTAAAAGACATTTCACACAAGCTAGTAACTCCTTGGACTGCTCTTTGTTTTGCCTTCATCCTGCTGATTTTTAATATCTTTAGTTGTCTCTCTTTTCATCTCTTTCTTGTCTGTCTTATCTCTAACACAATTTCATCTCATTTTTGCTTAACAACAGTCCCATGGTACTGTTGGTCTTTTCCCTCTTCAAATGAGAGAGACTTCTTTCCCGCTGGTGGCTTTTCTGGGGCATCTTTAAGCAATGTCACTTGGTAGAAATGAGAGGGGAGATGGTGTCCGGTGACGTGTTTGGGCCAACACAGAAAACCACGAGGACCAGACAACATCTTTGTTGCCCTTGCTGAGGTCAGGCGCGGTAGGGGAGTGAAACCACTAAAAGCAGTTCTCATGCAGGAGTCCGATAAAAGCCTTAAAGACCTGATTTTTCTGGGGTAATATCAGTGGAGTTTGGAAGAGTCCTGTGGAAACATGGATTTATAACTCACTCGTCTTTGTAAAGCGTAAGAGATTTTACTTTTCCTTCCTAGTGCTCACAAATACACAAGTATTTCTGCTGCAGAAGGTAAAATGCATTTGGACCGGCAGACAAATCTCTGTGGGAGGTTAAACTGGTCACACGTCTGCCCAAAGAGGGAAACTATGGACCCGGCTCTACCTCCTCGCTCCTCAGACTGCCTTGTGTCCTTTTAGCTAAAATGGATTCCCAGCGTGATATTTCTGCTTGAACAAAGGCAAGGAAAGAGCTGCCCCAGGTCCGAGCTGGGGTAAAGTGCTGCTCTGACGCGGATCTCCATCAACACGGCAGGAGAGGGAAAGAGACAAAGTGATCCGACCGGCAAATGTAAGGCAATGGCCAAGGCAGTTTAAAAATTATTTCTTTTGTGAAGCATAACATAGATAGTTTGCATGTTTATGCCTCAGTCTGTGGGGCTGACGGGAGCGGTGTGCAGGGATCTGAGCAGAGCTTTGACTCTTCAGCTACTGGGGCCGTGAGTTACAACTGACCTGGCGCGTCCTCAGGAGGCCTCACGCTGCCTCCTCCAGTGACTGCCTAAAACACATTAGTGTTCCTGGCTGGAGATCTTGGGAAGGTCATGACCACCTATATTTGACTCACCATCTTCTCTGTCATATACTGATAATAATGACAAAAGAGTCCTCAGTCCATTTAGCAAAGTGGTGAACAAAATAATGTGAGACTATGGCATCTTATCCTATTTTTATTCCGAGTTGTGTCTTGGGCTTCAAAATTGTGAATGTTTTGATCAACTGTTTGCAATATTACAATATCCTCTTCTTTCTATTTCTTCCAAAGGCTGGTTTCCAAAATTCTTTCAAGTATCCAGTCATTTTAATGAGTGTCTCAAGGGATCCTCAAAATAACTTTATACAGGTGGTGTGAGTTTAAAAAAAAGTCTTCACGTGTGTGTTCAGCTGTATTCATCACCTTAGGTCTTCTTCAATATTCATGTCTTTTATCTGGAATACTATTTTTGTCCTTAGTGATAACATGTGATTTTCTTCAAAATGAAACATATGGTTTATTTTTCTTGTCAAATTGGCCTTAAAATCTCTTGGATTTTTTCTGGTATTTGTATCTTCCAGGATTTGAGCACTTGTCGCTTAAACTTTCTTTATATTTATGATAGAGATCATTACTAGGTAGCAAATAATAGAAAAAAATATTTTCTTTGTGCAGATGCACAAAGCAGCTGTGAAAACAGCCTGTTTATGTTGCTGGATCTTACCTAATGTTTCCTCTTAACCCATCATAAATTACTTTAGTCTCACAATGAGGTCTTCGGAAATATATCCGAAACCGTTGCTGCTTTTTTTTTTTTCTTTAATGGCACTGCAAAAAATGAATCAAAAAAAAAATGTTTTAAAAATATGTCCTTGAGACATAGAGTGGGATTGGATGGAGAAAAACATATCCTGTATTGTTATCAGTCAAGTAGAAGGTAATTGATGAAAAATTATTAATTCCTAAGCCTCAGTTTAGTTAGACTTGGTTCAATCAGTATCAGTCTTCTGGTATCTGAACTTGTTTGCTTATAGTTTAAAGAAACTCATTGCAAGATGATAATTGTTCTTTATAATCAGCCCTCAATGGCTTAATGAGAAATATATTTGAATAACTTAAAATAGTCACTGGAACAAAAGTCAAAATCTGTGTGAGGGAAAGCATGGACTTCTCTTTAGATGAGAAGATTAATTTCTCTGCTGATCCTATAGTTTAGGCAGATGAAAGGCATGGCTGAGATGGCAAGGGAGGAGTTCCTTCCAGCCGTGGTGGTCTGTAAGGGCACTCAACAATGAAGTCATACAATGTGCTTAATACCAGTTTGACACAACTTTGCGGGCTGATTTAATTGCAGTCCACAAGTGATGGTGTAATAGTATCTCCAATTCAATTGAAGAACAAGGTTTTTGCCACACTTCTTAAGTGGAAATAAATACCCCAGTCTTTGGAGCTATCTTAGGCATTAGTGAGCCTTAGTTAGTGGTGCTTGAACACATTTCAGTGAGCCATATCTATATTTTTTTAAATTTTTTTTTAGATTAAAAAAGAATAGGTGCCACCATTCTACTACAGGTGTGCTTTCTTTGAAAGGGCACTTTAAATCTACTGGAGCATCATTATTGAAGAGACTCAAACAGTTTAGATCTTAATTGATATTAATAGGAATAACCCTCAATGACATGAACTTGGCAAGCCAGGAATTGCAGCTGTTCTCAGCAGTAGTGGCAGTAACAAAGATAATTAATTGTTTTTCCCTGGGAGATATATTTAGATTGTACAATCTAAATATTCCGTTCCCTGAGCCCTAATTCAGGCTTGTATTTGTTCTGCAAATACAGTAAGTGAAACTAAAGTTAATAGTTTTTGAATGTCACACCATAATATGAGGTATTGCAATTATTTTTAAGAAATAAAGTATTTTAAATACTTATTACACAAGTCTTCAAATGATGACTTAGATGATTTTATTAGCATAGAATAAGTACTAATTTGATTAAAAAAAAAAAAGCAAGCTTTGTAAGAGTTGGTTTATAAGAGCCAGTACTTCAGCTGGCCCCAGCAGTAATGTAAAAGGGGTATCATACTGAATATAGCAGAGCATGTGTTCCTGGCAGAGTTTTAGACAAAAGATATTCTTGAGTGAGCACAGCTTCATTTGCTAAGAACTCGCAGTCAGCATTATAATCCTTCTCGGTTATTAAGGAATACGTCAAGGTTCAGTCTTGAAGTGTTAAAGTGTGCAAGGATGCGTTAATGGCACTGTAAAATGTTAAGACTCATCGTGCAAGAGACCTCGTCTTGGGTTGTTGATTGCCAGGCTTTAAATTTGTTACGTTTCGCTTAAAACATTGTTCTGGGTGGTAAGGAATCTTCGTGGGTATTTCCCCCAAAGATAACCCCAAAGTGCAATGACCGTTGAGGTGCTCGGGACTGCGCACACCGCGGCACCTGGCAGGGAGGGACACCAAAGCTGCGCTGCAGCAAACGCCTCCTGCATCCCCTTCTTCACGGGTGTTGTATTGTAAGCGGGCTGTGCGCTTGAGGAGTATTTACTTCTCGTCCTGGTTCTTGAAGCACTAAGAGGTACACTCACAAGAGTGTATATTCATATGCTTTAAATGTGTGGGTTTTATTAACACTTATTTTAATAGGGGTTGTAAAACTCATGCATTTAAATGCTGTTCTATAAAGCGACGTCGTTCTGAGCGAGGGTTTCTTTCACCAGTTATTTATTTCTACAATACGAAGTTGCTAATGTAGGTATAATTTTGTCTACGCTGATAACATCCACCCTGAAAACACAACATGCACGGGATGCTCTATTGCTTGCTACAATAGTAATTTCTATTACAGGTTTAAAATCTGTGTATCTTAAGAAGCAGATAGCAGCCCCTGGGTGGGAGCTGCCGCTGTCGGTGCTGGGCTGGTGATGGAGGCGGCGGTGTGGGCACTTACTGAGGCAAAGCAGGTGCCTTCCAGCAGCTCCACAAAGACATCCCTTCATAGTCAACATATAAGGCTTTATTTCCCCCTAAAATAATATGGCACTAAACCACCAAACTAAACATTTACCTTTGTGATGTAAATATTTCCTAAGCTGAGCTTCTATCAAATCGTGCATTTATTTGCGTTGCTCCGCGAGAGATACAGACTTTGCAGCAGGAAAATCTGTCGTTTATGAATGGGATGAAGCCCTTTTTTTCACTTGCATCTTAAATGAAATCTAAATTATACATCATGCCTTGCATACAGTGAAAGTAATAGGTATAACGAAAAAATGATTGCATGTGATCAGTAGTAGTAGTGATTTGAATGTTTTGTCCTGGATCTTTCCTTCAGCCTACTGCCCAGAAAAACGACTTTGTTAGTGTATTGAAGTTACTTGAGTTCATCAGCTGAGTTATTTGAAAACCCCATTGCTCTGAATCTCCCCGTGTTATTTTGACCATTATATGGGTGGCATATCAATTGTTTAGGTTGCATACTAAAAATATTGCACAATCTAGGTTGGCATTTAGTTCTGCATCTTCTTAACAACAGTGGATTTGAGAGGTACAATTGCTTTTGCGGGTGTCCTAAAGTAGAGTGGACTGCTTTAAGTGAATCCCCAGCTGGGGGAAACTTAGAAATATGGTAACATAAATAACAATACGTTTTAGTGCTTATATATATTTTTATCACTGTGATCATAGATCAGGCCAAACCAGCTCTTTCTGGAGTGTGTGTACGTACACATATGATTCTGAGGAATCGTAAGGATTGAGTTTGCTTCGGTGATTTAGCGCAGTCACTGAGATTCTGTAGAGCAGCTGCAAAGAATAACTAGCGTAGCGCTAAAGAAACAGCCTTCTCACTAATTCCCTGACTTGAAATCACTTGCAAGTAAAATTGTTCTGCTGCAGAGCTCCAAAGCCATGTCTGTCTTCTGGGGAGAATTGCCTGGTTGTATGGTTCTGCATCTCTTTCTTTCCTGCTGCTAGAATATAATTAAAGTTGCTAAAAATACATGCATCCTAATATTGTTTTTTCTGTGTAGGCATCTGCTATTATTCTATTCTCAAGGGAGGAGATGGTATAAAGATGAATGCTACTTAACTCTATTAAGTAGTCCATACTGCATACAGATATGAGAGTTCCTTATTTATGGCCTGATCCAAAGTCCCCTGAAGTCTTTAAATGAAAATATATATATATATTCAGAGGAACCTGCTGGCTTTGTTAGTTTTACAAAAGTATTTTTACCCATCAGAAGAGAGCAGACTTCTGAACTGTGAACTACCAGTTTCATGCTAGCCTGTTAGAATTCACATTTTTAGTGCTGAGGAAATTAGTAGAACAAATGGGGGCATAATTACTGTGCTTTTACAATACTGACATCATACCTAATTATGGTTTAATCTACACAACATACTGTTTGTTTAATAAGTCCCAGCAGAGATAGTTCAAGCATATGTTTTCCCATCACCTGGAGGTAGCTGGGAAGGACTGTGGTAACACTGTCAAGAAAGTGACAGTTTACAAGGTTTTACGTGTTTTACAGTATACGGCATGGCTCACCTTCGATATGCGTGAAATCACTGAAAGGTAAGCAGTAATAAGCATTTAGAGCCAAAGTGGCTCAATGCAAAGAGAGCCTTTGTTCCCCTTTATGTGTATAAAACCAAGGCATAGTTTTCTTAGCCCAATCTCAGCAGCTAGCAAAGCTGATAATAAAATCCTCAGCACCCCTCCTGCTGAAGTGAGATCTAGTTATTGCTAACAAAGGTTAAACATCGATCATCCTTTTGACCTGCTAAAACGATGATATCTGCAGGTTTTTTATCCTGAGCTTACTTCGTGAGGATGTCTTTTCTTGGTTTTTATTTAAAGCTGGTCAGTTTTTCCTGGCTATGAAGCTCTTGGTTTCCTCTCCTGTCTCCTCAGCCATCACTTGACTTTTAATTATTGTTCCCCACATGTGGAAAGTCTCAAAAGTAACTTAAAGATTTTTGGAGAGAGGAGAATAGGGACCTGAGTTTGTATTTGTGATGGTTGTGTTGTAAGGTGGGACCTTCCTCTGCAAAAGCCGTGGTATGTTGTATTTATTCAGGTGCCCGCTAACTCCTTACTCAGCACATCAGGCTTAGGAACCCGATTTCCCTGGCTGCCATGGAAATTTTTAAAAGTTAGGATTGCCTTGGCTACCTTTCAATCCTCAGATACCAGGACAGTTTTAAGAAAGCAGTTACATTAAAAATTAAGTTATTTCATCCTTGCTTTCCATACAACTAAGAACTTCAGCACGTGTGTGGAATCCTGCATACCATCCTATTAATTCTGTTCTAGATGATGTCATTAGTTTTCTAACAGACTGTTTCCATCCTCTTGACCATCCTGTGTGACACACATAGCCCTAGGGATGGCAGTGATCTGAAAAAGCAATGGCTGATGTAAGCCTTCCCACAGGAACACTGCCTTTGAATCCTCCATAAGGATGTGGGTCTCTTTGTTTGTCAAGTGTCCATATGTGTTAGCAGTAAACTTTTTTTTATTATTTCTACAAAGTTGCTTGATAACTTTGTTTCAAAAATTTTTATTTTCCCTTATCTGTTTTGATATCTGTCTTTCTACAGTATTTTTTATAAAGTACAAGTTAACATTTATGAAGGATGATAGAATTTCACCTTAATAAGCCAAAGAAATAATTATCTAAACTGATAGTTCTTTGGTTCTGGTTTTCCTTTGAATAATTCAGTACTTAATTTATACATACGATTGATTTTCAAAAAGATGTTGATGTTTCAAAACATTCAATGAATACATTTTTATGATAACTTTTTGTATAACATTAAATAATTGAGAGCGATAGCACTTGGTCTTCCTTGCATGATGAACCCGACGATCCTAGATGCAACGTAAGACAAGAGCTCCTTCCTGCAAGAAAGGAGATGGGCGATTCCTAGCTTGCTTTAAAAATAAAAGTTTTTGCTATCGGTCCGTCCCTGAGGCCTGTGATAGTCTTCTCATCCTTTTATCAATTCAACTCTTCTCCCTAGTGTCAGAGCTTTGACTGTTTCCTTCTTGTTTCCAAGGAGCAAATGGGTATATGTGCTCATTAATCCTGTGTGTTGTTACTCAAGGCTCACATAACTCACCCAGTGCTATTCCCACTCTCCTGGGTGGGATAATAAATCCAAGCAGGGGTAGTTTCAAAACTTGTTTGTAGGCAGCTGGGTGACACTGTACTGTTCTAGGTGATGCAATATGCGTATATGTTGGCTATACTTTTCCAAAGCGGAAGGGTGCTTCAGGTATGGAGTCCATCCATTATTTTGATGTGATCCTTTGTAACATTGCTGTTTCAGACAGAAAACAAGCTGCCCTTGTAAATGCCGTTTAAAATTTTCTAATAGTAACTTTTTACTAAATATTACATCTTCCTACCTCTAAATAATGTTTGCCTCCTCAGATATTCACATTCAAGGCACACTGACAGCAGCAGCTAAAATCACAATACATTGTTCTCTAGTGGTGTGAGAATTATTATTCAACGAATACATTTCTAAATTACACCTTAAATTATCAGTCTTGGATCATGCTATCAAAAAAGTCAGACCTGAACTGCAGAAGATCACAATTTTAACTACTTCCCCAACTGTTAAATTGCAATTAAGCCTATATTAGGCGACCCTTTGGTATGCCATTGACTTCATTCTTACAATTTAACTTAGAACTGTTGATTGGAGTTATTTAAAATAATGGACATGACTTCAGTAGGGCCCAGCATAAATATAGAGCCATTTGTAGGATTGGAGTCCATTTTAAAATGATTTATATGAAAAATGGATCTTATTTTTTTTGTTGTTGCAAGTTTCTAATGTTAGTACCATATTTCTAATACTCATTCTGAGCTTTTTTGGTATTAAAGTTATGCAGCATCCAATTTGAATTGAATACTTAACCCTGGTATTAAGACTCTCCTTTTAGCTGTTTATGTAGACTGTACTTAGAAAGGAATTTTAGCTTGGTTTTCTGCTAGCTTTTTCATCCTTTTAGTTATTAAGTTTAGTATAAAGTTATCTTATAGTCTTTAACCCCATTTCCCTGTAGATTAATTATTCCAATATAAAATGCACATCTATTAAACATATGTAGTTGCTTACGGTAGCAGATTCAGCTGTTTCATTTCATATAAATCTCTTGTTGCACAAAACCAAACCTTTCTATTTAAGACTTCTCTGGTCATTAAAATGGAATTATGTAATAGGCTTCCATCTGCTATCGAAACCTGTTCATCATGATTTCATGTCATTTTAAGTGAGATCTTTCTGAGATCTGTTTAGTGGCCGCAGGCTTGCCCCTCCTGACTATGAGGGTGTGGTAGGACAGGGCTTCCTTCCTAGCTGCAAAAATACCTTCATGTTTGTTGATAAGGTTTTCTCCAAGAGTTTGGTTCTCACTTCTCCTGCCTTGCCATCCTCGGTGTCATTATGTACTATATTCATGTACTTAAATTGTGTGCAAGTCACAAGTTCTTCCATACATCTCCCCCAGCCCGTTACATTAATCGCTGTGGGATAAAAACCAGCTTTGCTATCCATCAAACTCGGCCACTATCTCCATGACACTCGTCATGGTTAGCAGAGCAGTTAGTATTAAATGACTGGCAATGGAATGACAAAAGAGTGGGCAGAGAAGATGGATAGCCCCGTGTTACTGCCCTTAAGTGTGAGCTGTAAGCGGCAGTTCAGAGCTGGGTAAATATTATCTGATTGCTGTAATGACAGCTAGGCTGCCCGTTATGGCAAATGTTCTCTCCGTAAGAGTAGCTGAGTACTGGAATAGATGAGCTAAGGAGGACAGAAATTTCACTGCAGGATTTAAGAACTGCTTTGATAACTATGTGCTAGATAGGCCTTAGGAAACGAGACTGTGGTTTACATCTAAGGAGCTGGACTGGATAACTTCATGAGGTCACTGCTAACCCTGCGTGTTTTGAGGTTCTCTGAAGTCGCTGTTGACTCCTGGTTGTTCCGCAAGCACACGGGATGGGGGGAAGGGAGAAAAGCCCACTGAATCCAAAAGAAGTAATAGAGTATAGGAGCTCTTGGGATTTTTCATGAACAAACCATTTAGTTGCTGGAAGACTGTACAATTTTGGGATTAAGCTATCTGGTACAATATTGAAAACGTAATTTTTGGCAAACGGAACAAAATTAGCCCTTGAGTCCTAAAACAAAGCAAACAAGCATATCAACCACCAATGATAACAAAGCCTCACGTCCTTCTCCAGGGAAATAGAAAGCAAAGATGATGGTTCAGTTCAGTCCAGATACTACATAGTTCCTTTCATACTGCTTTAGGTTTTGTTCATCCTTTAAGATAACTCGCTGGTTATAGTTCCTGTTTCTGTTTTTTAAGTATAACTTTGTTTTCCCATTATACAGTCATCTGAATTACCTACATCTTACCTAGCTGCATCTTTCCTTCATGAAGTTACCTACACTTTAAAAGAAGACTTAAAACTTTACTTTTATTCAAAGTGATGATAAACAGAGCAGATTTTTTTTATTCCCACAATGTTCCTGGTATCTTCAAATATTGCAGTAGTTTAGTATGTGCTTTTCCTTCTTCACTTGGGCAGATGTCATTCTATTAGAGTTTGAAAAATTCAAAGGAAATGGTTTTGTTATGTTTTACATGGTAATAAAAGTACTGAATTAAAACAATGACATCACTGATTACCCTTTGATATATGAAATTTATCTAAATTAATTATCTTCCAATATTTGCTAAAATGTTAGTATGTGAAAATTCACAATGATAGAACATCTGCTCAACAGAAGACTTATCAAAGATATTGTAATAAGCTATGTAATGAATGTTTTCAACTTTCAAAAGAGAAAATAGTCTGTATGGCATTTATTTAAATAATTTGTCTCAAGTCGGGATTTCCATCCTCCTTTAAGAAAAAGAAGCAATTTTGCTGTGAAAACATTACAGTTAAATTCGGAAGCTTTACAACTAGCAAAGTTAAAAGTGTAACTTGGAAATATCTAAGTTAAAACAGCTAACACAGTAGATGAAAAAGATTTATTTCAGGTCCCGCTTAGGGGCACAGTAAGTGGCACACTGCATCGAATTGGGTTTGAAATCAGCTCAGAGTGACTTGTTCGCAGTCCCAATCCTTCTGCTCATTTCTTCTGCTTTTCAGGAGTTTGTCTATCAGACCTTTTTGTGAATTGATCCTGGGAGGAGCTGAAAGCCTTAGTCTTTTCTCCGTTGAGCCTCCTGAAGAAGCAGCAAGCATGTATGTGTACAAAAACTGTATTATGCAAGTCATCTCTCCTAGAATTTCTTTTGCATGTGAAAGTTTGTGTTGCATGGAGTAGGAAGCGCGTAGTGTCCTCATGTATCAGCTCTTGGGTTTCCTGTGAAGGTTCCTGCCAAGATCCTCAAAATTCCTTATCAAGACTAATTTTTTATGTATGTAGTATTTTTTTCCTTAAGTCTTCTGTTGCAACCATTTCCTTCTTACGCCAGAGCAAATGAAATATTATGAAGATGTTACGATAATATAGATCAAGGTGGAGAGGCTCAGAGGTTTTCACATTCCATATAACTGGTTTCTTCAAAGACATTTTGTTCTGTGATACGGGAAAGAGAGAAGACTTGTTTCAGTGGAAAACTTTGAGGGCTTTCCACAAAGGAGAGCGTTTTCACTCATGTTCACCCTGGCACTGTCTAGCTGTCAGCAGCTGAAAGGGCACGTTGTTGACTCTGTTATGGGGCTTGTCATTCTTCATACTTAGCGGGATAAGTGATGGTCACTTTGACCCTCCATTCTGACATTAACGTTCATTCTAAGTCTGGCTGTTTGGAGAGAAGGACAACTTCACCCCGGGGAACGTGTTTGCATGTTTCCTCCAGTTTTCAAGGAGATAAAAGATAATTGTGAAGAACTGATACGTAGTGAGCTTGTTGGGACTTCAACTTCCTTTCTGTATAGGGCTACTTGGGGTAGGGATTGGCAAATGACATGATTACAGGTATTGCTTTTCTATTAGTATATCTCTATTGTATTAAAGAAGGCATATCTGGCTATTCTGTAGTATTTTTGTGTCATTAGAGAACATCACTATCATGTCATTTCATAGTTTGCTGAGATATGTATTATTGTGTGACCCTTTGCTGATTAGGTAAAAATTGTCTCAGGAATATTTGGGTCTTTCTCATTATCTGAATGTTTCTTAGATTTCTCTGTCCATGAAGTGTGCCAAATTAAGGCTGAATAATAACGTTCTCTGGTTCAAATCCACAGGAGGGGACTTGGGGTCAGCCCCCTTAATGGAAATACTTTTTTGTCAAAGGAAAAGCAAGAATGAGAGGAACAAGGCTGCCCCTAGACGTATCACCTGCCCACCTCCAAAAATACTTCAGGATTTGTACAAAGCAGTGCATGTTTCTAGTAGTCTTGTTAATACTGATCTCTAACAGTATTTGTTCAGCTTGATCCAGAAGATATAGTAGCACTAAGCAAGTCTGAAAAAATATGAAGAACTATTGTAGCTCTGTGATGTAAATAAGGAATTTGAGGGTGAATATTTATGGACTAGGTTATGGGCTGAGAAGTAGGATGTCTGATGGCAATCAAAAGGCTGACCAGACTCTAAACAAGCTATCTATGATCTTGTTGGGGGGATGATGTGTAGACTGAGAAAAGCTTGCATGTGGCATTTAAATGATATGTAGCATAAACTGAACATACGGTGCTTTTAGTGACTGGTACCTGTGCATGTGCTTTGCCTATGGATAAAGCAATTAGTTGGTTAGTAAGTGCTGAGTAAGCGATAACTAACATGCCAGGAACTGAATAAATACACACAAAACATATATATATTCCTATTTAGGAGTGCTACATGTATATGAACATACCCACAGCTGGTTAAGGCCCTTTGCACCACAGAAGCCCAAACCAGGGACTGGTAGGTCTTGAGAGAGACTTTTGAATCCTGTGAATAAAACTTTGCTGTCTGACTTTGAACGCAGTGTCGTACTGAACTGGGCAGGACAGAAGTAAGCGGTAACATTTTTTTTATGCTCTGAATGTAAAACTCTGTTTATTGTTTCGCAAGACTCATTCCAAGGATTTTGTCTGTAGTTTAGTGTGGCCAAAACATAGATCTTTTACTGTATGCTGGGCTCTAAAAATGTAGATTTAACTCAAAAGGTATAAAAGGTTGGAAAAGTATTATATAAAAGTCTGAAAAGTCGTAAGTAGGAAGTGCTGTGCATGCTCTTTCTTCCCATCTCCCTTTCAGTTACAGTAATTTAGGTTTTAGCATATGATGAATTCTATCATAAATTACTACTGGAATATACTTTTCAACTTTTGAGTAAATTTTGCAGAAATTAATCTGCAAACCCTCCATGTTTCAGTGAGAGATCAAAGAAAATCCCAAATGGAAAACATGCTTTTGAGAGGGGGGAAAAAAATGTTCTGGGTTCTTAAGCTCTTGTAATGAAGATAGCTTAATTAAAATCAAAGCAAAACTAATTAAGAACTTTAAAAGTGCAAGTTTTTGGTTGCATAATGTCCCCGAAACATGGCAGAATGGGTTTATTATCATCGGTAGAAGTTCCTGCTCATGCGGACAGGTGATGCAGTTAGCAGTGATTCCAAATGAAAATATACAGCTGGATTACAGTTTTCTGACCGCTTATTGGCCTTTCGGCTCTTTCTTAGTCTCCGTGCTCTTTTGCTTCTGAAAAAAATGCTATTTTGGCAGGCAATTCCCCTTCTTTCCTGGGAGTTTTGTCTGGGTACGCAGTTGGGGACAAACCAGCTGAGCACTTGTATGTGTTTCTTTTTTATTCATGGTTTTCACGGCTCTTTCCTTGATCTTGCTGTTCCCAAATTGAAAAGGAAAGCATGTTTACGCACACATTCCCCCTATTCTATGTGCACCTTTTCTTGCCCTTTTCTTTTCTTGAAAAACAAGAAGAAATAGAAAATTCCAGAGTTTTTTGTTTCACTTGAACCATGGTAAAAATATCTTTTATTTTTTAATGAGTGCAAAATTTAATGAAATTGAATTAATGAAACATTCTTACTTCAAGTTAATCTTAAGCTATTTTTATAAAAGCTTTTAAAAATTATGTTATGATGATCTTTTGTCCCTAAACATTCATTCATATAGTGCTATATCGCATCATTCAAAAGCGTCTGTTTGAATGTGGGTTTTGAATTAGTTTGCACACGTGGTTTTTGAGACTATTTAGTGAAAGCCTAATGAGCAGACTCCCTGCCATAATGGATCAAGACTTTTTTAAGCTGAGTTTTGTTCACTTTGAAGAGTGTTGCCATATGGGAGATTTGTTTTTTTGGGCCCTCAGGTGCTCTTAGCAGATGGAGACTGAAGTGCTCTGAAGACAGCACACCGAGCAACTGCCATCTAAGCGAGGTATGGGGTCACCGAGGCTGTAGTGGAAGCCTGGCAGATCCATAGAGCGCCCAAGCAATGGACTTCTGAAAGTGGGGACAGTGCTGATGCCTGCAGAGAAAAACAATTCTAGAAATCACCAGCTTCTCTGCGCGTCTGGTTCCTTGATGAAGGCAGATATTAATTAGATTCAGAGTGAATAATTTACATTTTCATGATAGAACTGAAGAAGCACTCAATTATATAAATGTTATCTCCTGTATAGTTCTTTTAAAGAACCCTGTTGACCTGCTTTTCATAATTGCATTCCCTCAAATAAGAAGGATCCAGATACCTTTGGCCTCTACTAGTCAATGTGATCACGGACAGTGATCTTTATCCCTTGTCATTTAGGAGCTGAATGCATGTTTACAGAGGCAACTGCCTTATTAAACTAGGAGTATTCCTGTTGTAGGCAGACATTGGCCACTGTCTTGTGTGCTGGGTTTTTTGTTCCTTTGTTTGCCTTTTTTCCCCCCTTGTCTATTGACAGCATAATGGAATTTTGGTTTTCCAAATTTAGTGTAATTGCATAAATAATAATTGTAATTACTTTTCTAATGGAGATGTAAAGCTTTGTCCTCTTAAATATGCCTGTCTTTAAAAAAAGAAGCACAATTTTGGCTCTAGAAACATTGACTTTAAAACAAAGGCACTGGTTTTTGGGTTTGTGGTGTTTTTTTTTTTTTTTTGGAAACTTTCCTTGTAAGAGGCATTGCCAGGTGTTTGCAACATAGGATAGGAGTACTGTCCTTAGGGAGGCCAAGCTTTCATTTACCCATAGCGAGATAATTTCTAACCATCTGCTCTGTATCTCAAAGAATTGGTATGTTAAAAATGTGAATTTTCTCATCCGCTGGGATCCTGCCTGTGCAGCACATAGAATACAGAAGGAAACTGTATGGAGAGGTGTCGCTGAAAAGAACAGTTTTCTTCACTTATAAGGCCATCTTAGATGACCATTTTTTAGGAAGTGTGTTTGTTTTTTTTTTTAAAAAAGCCCACTAATTACTGTGTGTTTATGATTAACTGCTGCAATTAATTTTGTAAAGATGCAGCTGAAAATAAAGGTAATTCTATAGATACGTGAAATAAAACATTTTGAAAAAGCAGTTTCAGATTCAATAAAACCCTGAGCTAATATTAAGCTGCGTTATTCTAAACAAGATTTATTTTTTCAAAGTGTTTCATAAGTCAGTGTTATTTTCACTCTGCTAGGTTTTTCTCAAGCTAGAGAGTATAAAAAGCTTAGATCTCCTTAACTTCTGTACTGTTGCATAAAATATGAACCACGAATTTAATTGTATGGAAATAGCTAAATTATTGCAATTTTTTAAAAAAAAGTAGAAAACAAGCCTTTTTTCTAAGCACACATGCTCAAAACTAAGCTGTATACAAAATAGCTTTTTAGAACTTGTTTATGTCCAGGTAGTCAGGCTATTTTCATAATCTTTGCCCAAAATAAGAACAAATGTAAGATTTATTTGTGTAGACATATGTGACCACCTGCAGATTTAGAAGAACCTGGTGCACTAATAGCAGAGGATAATCATCTACAGCAGTGCTTGCTGACTGCTGTATCCATGTTCCTCCTCCAAAAAAAAAGAAAGGTTGATATCTTATTTCCCATCAGCAACCTACCAGTTTTTTGTGTCAGACTCTCATTACCCTTGAGCACAGTGATAGGATACTTTCCTGTTCCATATAGCTCCTTGTTTGAATGCCATTTACTCAGGCATTTGTGGTGTTACTCAGAGGTTTCTGTTGGATTCCTGTTCATTCCAACTGGTGGTAGCACTGTTTGGATGCGTTTTGACTGGCAGTTGACATTGAGTAGTGAAAAGGGATTTTGTTACGGATAAAAGTATAAAACATAAGGGAATGTTGCAGAGGAGAAAGGTCTTTAAATTAATGGTAGTGTGGCTTTACTGGTTGTCTTTAGCTCTGCTTTAAATCTTACATTTCCAAGGGATTGACGTTACGGACTGTGCAGAATGGGGATCTGTTCCTTTCGTTTCTTGGGTGACAGCCACAGGACTTATGGACAGGGTTTGATATAGACATTGCACCAAAACGCTATAAAAAAGAGCAGTTCTGCACATTTCACTGTGATTTCATTGGATCACTGTAAGGTTTGTTGATAAACTTGAGTAACTAGACTGAACTTCTTCATTGGCTTCAAAAGTGATTTATTTAACGCTGGCCTCTGCTTGCTGCAGTATATAATTAGACTTGGAGTATTACATTTTGGCATAAATGACAGCATTGATTTCTCCTTTTACCCAATTATTGTCAGTTAGGACTTAGGAAAAAAATTATTTCTTTTCCTATAGGTATTTTGCATGTAGATAATTGAGTAGGTTCATGTAGAACTTGCGTAAACTTGACTGTATAAGTGTTTTCGCAACTTTACATTTTTTTATTTATTCATTGATGTTTTTTTCAATTAGCTGCCAGTTTAGAAATCTATAAAAAAATAACATTTTAGAACAATCATAATTTGAAATAATTTGGTCTTACGAATCTTAATTCATGCAAGTTAGCCATTTCAACTGTTTTTTTTCTTTGAGAAATAATTATATGCAAAAAGAAGAAAAAATATTGAATGGATACTGTGAGCATTTAAGTCTTTGTACTATGGTTCTGATACTTAAGACAAGGCCATCAATTAAAATAAAAAGTTCTTGAGTGGCCATGGTAGATAATTGGTTTTGTGCTTGTTTTAATATTCCCAGGTCTATTACGAACAGTCATGTAATACATGGAAAATAACAGTTCACACTGTGCTACAAGGTTTCCATAAGGGAACCGAAATTTATTGTGGATTTCAAGAATATTATAAAAACAAATATTAAAAAACCCGCCCTTCATACAGATTTTGCTCATACAACTGTGTATCTATGAAATGCTGAAGCTTGCCAAACTCCCTTCCTCTTTCTGACTTCCAAGATGGTTTTTCAAGAAGCTCTGTCAAAGCAGGACCTTTAATCATCTCCCTGAAAGATTTAAGCAAAACCACTTCCGTGTGCATGTAAACTTAAACTTTTAATTACACAGTCACTCATTTTTTTCAGAGCAGGTAAACAACTTAAATGACTTAAATGTTTGCTGTTGAAGTAAAGGCAAGGAATTAAAATACAACCAAAATGCTTTGATTGCTAAAGAGTTACAGAAGCCACGTTGCAGCTAGTTTAAGCAATATGAAACATATCTAAATAGCAGTTGCAACTGACTCATTTGAAACTGTAGCCGTCAATAGTTTTAGAGACTGACCTTGAAAATGAGGTGTACACATAAGAAAAGGCAAGTTGATTTTAAGTGTTATTTCCTAGCGTAATAATACATAAATGTCCCAAAACCTGTGCCTTAAGCGTTTTCCTTTGAAGCTCAGAGTCAGCTTTACAAGCATGTTTAGGAACATCTTACAGTGATTAGGCAACACAATATACACATACTGCCTGCAAAATAGATATTTTGTTCAGAAGGCCAGTTGAGTTGTTCTGAGGAACAGTGGTTTTTTGTTATCGTGCTAATTGCTAGTTGACATACCAGGCTAAGAAATGAGTATTGTAACGTTTCTTGAAGAGTCAAAGCGCTTAATCACAAGTTGCAGCAACAAAAGTCCTTCAAGAGAGCAACTCAGTTCAGCAGGCACTGAAGCTAGCGGTGTACAGAGCACCGACTTACAGCATGCTAGCAGCAATAAGGAAAAAGTAACGGTATCAGTTGGCTTTTGGTATGAACTAAACCAATGGATAGATCTACAAGGGGAATTGGGGTTTTCTCTCCTTATTTATACCTGGTTTTATATCTTTGTAATAGTGTTGACTCCAGTGAAGTTATTTCGCCCTTGTATCAGTGTAAGAATAATCAAGAAACCTTTTCCCAGCCATCTGCAATGTAGCCTTGTGGAAGGCACTACTATAATTTATGTGTTGATAAAATGAATATAATATATTGCACAGAGGCTTTGTGAGCTTTAATTAATGTTAGAATAGTTTTACATTAATTAATGATGGAATAGTCTTGAGTTAATTAACTCTAGATCTCAAGGACATCAGACTTCAGTGGTTGAATCCAGCCGATAGTTTGGGTGTGCCAGGCTTCCAAAATTGCCCTCTTTTTAACACCGTTGTTTTCAAGGCGCCTCAGTTGACCTTGAATAAGTAAATCCTTGGTTTGCAACTTTGTCACATGAAATATAAAATAATTTTTATATAAATATGAGATAGGATTTGGTTGTTAATATGTAAAAAAAAAATACATATGTTTATTTAAAAAGACATTTGACTGCTTACAAAAATACATCTTTGAAAATTTGATTACTTGAAGCAACAATTTGAAAATATTTTCTGGGGCAGCGGAGGAGAATGGGGTACCTCCCTGCTGATAATATGAAATCAAAGCTTGTTGATTTCTATCTAGTGAACGAATTTACTTCATGATGAAATAGTTAGAGAAAAATAGAATTCCTTAAATTTCTATTTCACAGAGGTAGTTTATGCTAATGCTGTTCATGTCTGGTTGGAATGGTTATGGGATGCTCCCACTGCAACACTGCAGCTGGATGTTAGGGCTCTGCAGCCTAAGTAAGGGCATTTCCATTAGAGATCTCATTAATTTATTACTTCACATTGTTTGTATTGTTTGCTTCGATTTCTGATTTCAGAATCACTTTATTTTCACTTTTCATTTTCATTGTGCCACTTTATTTTCCTTCATTTTTAATCATTGCATTCTAAAACATTCTCGTTTTCAGAAGAACATCAGTTATGTGACGTAGGAGAGTTTCTGTGTCGTGATGGCGTGACTTGTGTCTCCCAACACTGGCTGTGTGATGGAGAGCCTGATTGTCCTGATGATTCAGATGAGTCTTTAGACACATGTAAGTAAAGAAGGAGCCACTCTTATTTTCTCTTCCTTTTAATGGTAAGATTTATAGTTGCACTTACTATACAATGAAAGAACGGATTCAATTTTTTTTATAAAACCTGAATAAATCTTCATATCAAGGGGAACAGCTTACATTCACTGTGTAGGTGAGAGACAAAAGAAATGGAAGAGATGGAAGGTGTTTTGTTCACGTGCCACTTTGTAATGAACGCTGTCGCCAGAGCATATGTTCACTATGCTCTCTCTGAGCTGTAGATGAGCTGTAGAGGGCAGAGACAAAGTCAGACACAGGAAAAATGTATTCCTCTAAAACGGGGGGAGGTGGGGTGGAAATGAATAGTGCTCAATGTTTTCAGTGAAAGTATGAGAAGCATGCAAACATCAAAGGGAGGAATGAAAGAAAATGTAAAATCTATGAGGGAGAAAGAAGCAAAGAAAGGAAAATGAGGGAAAGCTTTAATAAACCATGTTTAATTATAGTAAAGACCTTGGGTTTTTTTTTTAATGTGGCTAAAAGCTTATGAAGACCAGAGTAGCAACCTTACAGACTTTTTTCTTATCAGCCTTGTAGACTACTGATGAGGTGATATTAAATCTTAATGTTCCCTTGTTTCCTGCGTTCTGAGGAAAATGAGGGAATTTCCTGATTTTATCCCCAAGATAATCACTTAATGTGAGAGAAGAACTGTGTATTTTGTATCAAAGCAATACTGACTATCAGGAAGGCTAGAAATGTGGTTTAGTGCTAAAAGAAAAAAAAATCAAACATCAGACAGTATTTAGGAGTCTAATCTTTAAAATGGGGGACAGAAAGTCAAGATGTCTGGAAACCACTTCTGTCTGGGCAAACATTGCACAGATGATTGCAACCTTCCTGCTCCAGCATTTGTTCTCTGTAACAGATCGGAAAATTGTCTCCGGGGCTGTGGTGAGGGTGCTTTGATTAAGCGCCTTTGAAACACTTTGGGATTCTCAAAAACAAAATGCTGTAGTTGGAAGCATCAGGTACAGTTAAGATTTTATTACTGCATTGATGATTGATTACTGTCGTCTCTAATATAATATTTTCAAGCATAGTGTTAGTATCTGCAGTTAAAAGTTTTTCTTCTAACTGATGAGTATTGTGATAAGAGCACAAAAACGGACACACACAGAGTTTTTTCGTTTGCCTCCTGATATTTAGCACGTAGTTCCATATCTAGCAGCTTGCTGGATGCCTATACATTTTCCTCTCAGGAACTTTGCATGTTTATTGTACCGGACCATATGATCTGTGTTCAGTAATGCCATTCAAAGGCATGGCATATTAGAAACATAATCTTTGAAGTTTATTGATGACTTGAAGAAAGGGGGACGGGGTGGGAAAGCAAGCCTACATTCTTCCTGACATCAGCCAGCCTGGTCCTCTTGGAAACACCCCCTTTGCAAATGCCAAGAGGTTCTGTAGGCTGTGTTACTTAGGCTGTCTTAAGTAAAAGGTAGGAGTTAGCATCATTGCTTTTCTGGTTGTAGAGCAGGGAGATGTTTGAGCCCTTATGCATGTACAGGTTATGCAGCCCTTTTCTGACGAGCTGCTGGTTAATGAGCTGCCTGGGCAAGACCTGACTGTACGGCCAGAGATGTTAATCATGTCGGGTCTGGTGCCCTGTCTCATCCTTTCTGTTCAACTCAGCCCAGGCCTCTGCGTGAAAACTAAGTGACAGAGCTGGGGTGCTGGGTGAAACTTGCTTACATGTTTGCTCACAATTATGTTTTGGTCTTGATGGTTCTGTATTCATTTAGCCAGCGTAATTTAATGTCAAATGTAGTATTTTTTGAAATATGTGTATGTGCTCTAGCTTAGTCAAGTAAGTTGTTTCTCATTAGAGGTGAATACAGCGTTCCTGAATTTTCCTTGCTTTGCATCACGGTATATGTAAGGAGTTATAAACTACCTTAAAAATATTCTTATGAAATATTTGAGGACTCTGGTGTTAATGCGAGGAACACAGCACCTTCCAGTTTTAGTGCACCAAGTCACGTGTCTGTTTGTTTATAGATGAATGCAGCCTGTGTTTGTCAGCTCTTTGCTGACTTATGTACAGTGAATTATTTGGTGTAGCCTGGCAGATATTGCTAGTTGTTCCTATAGCCATAAACAAATGAGGTTTGATTGATTTTTCTGTGGATTTGTGCCTAGTAATAGGGTTTTCTGGGTTCTAATAACATACAAGCATTGATCAAAGCTTTTCCTGCAAGTGGAAGTTCTTAACTTATCTCCTGTGGGGATTTCAAGGTGTCTAAAAGGAGAGAAATTCTCATGCTGCAGCTTTTCCCATGGTGAGAATATGAAAAGTCTTATTAGTCTCATCACTCAACCATCTATTTGCAGAAAACTTTTAGGAACTAAGTACCTTTTGGCCTCTCTCCTGGTGCCATTTTAACTAGGTTTTGCAATAGCACCTGAAAGTTATTGGGCTGTGCAAACACATATGATATGACTGTATAAACTAATTTCCTCAGGAATCCACCTGAAATCATCCAATCTAGTCCCTTTATTAGTGTTAGTAAAGAGATCTAGGATTGGACAGAAAGGAGAAAAAGGTGGCATTCTTTGTTGTCGTTGAGTTCAGTCTTTGCATTGGCGAAGGTTGGGTGGGGCTTTAGGCAGGCACAGCTTCCATGGGTTTTCAACGAATGTGATGGAGGTGTCCTGTCACTGCCTGTGTTCTTTTGAGTCGACAGACAGTTTCCATCACCAGCATGTTCCCCTTCTAATTCCCATCTTCCACCAAATGGTCTCCCAAATAGCTTTGTAAAACCTGAAGTGAATTCCTACAGCACCTATACCTGTGTTCTCTTCTGTTTCTTAGCAGCTGTAATTCTTACTGTTCTCACTGGAGCTGCTGCTTTTTATAGTACCAAAGAACCTGGCTCAGTAATTCGTAATAAATAATTTAGTGAACAAATTTTGTTGCTTTTCTGTGAGTTGTTTGTGAGAAAATTGATTTTAAAAAAAAATGTATTAATAAAGCTTGTGACCAAGTAGTTTCTATCCTTTCTTGGGTGGTAAGTCTCTAGGCTGCTCGTAAGGTTTTTGCAAATAGTCAGGATTCAAAAATCAATTTACTTAACCTAATCGGATGATGCTAGGTTCTTCAGTAGGCTAAATCAGCAAGCTTGCTTGAAATCAATAGAATTCTATCAGATGCCCCAGAATCTGGTCAGATAAGTTTGACTTTTTCAGATAGCTGTTGGTCCGGGGGTTGATGCAAATGTTTAGAAGACTTCCTTACTGTAAAAAGAAGAAGAGAAAAAAAAAAAAAAAAAAAAAAAAATTGCTGTCTGTAGACTCATCTGCCAGACTAGTTTGGTGGGACAATTACAAAAGTCAAACATGCTGTTAAAACTCATAGAGTTTAAAAAACAGAAATAGTGACAACCTTTTGTATCACCTAGTGCCTGTTCACTATTGCCTGCTTTAGGCACTCAGTAGTTGGAAACATCTGTTTAATACTGTTTTTCTTGGGGTTTTTTTGGTGTTTTGTTTTGGTATTTTTGCTAATTTTACCATTCTTGCCACTAGTATTGGTCTTAAGCTGTAAGCATTTGCCTTTCTTAGCAATTTTTATAGGGGCTTAAGTACGGAAGGTCACTAATTGTATCTCAAAGATCCAGTGTAAAAGATTGTCATTTTGGGGTACCAGTGTGTGTTGCGTTCCACAGTTGTACCTCTGAATAACACATTAATCTCTAAATAAGCCATGCAGTTGCCTAAGGAATGTCTAGATTTCAGAAGCCATTGATACTTGATTTGATGTACTACGGCCCGGTTTCCTCCTCAACCTCCTACTAAAAGGATTGAGACGCAAAAAGTATATTGGCAAATGACTCCATTTATTACTTAAGGATTTTTTTTTTGTGTTTGCAGCTTCAGGGTTTGTATTGGCTTGCGTATTGTTTTCTAATCTCAGTTCACAAACTCTTCTCTGTCAGAATACATTGTGCTAAGGCAAGGTGAAACAAAGGAGCAGGAAAAGAAATTGCTTATTTTCTGTATCTTCTTTCTGGAACTGTACACATTGATTGTGTTTGGGTTTTGTAATGCTTGGTTCAGCAGCGGTTCCAGAAAGGGCTCATTTATTGTCTCTTAGCCATGAAGTAGAGGAAGATGCTATCATACCGCCTGATACTTGCCCTGTGAAGTGAGACTTGAGGTCTGCCACAAGTATACCCTGAGCTCTTCCCCTATCCTTCTGTGGCACGCTGCAGGCAGCAGTGCTTTGCTATGGCACAGTTACCCATTAGAACCATCTATGACCCTAAGTATTGTTTAAATATCATGAATATCTTACGAGAGGGGTAAAAAACCACAGTACAATATGAGATCTCCTGCTGCCAAGACATGAAAGCATCAAAATTCTGAAAACAGTTCACTCTGCACTGCCAGACTGCAATTCTGTCTCTTGTATTGTCTGCAACTGCACTTTCTTTGTTATCCTGGCACTGTTGTTCTTGTATGTGAGCTTTCTTAAATGGTATCCAAATGGTTGTTTGAATACATGCCACACACACAATTTATTTGTTGCTGACTGGTCCTGTATTGAAAGAACCCCAGTTTCCATTAGCAAATCATCAAATTTGAATGGTCCCTGTCTCTAGATGTTTGAGTAGATGTAGGCTTATCATAACATGTTGAAATTATCTCTGATAATAATGTTTCTCTGGGATTTTGAGGGAATATCATCTTCTATAATCATGATTAAACTGAAGTTGGAGGAGCAAAAGAAAGGCAGCAACCAAAAAAAACTTGTTTAAAAGCTCGAGTCTCACTTTGTTTGTTAAAATAGCTTCTTTCATTCTCTGGATGCTAATTATGTGAGACTTGTTTCACAAGCTTAAAAATTGTTAATTGGATACCTCAATTGTAGTTCTTTTACCAGCAAAGAATAAGATAATTGGATGTCATGTTGCTCCTGTGGTATGAAACAATAAAGATAAATTTTCCTAAAGCTCCTAATTCTTTTATGAGTGGATTCATTGAAATTCAATAGAAGCCAGGTTCCCAAACTACTGTTAAGTAGCTTTGGAAAATCCCATATCAATAAATAACTTGCATACATTGAAGATGAGCTGCCGTGAGGCTATTGAAGATAAATGAAGAAAACGATGGACATGAGGGAAAAATGTGGTCTTGTGTTTTCACTCTTTATAATTTTGCTGTATGCAGTTACTATTGAACAAGGAGTCTGCTACCTAAAATACCCGCTTACACCTATTCTTCAGCAAGATACTTGACCGTGTTACTGATCATACTAATTTAAACTGCTGTGAGGTGATGAATGTATACTCCCTTTTTCTCTCTGAATTAGGATCTTTCATATCAGTAGCGTAAAACTTAACTTCTAAAGCTCTTGTAGGAAATGAACCACAACCAGATGACAAATGTCAACAAATTTTATGAAACTGCTGCTAGTTTACATAAAATTAAGTTAAATGCTTAATGCAGCAATACAGTATTGCAATGCTTTTATGTTAGCTGGTGAAAAGAAGTGCTTCTGACAGAACAAGATGAATGTTTTGAAGTAGGATTAACTTTCCCAATACCATTTTTACAGACCTGAAAGAAAACACGCTTCCCACCGAGGGTGTCCTTGCAGTTTACCCTGGCAAAGCTACTGTGGTTGGTAGCCGCTGGTAAAGAAAAGATGTATAAAGATGTATTTATTATGGCCAGTGTTTTTGCCATCCTGTTTTTCGGCATACAGCCTCTCAGGTCTGCTGTGCTTGATCCTGTTCAGATAGTTTGCCGTTGCCTGCCCCCTTTACTCCTTGGTGAACATCTGCGTGACTGCTACCTGGGTTTCAGCTTCTGACCTCTGCTTTCTCCTTACTCCATCGTTTGGGAAAACTGCCGTGCTCGGCCCCTCCAGGAAAGGTCGTTTTGCTGGTGTGATGGGATTGCTGATGTTCTGGTAGTTAACCGAATATTAGAGCAAACAGTCTGGAAAGGATGAATGTCGATGGTGCACGTACCCTCTAAGCCTTTTGGAAAGGTTATAGAGAAGCACCCCACTGAGACAAATCCTGCATTGCAGTCGTTCTGGAGGTGTTCAAGTTGTTTCACTGGGGTGTTGATGAGGGCCAGTTGCCGTCCTGAGGGGTTCGTACTTTGGGGATGTTCCCACCTTTCTCCCCACTAACTCTGCTCCTTTTCCCTCTGGACCGCCCCATCCTTGGGTGCAGGGGAGCACCCATCTTGGGCCAGGGAATAACCTGTATGGTTTTGCACTTACTTTCTGTCACAGCCAGCATATAAGCAATGGTATTGAGGCCCTGGAGAACATATAGAGGCAATTCCTTTTTATGATTTCCCAACGGACGGTAATACTACTTCTGAGACGTAATTCATTGTCAGATTACTGGAATATGTGCGTTGTCCTTCTCTGAATAAAACTAGTTCGTTCATTTTGTGTGAGTGCCTTTGAATACTTGTGTGATTAAACCTATGGCTGTGGCCCCTGATACGTGACGCTTCTTCCTAACACCATTGGGACTTGCAGCGGGTGTCCCCGGGCGTTGGCAGCCAGGGCTGTGGGGCCTCCCTCAGGGGAGGCCGGGGCTGCCCCGTGCCGGACACAGCCGGTTCCAGCCAGTTCCGTAATGGCCCCAGGGCAGGGCACAGCTGGGCCAGTCAGAGACACCGGTGGCACCTCTGGGAAAGTGTATTTAAGAAAGGGCAAAGCGCTGCCCGGCAGTGAGGAGTGAGGAAAGAAACGGCCCTGTGAACACCCGGGTCAGAGGAGGGGGTGGAGGTGCTGTGGGCGCCGGAGGAGAGATTCTCCTGCAGCCCCTGGGGAGACCATGGAGGAGCAGGGAGATGTTTCGTGAAGAAACTCTGGCCTGTGGAGAGGAGCCCACGCTGGAGCAGGTTCTCCTGACAGGGACTGCGGTCCAGCTCTGAATTAAATTATCTTCCCAGCCTGTGACGGTAGCTGGTGAGTGATCCCCTTGTCTTTATCTCCACTGATGCACTTTGCCATCTTACTTTCTCCCACGTGCTGTTGAGGAGGGGGAGCGAGTGAGCAGCTGGGTGGGTGTCTGGCAACTGGCCACAGTCAGCCCACCACAGGACTATCTCTAGCTGATCCCAGTATTATGTGGGCTGTGTCTATACAGCCTATATACAGACCTAAACTTGGAACGAATGAAAGCCAAGCAAATGTGCTGGCATAACACTGAATGCTGGTATAACGCTGCACACGAGCTGATGGGTCCCACCCATCTTTTGTGCGGAAGGTTATATGGCTTGGAGCTGCATTGCATTCTGCCATCTGAACTATGGAATGACTAAGCTTGTGCCCTTGGAGTAGGGTACGAAGATCAGATCCACAAGAGGGAACGTTTGAAAGGATAGATAACAAAGTGCTTGAGGAATGCCATGGTATGCTGAACACCTATTGTATGTATCATATACCCTGTCATCCAGTTAACGCTGTGGGAGCTAAAATTTACACCGTACTGAACACAAGGACCTTGCAAGAACAAGGTGTGAGTCTGTCCGATGTATCAGGAATAGAGTGAGTCTCATTTCTGACGACTTGTTGGGCACTGCTGCCTTATCTGTAAAGGGTTAGCAACAGGGGCTTGGCTTCCAGCAGCGTTCCTTTTGTAGGGGGCTGCAATTTCAGTTTTGAATAAAAAATGTTTTTTCTTAAATGATTGTTTTGAAAGTGACATGCTACAGTCAGGTAAACATCGAAATTTGTCAGGGAATAGAATTACTTGCCTCAGCTAATTTTTTTTTTAATAATTTTAAAAACTAAAAGCATTCAATAACTTTTTTTTATAGTTTATTTTCTATTCTGTGTACATTTGTACTCCAGTTTCCAGTCTGAATGTTTTTTAACATTGTCCTTTACATAGTCCATACACCCAATCCTGTTTCAGCCAAACATAATTGCCTTAAAAGGTAGTTGAAGACTTTGCAATGGATTTTAATTATAATTCTGAAGTTAGTGTAAGTGTTATATATGCAGATATGTAAACAATTATTTATAACTTACCAATACAAATAGTCACATTAACTTTTATTACAGGCCAATAGGATTTTGTAAGGCTAGCTCGTTTCTGGTTTCTAGAAACGATTCACGCCTTGGAAATGTGTAGCAGGAGATCTGTGTGGTGCACAAAAAGTTTAAGAAAGAATTCCTTTGTTTTTTAAATGCTTTGAGTTTATGATGTGAAATGATCTTTAGACAAGATTTTCCCTTGTACTCAGGAAAGTGCTAGAGTTTATGTGACCATCTGAGTAAATAAAATGCAGCATTAGATTTCTTTTTGCCTTTCTACATGGGGCAAATTTTTCAAAATGTTTATTTATAAATTTGAGGGTGGGGTGGTGGTGCCAAAATCACAGGATCTCCAGTCTATGTGAATGATGAGAACTACATGGGGAATCACGGTGTCGTTATTGCACAGAAACTTGGCATCCCTGGCAAGAGGTCCAGGTTCAAATAGGTATAATTTCTGTAGCTCTCTGACTGCATATTTGCTTTTGGAGTAAAGTTCAGGATTGAAGGACTTAAAGGTCATTGTATCTCTCAGTGACATGGTCATTAGAAATACTACCTTTTTTTTTGTCTATGGCTGATTATCTTGTGCATGGTTTTCCAAAAGTGGTTCACAGGGAATTCAATTAAATGATTGCTGACAAAATGAGCGTCTTTTAAGTTCTGTGGAAACATGTAGGTATAATACAAGGCCAGGACAGAGCCTTTGAAGGATGATGCCCAATACCTAAAACTCTGAAACAGCTCATTTATGGATTAATTGCTTGCTAAAATTGCACTTCCTACACAGAAGCAGATCTAATGGGATATATACTCATAAGACAAGAAAATGAAAAGATCAGTCTTTTGAAAAACCTATAAAAGTAATTCATACTTTGACCAAGACTTTTGTTTTCAAGTTTTTAACCCAAAGCAATTTTGTTTTCATAGCTAAGCTATAAATTACATCCCCCAAAAAGTGCACATGTGGAGAGAGAGATGAGATGGAAAGACTTTGCACAGTTTCTTTTTCATGAGATTGTGGTGACTGTTAAGCATAACCTAATGACTTCTTTTTGTTCCCAGCATCGACCTTCTTGACAGTATTTGGCCACAAGTAAGACGGGTGTTTCAGAGTTAATCATAGTTTGGCCATGGGGCGTCTTCCAGGTACAGATGCAGTCCTCCCTGGTTTCACAGGAGGGATGTGTCTCCTGCACTGTCAAGGCAGGAGACCCCAGTCAGGGGCTAAACAACAGCACTGTGGTTGAAAGAAACTACACCATGGAGTCTCCAAGATACACTGGGGCAAAAAATGCCTGTCTGCCTGAAAAAGTGGGGAAGTAACTGATCATATAGGCAAGTGACAGAGGGGAGGGATGTGAGGTTGCAGCATGTTTTTTTGTTTGGTTTTTAGAAGCTTTTTATTCAGTTGATATGTACTTTATTTAGGTTTATGTGTACTGATTTGAACTTTTTTTTTATGACATTTTTGTCCCTATTGCCACACACATTTATTTGGAATCCATTTAGTTTGCATTCTCTTTTACAGCTTAACAATTTTATTACTTATTTTCTTTTCTCCTCTTTCATATTTATGTCCTTGCAACTCTTTCAGAGCCTTCTCTATTTGAGTTGTCCTTTCACTTCAGCTCTGCATTTTCCCACAATTATTTTGTTTAGCCCTAATCCTCACTGTTGCTTTATTCATTGTTTTCCCACTTTTCTTGCTTCTTTTTTAGTTATGCTGACAAAACTACTAAAATTACTATGAAAACTATTTTTCTTCCTCTGAGTTCCTTTATTTTTCCCCTGTCATCATCCTAAACAGATTCCTTTTCCTCTCTCATAGGTCTCATCCTTTTCTCTTCACTGACGTCCTAATTCTTATTCCTTCATTTTCTGTCTTAGTTTTTATCTTCCTGTTAACAGTCCTTTGTCTCTTGCTATCTCGTCATGCTGCTGCTGTTCAGTAGTCAGCATCAGGAAAAGAGAGTATTTTTGGAAATGAGGAATGTACCTTAAGCAGGATAATTTAGCCAAATATCAAGATGATTGTGAGAGAGTTGGTTGCTAGGCTGTCATTGCACTCTTTAGCAGCAATAGCTTTGGTAAAACGGAGGTAGAGAAATTACTGTATCACAGCATTATCTATTGATTAGGAATTGATAAAATTTAAAAACATATTTAGAAAAAACCGTAAGTACATAGCATCATCAAAATCCTTTTTGGCTTTGCTGGTATAAAAAGGTAATTTTTGATAATGCAGGGATTTATAAATTACAGCAATCTTATGTATGAAATTTATTGTTGGAAGATTTTTATCTGAGGTGATGCTACTTCACTGTGGGTCCCAATTGCACTGAGACTCATTACAATTGTTTATAATTATAATGATATATCTGGTCTGTAGATCCTGTACTGGGAGAAATGTATTGTATTTAAATAGTGGGCTGGATGGCATCCTTTATTTGTCACTTAAAAAGTGCTAAAGTGCAATAGCCATTTTTCTTCTCAAAATTACTGATGAAAACAACTCTCGTTAGCAAGCAGATGGCTTTCTGGAAGAAAAGTAAAATTGCTCTTTTTGAAAATAGGGCTGTGATTTAAAATAAGAATTTAGATGTGTTATTAGTGATAAAATGCACAGTAGTTTTAGTCAGCAAAGAGGGCACTTTGCTATGGACGAGGAAATAATGCAAGACAAAAACCTTTGCTCACAAAGAATAATGCATAACTATGACAAAAGAGTGTAACTCGCTGTAGCCAGCAGTCTGGATTCAACTGTTCTACATTTTAGCCTTTTAATAAAGCAGAAAAGGAAATGATGGAAAAGATTTCATTTCAAAAAGTATCCTTCAGGGTTTAGTTCCTTATGTTAACTTATGGATGTACAGGTCTAATCCAGACAGTCCATGTTTTAGCAGCTCTTACTCAAGCCCTAGTACTTCTGACTTTAAAATGTTTCATGAAACGTTTTAAAGTCTGCATTGCTTAACGCCTTCATCTTACATTATTCAAAGATGCATCAACAGCCACGTGCACCTACTTTGTAGGACTGTGAGCTGTGCCCTCAGAAATAGGTCTTAAGTTGTATGCAAAACTTGGATATGCCCAATATGAAATAATTTTGAGTTAGTTCTACTCATCACTACAGGTGTTTATAGGATTGGACCCAAGTTTGTATATATATTTCCTCATGGAGAATGCTCAGTTAACTTTTACCATCTGACATTTATAACCTCGTTAAAGGCACAGCTTCTTAGAAGGTATAGCTGTTAATGGTGTATTTGCAATAACATGAGTTACTCCAAAGTAAAGATGTGGTAAGCTTATTTTTCATTATTTACGTGTTGAAACAAAATTGAGGTGGAAAAATATAATTTTTTTTCTTCATCTTAAAATAAAATTACCTCTAAAGTGTTTCTTCTCTTTGTTCCACTTCTTAAGGACTCATAAGTATGCCAAGGCTACAAAGAGTGTCTCTTGCTGACTTTATGCTCAGGCTGTAGAGAATATTGAGATGGCATTTTCTAACTCATTCTGACTTTTTCTGCTCTAATTCTGTACCAGGCTATTTGATATTTTAGGTAATTTTTTAAACTATTTAATCTAAAGTTGTCTAAGGTACATCTCTAATGTGCTGCCATCTTTGGTTTTCTAGCTTCTTGTTGCAAGAGGTAATTTAGTTTACAAGCATGCTCCATAACCTAAAGCCACTGATAAGTTCAACTACAAAAACCAGGTACAAATAATGGATAGTATAAATAATAGCTATCTGCTCTACTATTAAGAGGGACGATATATAGTATTATAATTGTTTGGTACGATAACAAAATAAAGTACTGAAATCTATCTTCTCTGACTCTATTTTCAGTAAATTAAATAGCACTTGTTGTTGTCTTGCCTTTCAATGCATTTGTCTCCAAGCGCCTCTCCCCCTTCAATCCAGAGTGTTGCTCGTGGCCATAGCTCTGCTTTCAGCCCCTGGGAAGTCACGTGCAGGAGAACATGCAGTGAGCTGGGACCACGGGGGCAGTGTGCACTTCGTCCAGCTTATAAAATTAATAAGGGAACCTACTCAGACATTGGATTTTCCATAATAACAAATGCGTTGTTTCCTTGATTTGTAATTCCCTGCTCAAAATTAGACAATTCAGTTTAATAGCAGACTTATTTTCACAGTTGGGTTTTCATTCAGTAATGCAGCAGTAAGTTCTCTATCCAAGATAGAGAATAGTCTTCTCTTTCTCCACCGTACCCAATGCTAGGTTTTTAGTTTTTATTTATTTCTGCGACCTGCACGCAGATGTAAGTGTACTGAAGGCTCACGGTTTTACTCATTAGGCTTCTATAACGCCAAATCTCATTTCACTTTGGCTGCACTGGAGATGCCTCTGAGGTCAGCCAGGTCAAAACTGCAGTTGCTGCAAGGAACTGTATAATTTCTTCTCTGCTAACAATCCTGGGGATTTGAATGCATCTGATGAATAAGGTCAGTTGAACTGAACTATTTTTGTATTTACAAAATTATTTAATTTGCTTTGTTCTTCTCTTCCTTTGCAGTGACTTTGGCCTGGCCTTCCACCCTAGTCACTTCTTGATATGTAGTGGATTTCAGGCGTATCCTGACTATGTGACTTCATAGCAGGAGGAGGGAATTACAACAAGATCATTAAAGTGTGAAATTAAATTCTTAAAGATGAAACATCTAAAATAGCTAAAACAGTACCCCAAAAACAAACAGTGCAATTGATCCTACTTAATTACATGCTTAATAATTTTATACCAATGTAAAGCACATTGATGATGTACTAATCCATTTCACTTTCACTGCCACCACAGATTTCCTCCTTCTTATTTGCTTTGAATCTCATCATTATCCTACACATAAAACTAGTATTCTTAGAATTTTTATAGTATTATTTCCATATAAAATGAGGGAAAGTCTAATAGATGAATACTAAACAGCTCATTAAAATGGTTTGTAATATATCTGTTAATGATAAAAGCAGCTGAGAAATGCTGATATAAAATAGTACTTCAGTCCCAGAGTATATCCAAGATTAGAAGAATCATGCCTTGGATAATAAATACTTAAGGGAAAACAGGAAATCTTAAATACAAATAACATCAAATAAAGAGCTTTGTATATTAATTAAGCATGTTAACAGATGCATTTATTTAAGTTAAATAATTAATATATTACTAGTACTGGCAGCAAGAAATTTTTTGACATTAAAAAAAAATAACCTGAAAAGGTTTTAATTTCAGGAGAAAAAATGCTGCCTTCAAAAGCCATTAAGGATGTTTTTATCTGGAACTGGCACAAAGACTGTTAATGATCGAATTACGCAGCAGGCAAAATGCATGGAAGAAGAGCCTAATCTACCATGTCAAGAACCCTGATCTTTAAATTTGCTCTATATGGGCAAGCCACTGTCTCCAGTCTAAGAAACAGGATGGGCTTTGAAACAGTTTAGGTGATGAATGGTTCCTTCTCTACCCATGTGCATTAAGGTTTGGTCCTTGAAGCTGTTGTCTCTGGCCTTTTAGCCGTGCTTCCTGTGTCCAGGCCGCAGGAACAGGCTGTTGTGAATTACCTGTCCAAAACTGTCCATAGGTTGTGTGACAGAGAAAAATTCTGCATTCACGGCAAGTGTTTGTTGGAGGTTGGAGCTCAAATTTAGGAAGATAAAGTGCAGGATGAAATGATGTATTTGGGGTTTAAGTTATCATGAATTTATATTTTGGTATAGATTTAGCTATGTGCTCTTTCCCTTTCTGCAAACTTTTTGTACTGTCCTAAACCAGACTAGCTTTGCTACTGTTTAGTTGCAGTTGTGTCATAACAATTCAGCTTAAGTTTCGTATTCAACCCCAGGATTCTAACTTAAGAAGAAACACTGCTGACAGCTTTATAAAGGGAAGGGGTCAGGTGTGGTCCTTAACCTTTGCTTAGATACCAAATTATGCAAAATATAAGATCAAGATATAACAAAGTTTGGTCATCTGAAATGTCAGTAAATAAATGTCCCACAAATTATTTATACTGGAAATGCATCTGGTATTGTTGAAAGAAAATATTATGCAATACACTTTCTACACTTCTGAATATTGAGCCTGAAATTGGAAAACTCCCACTGATTTTTTTTTTTTTTTTTTTTTTTTTTTAATGAACGAGAATTTCTCCTGCAGTTTTCAGCATGGTTTGTCAGGGACAAGTCACCAAAGCAGGAAAAATGGGAGATTGCTCAGAGGGAGAATGAATTCATATATAAGCAAGGTAGAATGCATACTTGTGCAGAAGATCAGTACAAGGACCATTCATAATGTCCCTTTTTGCTTCTGATGGAGAGAGCACAATCCTGGTGCTGGGCTTGGGCACAGGGCTGCCCTCCAAGCATCCCTTTCATCATTCATGAGCATTGTTCACAATAATGGTACAGATAAGCAAGAATATTTTAAAAAAAGCCATTTCATAACACTATTCTTTAGTCTGCCACAGAAAAGGATGCTGGAAGAAGGGACTTGGCTAATTTACCGTTACTATGAAGTATGGTGATTTTTTGCTTCAAGTCTGTATATGGATTTAAATGTTTTGTTTAACATTCTTTTTTATTTCCCTAGAAGTACTGGAAAAATGTGAAACAGATAAATGTTTCTTGATAAGCTAGAACAAGGTTAACTTTAACTAAGCTAAGCTTAAAGAAAAAGAGGTTTGGTGGTTGGGGTTTTTTGAGCTGATGATAGGTTGAAATGACGCATATAATATTCCTTGAACTTTAAGACCTGGTCTCTTTGTTTTTTGGCTTGCCGCTGTCAGGAGTAGTACCCAGAGAGATGAGAGCACACAGTAGTTATACAGCCAGCATCTATAATGCAGCCACAGCTTAGTAATGTAGGAAGCACAGCTAATGCCGGTGCACTGATCTGCTGCAGCTGCCCATTTGAAAAGCCTTGGAAGGCTGTGTGGGACGAATGGCTGAGGAAGAGCCCTTGGCCTCGCGAGGGGAAGGTGTAGATGGAGGAGCAACAGGATCTAATCAGTTCCCAAGTCTTCCAGCAGCCTACACAGGTCAATGCAAACCGTGCAACCTTTACACCTCAACCCAGATTACGAATGGCTGCCGCCAAACAGTGACACATGTAGTCTCGCACTCGTGATTCACCTGTCCCTGCCTGATCTGCCAGACACTTAGTCACAGGCTATTGTTGAGCGCTGTTCAGCTCCTTTTCTTACAGTCAAACAGCTTTATCTTGTGGTCCTGTCTGCAGCGTACAGTTTTTTTAAAAAAAGAATTAGTTTTCAAAGTAATTGAAATACTTGGCTCTAATTGGGAGTGATCCAAGCCTGGGAAGGAAGAGAAAATTGCAGTGATCCAGACAGCTCAGTTGCTTTTCTATGGTAAATCAAAAAACTATAAATCATGGGATGTTTATTCTGTTGTTTCCGTGAATCAGCTGTATTTGTGGCCATATTTTAGTTGCCACAGTCTTACAATTTTGAATACATAAAAAATACTCTGAGATTCTTTAAGAGACTTTTTTTCAGTCTGGTTTTTGTATGACAGTAAGTAGTTGAAAAACTTCATGCACAGTCAAGGGGAATGTTTCTTTTCCATTGTGGAGAAGAATGCTAAGAGATGTGTAAAATTGCAACTGAGGAGTCAATCGTGTAGAAAAAGCAGTGATGCAGCACCCATAATTACCTCAAACTTTCATTTTTTTAATCCAGATTTGGACTCCTTGCATGTATCTAAGGTTGCAGAAGACCTGTAAGAACATCAAGTCCAAAATGGTATGAAGGTATCAAGTCCAATGAGGTATGAAGCTCATTGGAAGGGCTTGGTAATTTACTAAAAAAACTCCTAGTGCTTGGAAAACCCATGTGAAAAGTTACTCAAAGCAGAAGGAGGTGTTGTATTTAAGGTGCTTCTCTATGGTTGTCTCTGCTGGGGAGCTCTGTTTTGCGATTGAGCTCTCTTTATATTTTTCTGGCTGTGCAGGGGAGAACTGCATCAGACGTGCTTTTATTTATATTTGAATTTAAAGGTTTCTTTCTATTCTTAGAGCAGTGCAAAAGAACCTTCTTATAAATGTGTGTGTGCGTGGGTGCATGTTTCTATGACAATCCTACTTTTAATTGTATATCGCACATAAGGAGCTCCATGATTGTAAATGCACAGGTAAGTGTACGGATTTAGTTTAAGCCTGAAAGCAGATCTTGTGCTACTCTGGCACAATGCTGGGCTGACACTGAATCCTATTTCTCAGGAAGCGCGTCTTACTACCTTGAGTAAAGCTGTATATGTACGTGAACCATCTGTATCGCTGCAGGTCAGTAGTGTAGTACTAACCTGGTATTACTCTGGTATGGTGCTGTATGTAGTTTTAACAGCTGCGATCAAAGGGTTTGCTCAGGGTAATACTGTTTCCGTGCACAGGGGTAGGCAGGACTCCTTCTCAGGCATAGGCTTATTAGTAGTACAATTTAATGATATTGGGATGTTCTTTGAAGGGATTTTGTCTTATACCAAATATATGCGTCAAGTTGACAGTGAGATCTCTTTTAGCAACTGAAATTGCCAGAATAAAAAGTATATGCAAAAACCTTAACCATTCTCAGCATAGAAACCTGCAAAGTACCAAAGCTAATTCCTACTGCCATGTGATGGCCTTGGTAAACGTATTACACTGTGTGCCTACTTTACTGTCACTTATTTATAATGACAGGTTTGTTTTAGCAAGATGTTTTTAGCTTGTTAAAGCTGCATTAGTTAGTCTGCAGACAGCAGTAATATTTGGACAGTGATCCATGCCTGCCCCAATAAACTGCTCACGAGGCAGTGATCTTTGGTGTAGGCCTCTGTGCATGGTTGCACTGAGCTCATTAAGATGTGTTTGCCTCGTAGAAGGTATCAGCTATATTAAGTACGGAGTTCTGGGAATAAAAACAAATGCGGCACGGCATGGAAGTACATTAACATCCCCTGGTTCACTGTAGCATTGTGTTTTCAGGGAAACAAACAAAGGTGATATAATAAACTGAGCTGGCATCAGCCCAGTTACTCTCGGTGAACTGTAATGGCTTTCACAGGGTTCAGGGTTGAGTCTTCTACATCATTAATATTCCTCTAAAGGCATACAGGATCTTTTTATTGAAATAAGGAGTGAATAAAATAAAAACTAGAAATTGTTGAAGGCTGTATAGGACCTTATGCTGTTGTATTACAGAGAGATGTTTAACAAAATAAAAAGCTCAGAAGCAGTGTAGAAGTTTCTTCTGATAGTTGTTAGGGCCTCCTCCAGCCACCCGCAGCACAGCCAGTCGCTCACGCCACTGCAGTGCTTACTGTGTAGCCACTACTTGTTATTATTGACTGCTCAGACATTAGTTAAGACCAGTATCTTTTGCATGTCTACTTTGCTCAGTGCCTAAGCTCCTGAGTGCTCACTGAGGCTCACTAGTAAACTGTGTAACAGCAGTTTTACATGGCCAAAACATATCAAAATAATAGTCCTCTGTCTTGTATTTCATCAGACAAATGTAATGGCCTGTGGACAAATCAGGAGGAGTGTGGCTTGTGCCAACTAATGATAGCTGGAGAGGGACTTTTTACAAGGGCATGTAGTGTTAGGACAAGGGGTAATGGCTTTAAACTGAAAGAGGGTAGATTTAGATTAGATACTAGGAAGTGATTCTGCACCATGAGGGTGGTGAGGCACTGGAACAGGTTGCCCAGAGAAGCTGTGGATGCCCCAGCCCTGGCAGTGTTCAAGGCCAGGTTGGATGGGGCTTTGAGCAACCTGGTCTAGTGGAAGGTGTCCCTGCCCATGGCAGGGGGGTTGGAACTAGATGATCTTTAAGGTCCCTTCCAACCCAAACCAGTCTATGATTCCATGCTTCTCACTTATCTACGTGGCACCCTCCGTTGCCACCTGGATAGCGGATTTCATCCTCCGCAGCAGCTCTGGCAATCACTGGCTGCTTTTTAGTTGGTGTTGGAAAAGATTTTATATATATGTGGAGTCTGCTTCCAGTTTGGGCTCCAGGAATCCTTTGTCTACAGAGCTCAAGTGCTCAATTCAATGTTTTTGAAGTTCAGCTTGTAAATCCTTTAATGGTAACTAGGTTTTTTTCTTATTTTTTCCCCCCTCTTCCTCCAGAGGGGCTTTTGCAAGGCTGTTCTAGCAAGGATGATACGAGGCTGATTGTGAAGTGCAGCTAATTCTGGCATCTTGTAAATATCAAAACAACACATTTTGGTTTTACAGTAATGCACTAAGGTCAAAATTGCCTTTCTATTTGAATAGATAAGCATTTCATCTTTGGTAATACTTACAACTTAAAAGCTGCAGGAAGAAAACAGGAATTTTTAATACTGATATGTTGATGTCTCAGCTTACTCTCCAAGGAAAACTTCTGAAGACAAAAATATAAAATGACAGTATATCATTCTGGCGTATGCCAGCTCGTTTTGAATGCTACGTATGGAGGTATGTGTGCTGCTTTCTGGCCATGGTACTGTGGAAGGACTGGTTCTTAGAGGTGTTCTTAGCTCTGTGCTTACTCTTGTTTCAGGATGTAATCCCCCTTTAATCAAATCCCTTCAGTTTTCAAACTGTCTATTGAGATTGGAGTTTGATATCCGTTGGACATTTCTGAACAGTAGCTTTTTCATATTACTGACTCAGTTGGCATTATTCCCCCAATATCATTGTGTCTTACTTTATGTGCGCATCTCTTTAGATCTCGTATGCCCTCAGGGCATACAAGATCATTAATCTAAGTCCTCAGTTTTAGCTCACTACTTTCTTATTCTTTCAGTTTGATGTGCAGCATAAATATTGTTGCTTGAGCACTAATGTACAATTTAAAAACAATAAATACCCCATTTGCTGAAGGCTAATAGTCTATTAATTTTGTGCTGTAATATCACCCGTTAATTCTGTGAAGAATTTTTCTTCTGAGGAGGTGATTCTCTTGTCTTTGCTATGCCATGCAAATTCTCGCAAAGTGATATAATTTCAGTTCTTTCACCTCTTTTTTGGCAACCTCAACTGTCTGCCTTTTCATGGATTTAGCCTGATCGCCAGAGTGCCTCTGGATGCCAGGGCAACCACTTGCCCCAGGGCGATGCTTTGAGTGGTGGAAACATGGCAAAACCTGACTCTGGCTCTGGAGGAATTGGTGCTAGTGCTGCCTGGACCCCTGCTCAAGTGGAGGTTGCCTTAAGATAAGGGATAACCGTATGCTGTGGTTACATCCTCAGGTATAAGGCTGGGGCACACAAGCTTTGCCTTATACTCAGCATAGCTTGATTGAATGTTGTGTTACCTCCAACATGTTAATCAGTGCTGTCCATCCATGTGAAATTTAGTCCTTGAGTTTGCCATTTTTATTGTTCTTTTTACTTATTTACCTACTATTTAAGGGCTAATTCACTTTTGAGGAGTGTGGTTCCTCATTTCAGCCTTGCATTACCTTGAATCTCTTCCATGTTTCTACTTTCTTTTTGTACCCTGTAACACAGGAGAAATATGGCTCACTATTTTTTCATCTTTAAGTGGAATGCAATGGTCCTTGAGTTTCATAGTTTGTTTTTATAATGTGAGTCAACTGGAAATTTTTTGCTGTTTTAACATGATTTCAACCCCATATTTAAGAGGCAGTATAGCCTGTAATGGGCTTTATTTCAGCCATGTCATTAAAAAAAAGTTATACAGTTACAAATGTTATGCTTTAGTCACTCAGCCAGGAAGGGTCTGAAGAAAGCTTGGTTGGTTGTGGCAATAAAAATGTGACCAGTATATTGCAATATTAGCTTTGGCATAAAACAACAACCACTTTCACACTCTTCCCAGAGACTTTTAAATGCACAGATTCTCACAGATTCTCACATGCTAAGACCGGTCTGAGTTCCAGGTGTTGTGAGAGAATAAAAAATGTTTTAGCCCCATTTTTTTTAGCTTCAATCTGTGAAGCATGTTGTAACATGAGTAGAAAATAGGAAATGTAAATAGGTGCAATAAAATAACCTTTGCTTGATTTTAAAATGCAAAGTGGGACATAAAGAATATAGGGCTATCTAGAAGGGAAATTTTGAGAAAAATATATGATATTTTATTATTTCCATGATTGTCTCTGTTCAATAGTGAGGGAAAAAAGATTTTTTTTTTCCTTTTTTTTTTTAAAGTAAGGTGAAATAAAGAATATCATCAGCTTTTGTGGTGAGCAGTGGTATAATCAGTTTATCAGCCTATCAGCACTTCATAAATATCTATTGGAGAAGATCTACATATATGAAAAGAAGCTTGTATTAAAAAAAAAAACAAACAAAACATAGCTATATAACCTCTGTGGAGTTCTGTCTGTTAATAGATGTCGCAGGTATCACATGGTAAATGTAACTAAAAGATAAAGTATTTTAACTTCTTTTAAAGGTAATAATCCAGATAAAGATTGACACATACATACACACACGTGTGCAGTCATACCTACATACGTACAAAAAATACCTCTCAGAGTGGTAGGTTATTCTGAAGGTTTATAATGGTGCCAGAAGTGAAGTATGCGGTGAACGTCATGGGTAGGGAAACAAAAGATTCTTTGAATGGTGTGTTAGCATAGTTCTAATAGAACACCAACAAGAAAGCATGGTGTGAAACCTGTGATGTTGCTGCGTGGGTGAGCTGGAGAAGCTGAGCTACCACTGAGGATAAACCAGTTTCTGAGCTTGAATCAGCAGACTTTGGGAATGGCGGTATCTCTTGGTGACCAGTTATTTTGCAAGTAAGTCACAATCACTTAATTTTTCGAACAAATTCAATATTTTAAAAAAGATAATATTTGATTGCCCGTACCCATAGTCTGAGTCAGCAGCATGACTGTCAAGAGAGCACTGAAGTCTATGAACCAAGACAGCGAAAAGCAGCAGTGAAAACGTGCACTTGGCTAGACAAATGGGGACTATTTCCATTCCTTCCACAGGGTCCTTGTACACATGTACCTTGCTCCTGTAGTGTCACTGTAAGCAGTACTACTCTTTTTAAGGCAGGTTTTTTTTCCTGAAAATTTAATAAACAGAATCAGTAATACAGTTAGCTGGTGTTTTTCCAGTAAGTATTTTTATTTCACACTTTAATTAAAAAATTTATGGTGATACTTACGTTATACAGTGGCCTATAAAACAGTATTCAAAATGTTCTAAACACATTTAGGATAAGAACAAAGTATATTGAATGTCAGAAATAGTGGGCAGAAGTAGAGCCTATGGTGACTTCATATTTGGCAGGTATCTATCCCATTTATATTTGTTTATAGGTTTACATAAACATGTTGGGTTTCTTTCTTTGGATTTCAAATCTGTGTTGATTCTGGATCAGCAGTTTGTTAGATGATGGCTTTGCAACAACTGCCAGGCTTCTGTCATGTTGATGACAGAATGATATGATAATTAATCTATTGATCTTACTGGGAATTCAGTCACAATTTAGTGAACTTTATTCACTAATATTCTAGTCAACATATTTCTTTCTCTCTTGTAATCATTATGTACTTCAAGATTCATGTGACAGATTTTGGGATAAGGGGTTGTTAAAACTGTCAGCTAAGAACCACTGCTTTAATGAGATGGTTGGAAACCAGTTGCAGTTTGTAACAGGTAAGAAGTAAATTAAGCTGCCTGCTAACTTGGACAACTCCTTACTCTCTGTATCAGTTAAAAGGGGCCTCACACTATGAGGTGACCTACGTGGTACATTGTGCAAAATATATCGAAAGAATTGAAAAAACTTTTTTAATTTGTTATACACGATTGGTTAACATGGTATAGAGGGTGACTATAAGGACCATTTAATGATAATGATTAATGTTAATGATTTAATGATAATGGTTATTAGTGGTGCACATAAATTGCTAATGAACCAGGAGACACACTCTTAAGTTTTCCTAAGCTTTTTAGAAAGTCTTTTATTTACAAGGTAGCAAATACAGATGCATGCATTTCTTTCACTGATCACGGCAGCATACAATTATTAAAAGAAACTGCTGCAGTATTTGTGGTGGCCTGCAGGCAACCTGTTTCAAAAAGATGCGAGACTCATGCCATAGTGATTTGCCAAAAGAGAAAAATGTGAAGATGAGTTCTCATTTGGAAACCTACACAAGAAAAGTATATGATGGATTTGAGCTTAGGAACAGAAAGGGAAGAGGAGACCAAAGCTTTGATTGGTGTCCCTTTAATCTGACTGGAGGAGTCTGTGTTTGTCTGAGCATTAGGAGTGTTAGAGCAGTGTTGTGCAGAGCACATTGAATGGGCTTATTGGTACAGTTGTATATTTATCTTAATTTCCTCTTATATATGACAGCAAAGGACTTCTTTCCTCAGTATACCAGACTGAGACATTATCACACCTACACGTGTGTTTCTCAGGTAGACAGAATCTATAAAAACGTATTTCAGAAAGAAAGCAAGATGATTGTAGTTATTTAGGGCATTGCACAGTGATCATAACAACACTGAGCTTTCTTTAAAGGCTTTTCTAAAACCTTAGATACTTTCAATGTAAAATATAGTTTTGCTGGTTGTTTACTTTTTTAATTGCATTTTTCACACTAAAACTCTTAAATGCCCTCTTCAGCTTTCTTCGGTAAAGTATCACAAATAAAGTTGAAGACTTAATCTACAAATCCCTTTTTCATGTCCTATAATAAAAAGATGAGCAGAAGGTAGTTAAAGCTATTTATCATCGCATACTTGGCAAGTCTGGGATGTGTTAAGTTAGATAAATTGGCAACTACCTGTTCTTCATTCTTTATCTTTTAAGACAGAGCTAAAACCAAATGAAGCATAGAGCCTTCTTGCTTTAGGGAGATAGTGGGGGTTACTACTGTATTTTTTTATTTATTAAACTCAGAAACTGCTAAAGACAACTTAGGTCACTGTGCCTTTGCTTCTATTAAAAATTATCTCTGTATAGTATCTTTATTTTACAAGTATAATTTGCTTTTCAAAGTGGGGTTTTTTTGGGTTTTTTGGTTCTTTTTTTTTTTTTTGAACTATGTCTGTCAGGAAATTATTACCTATACCTGGTCATTTCAACCACTTATAGTGCATGCTAAATACACTCAATAAGCATTTCATTTAGCATTAATGGGCTAATTATTGTATGTGAAATACTGATTTATGATAAAAGACACATTTACTAGGATCTGACATTTGTTCAATTCATTACTCATGTTAGATAGTAATTAAATTTTACAAGGTTATTTTAAATTGATCAGTACAGAATTTTTGTAACAATAGTTACTATAATACACGTGCAGTGATACATCATCTACAGCTACAGTCCCATGTTAACCAAAGATTAATTTTAACTCATGTCTAGACGTTCAGCTGCTCATTATTTACAATATGTTGTAGCACAGAAGGCAGAGTATCGTTAGTAGGTATAATGGGTATTTTGGCCAAGAATGGTTTTAAACTAAATTCTATTGAAACCAGTGACATGGTGCTTTTGGATCTCTTAATTACGTAGCAAACTGCACACAAAAGCTATGTAGTAGAATGGAAAATACATCAGAAATTTTGTTTCTCTGAACAACTGTGCAGATGGACATAAAGCCATGTGAAAAACATAAAGGTTTTTGTGAAAGGCACTTTTAGCACCTCCAGGTTTACTCTTCTGTTTCCTTAACCTCCTGTACTTTTTGGAAGAGCCTTGGGGAGTTACTGTTTCATTCTAAAATTCCTATTAAATAATGTATAAAGTCCCTGTCTGTCCCATGAGAAGTCAGAGAGAGTGAACACTAAGTTTCATTTTAAGAATAAGGGTGTGTTAGACAAGAAGCTGACCTTCGTGTTGATCACGGCCTTTGAACAGTGAAAGTTCTCAGCATTCCCGTAGAGAAGAGTAATACTGGACTGGGAGAGGGGTATTGAGCTCAGACAAGGGAGGCAAATGAGCAATTGTGTAGCTTGTATGGGACTCCCCAGTGCCTCTAGAGCTTCTGCCAAGATTTCATGGTGGCGAGCTCCCTGTGGCTGTTGAACATCTTGAAGGGAATGGGCAGCTTCAGGCTCCCTATTGCCACTGACTGCCCCAGCAAATTCTTGCTCTTCCAACCAACGGTGACAACAGTTGGTTCTCAGTAGCTGGGGAGCTATAAAACTCCTTCACTTTTGGCTTGTTGCTTGCTATTTCTTTTCTTTCATGTGCTTAGTAGCTGTTGAAATTCCACTACTGCATTGCTTTTTTTTTTTTTTTTCTTGCTTTTTTTTTTTCCCTTCTCCTCCAAAAAATAAAAGGGAGGTATAAAAAGAACAGGATGCTGAAATGCGAGGATACTCCAGAGACTAGAAAAGAGAAAAAAGGGACCTGACTTTGGGAAGGAGTTGAAAGAAAAATATCTTCAGTCCAGCATTAAGTTAGGGCTTTGAATTCAGACAACTGATATTTCCAAGGCTTTAAGTCTGTTTCCTACCAAAGATGCCTTCCTTCTACCAAGATAATTGCTCTTTATTAGAGAGAAAAAGCACAAGCAGGATTTGCAGTATTTGATTGTGGAACCAAAAATATATACTTTTGGGAAATGGTGTGAATAACCTTTAGTTAGCTGGCAGCTCTGGTATCTAAAGGAAATCACTGTTGCACACAGATTTTTAAGTTGCTATTTTACTGATTAATAGCAATGGGATAATGCTACAAATTGTTGAAGACTTGTGGAAAATAGTTAGGAAAATAATACCGGGTACTTAATCATAATTGGCAGGGTTTTTTAATATTGTGTTTTGATTTTAAAAAGGGGGAAAAAACCCAAACTTTTTTTGGGCAATAAATTGGAGGAAGGTGCTCACACGTAAGCCCTAAGTATATAGAGAAGAACAGCAAAGTGCAACATGTTTGTAAGAAGTGGGTCTGGTAGAGCATCTTCATGTAAAGTGCCCGAATTAATTCTGTATGTGAAAAGGGAGGACTGGGAAGGAGAGTGGTTGTCATCAGAAAACTTGGATTTTGAGGTCAACTCCTTTGATCACAATGCATTTTCAGTTGTTCTATTAGAACAGTTAAAGAAAATATATGGGGCTATATTCTTAAATACAGTACGAACTCTTTACAATTACTGTGGCTGACCCTTTGTATTGCTCTGTTTTTTTAGGAATGTTTGCCATAACGCTTGGTTGTAATTTTGTTGTAATCATGATGATATCTAATAGATTAAGATACAAAAACAAACCACAGAAAGGTAAATGTGCATTTAACTCTATGCACTATACTTGCAATGATACTTACATGCAAATATTTACAAATTCTAAGCATTTGAAGGAGGTTTTTTTAAGTGAGTATTTTCTTGATGCTATGAAAGACTGTATGCCCATGGTTTAGCATGGTGTGGTATGCTAACTTTCTTACATTATTACAAGTTACTTGTCTTCTAAAATTTCCCAGGATTAAAAAAAAAATAAAATCTTTTGTCAAAGTCAGATGGCTTCCTCACAACTTTATGTATTAGAGAACTCCCTTTTTTGAAGCACTTGGAAATTGGAAAAAATTCTTGAAGAGAAGAACTCTAATCTCTTGCTCTGATTTATGTAACATAGAAAATGTATCCATTCTTTTTAAACTTCCAATTAAATAGATTCTCACTTACTGTTACAATGTTCCAAGGAGGAAAAAATTGAAATCATATGGAAAAAGAAGAAAACCTTTTTCAAAAGAGAGACTTCCTACTGCTCTTAGAATTGGAAAGTTAGATTTTATGTAACAGCCAGTGACTGAAACATCAGTTCAGAAATTAAAACTCTTCTGTAGTTTTGAAATGTGTCATCAACTTTCCTATCACTTCTGGTTTAATGTTCTTGTGATTCCAGAAAGAAATAAAAATAAGAATTTAGGACAAGAAGAGCACTGTAAAGAATTTTATTTTGTGGTGTTTTTTTTTCTCTGATGCAAACAGACAACTTAAATCACTTGTGTTGATAAACACACCCCGCCCCTCCGTCAGTTTTTTTATTTTTTGTCCTGTTTTAATGTTTAATGCAGAAAAAAACTTTAAAGTAAAGAGACAGAACACTTCAGATACAGCAAGATGAAACAGCTCAGGTTTTTGGAGTTCCTGGGGAGCCTGACACCCCCCCACCCCACCCCCCCCCCCCCTTAAACTTGTGCATCAGATTCTACCTAGTGTTAACTCCAGGCTGTGATTTTTCTTTTTTCCAAACAATTTTTTTTTGTCTGAAACTCCTTTCAGTTATCAAAATAGAACTTGTTCTCATCATTATTTTTATCCCAGCAATACACTCCTCAGAAGAACCAGTATTTACAGGGTTTGTGCTGCTTAAGATTGGAAATAGGTGCCTGCCCTATGCCACAAAAACTAAAAATGAGTGTATATCGCCAGTATTCTGAGCCCATGTGCTATTATGGGAGTAGATATTCCTAATATAAAGCCAAAACTAATTATGAGCCGGTCTGATAAACTAAAATGGAAAAACAGAGTTGGGAAAACAGAGTTAAAAAAAGGACAGGTATCTGCTTTTGGATTTTTTCAGGTTTTCAGTACCTTGAGTAACGCTACACATATAGCATGTTTCAGTAGAATTAAAAGCAGCATTTTCTCCCTTGTTTTCGTATTTTTAGTTTTCAAATTTTAGCTCATATGTCTGCAGAACCTTCTAACATAATATACTAGGATGAATTTTTGTAGCTGTATCATATTTGATTGCATAGGTACTTTAGGAATAAGTAGACTTTTTAAGCAATTAGAAAAAATGAAGTGATAGTTAAATTAAAAAAAAGCTGGCATATTTCTGATTTTCTATTAGTCAATTCATTTGTTTAACTAAGTGGAGAGAAATAAAATGCCCCAAAGTATGTCTGTCCTACAGAGGATTACTCCCACAGCGTTACTTAATTTTGTCTGTTTGTATGTATCCTACTGAAAATGCCTGTATTCTTTCTTTCTCTATTCCTGTTCGTACATAAAGAATCTTATTAGCACATCAGTAATTTGCAATCTAAATTCCCTTGAGGGACTGTATTTTTCCTGCACTTTTTATGCAATGTCCCAGGTGTTGGTGTTCAAAGTACAATGAAGAAACCTCAGGTTCGCAAAAGAAATTCTCCTGTATCATCAAGGCACTCATTCTTTTTATATTGAAGAAATGCAAAGGCTAATGTAATTGAAAAGAAAGTTATTGCAAAAATTGCTTTCTCTTGCAAACTGGTGTTCTAGCTCCAGAAGTAATAGCAGATTGAAATGGGAAAAGTGAAGTTCTGCTTGCAGCACTAGGCCATAATGGGTCATAGGATCTAAGTGGTTTTACAGGTCCGCATTCTGTAACTTTACCTTCACATTTTTAGCACATCTCTCTTTCTTATGCTGTGTTAATAAGTTCCTTATCTCTCTGGTTATAAAAGGGGAGCAGTGGGGAGAGCGTTACCTCCAGAAAATAGCTGTTTGTTTTTTCTCCTAACAGAATTCTAACTTGAGCTGTGGTTCTGCTTCTAGTAGTAGTAGAGACTACCCTGCCTCCTGAGGCAAGGCACTTGCAAGGCACTTGCCCACGTATCCAGGATTCACTTTTTGTGTTGTGTACAGGTTAACAGTTCAAACTGACAGTGAAATTCTCTGACTATTTCATGCTTGGCATGCTGTGCTTCACAATGTCATCCATAGCACAGACTCCTCATGTAGAACTTGGTGTTCGGTGGGAATACGTTGTGGTTGAGCAGGACATTTACACGGCTGTTTTCTTGTCCGCTTGGGCTGCCAGACACCAGAACAATTAAAGGCTACATCCACAGGGTTAAGACAGACGCCTGTCTCTTAAGAAGTGTAAGTCCAGGCTTTAGATCTTCAACAAGCAGCTCAGCTGCCACTCAAACTGGCAGTTTCCACCAGCCGCTTACGCTTTCCAAGGAATTGTGCTCCACTACGCAGAGTGTGCGTGACGGATTGGGTTATGTAGGAAATCCTGGTGGCAGCCGTAGATTAAGTATTTGGCATTCATTGTAGCGGGACTGCAGTGAGGCGGTCGTCATTAGCTGAATGTCCTGACCAACTGGTTCTTGAATGTGTTTTTTGACTCAGAATGCGCTTTTGATTCTGACCCAATGAATATTATACGTTTAAAATGGAGCACCGCCAGCAAGCAGAATGAGATTGCCTGCTGCACCGTGCTCAAAGATGCTGCTTAGGGCAGCGTGTGGAGTCGGAGAAACGGGAGATGCTCATTTATACCCTTCTGATGTGGTCTGGGACAGTTTTTGAAAGACAAGCTATCGCAGAGGTGTGGTGTTAGGGCACTGACTTGTGAATGAAAGCAGCATCATGCTTTCATCTTAATCCCACAAAGTAAAGGACTGTATTTCATATCTGCTTTTTTGTGTTTTAATTAAAGTCAAGGAAAGATGAAAAACACAAGATCTTATTAATCATAAATGGCCTTTCACCTGCTTCAACACCGCACTTCACTTTCTGCTGTTCTTCTTTTAGGCTATGACAGACTTCTAACTTAAACTAAGGCCTCTCTTGATCCTGCCTTCCCCTTCATCCTGCCCTGCCAGGGTAAGGGGATGGGAATGGACCAAAGGGAGATTTGAACTTCAGTTTTCGGAGAATAGCTTGGGCAGCCAAGCCGCTGCTTGGGCTGGTGAGGCAGAGCCATGTGGAGGCTGCTGTGCCACTGCGGACCCAGACAGCATCTCTGCTGGGGGCGATTACTGATGGTCACCATTTCCAGCAGCTGCCATGCCTGCAGCCTCTGAGACTGAAAGCCCAAGTCCTGCTCTTCTACTGACTGTGGGTGATACAATCTGGTTGCGGGGTGTGGGAGGAAAAAGATGAAGTATAGCAGGTTCCACTCCCTGTTCTTTCTTAGTTGCTGTCCACAGAGGCCCGGGAAGGCTTTAACACTGCTTGAAAATACTGGCAGTTAACAGGCAAAGTAAGCCAGGGGAAGCTGTGGTATAGCAGTAGGAAGGCTGAGACTGCTTTTAAATACAGAGATTTGGTACACTGCACCTTAGGAACAGCTATCCTCATGTTGTAATGTAATCAGAATTTGTGATTCACTGGGGAGGAAGACCTCGGAGACAGCGGTGGAAATAGAAGAAGGGGGTGAAATCTTAAGTGATTTTGTTGCTTATGTTTGCCCCTTTGCACTGTGGGTGGGGAAGGGAGAATAGGGTGTGCTGTGTGAGTGAGGGCTAGCAACGTGCCGGTTTGCTCAAGAGCCTTCCCAACCTGGTGCCAGTTGGCAAACTGGACTTGTGTTCAAGCATCAGTCAAGAGATTATGGGATGAAATTGTTTTGCAAACAGTGCTTCTCCATGTGATTTTAATGATAAGCCTACAACATCTGGCTGTGGTTTTGGAATCAGAGCTCATACATTTGCATGCCGTGGTCCCTCCAGAAATGATTACACTCTTGGAGGGTGAACAGTGGACTCTGTATAAACTCTATATCAGTGGTTCGTAATGTCGCCTCTTGATTGTTTCTTAGCAGCCCAGAACAGATATTTTGAAATTGCTTAGGAACATGTTAATTTTAAGAGTTTGCTGGAAATTTCTCTATTTAATTGTGCCTGAGGTTGGTTATTTTGTTCTTGTTGTTTTCCGACTCCATCATAAGTTTCTTACTGGTGTTTCAGCCAGTTCTGTTCCACCAGAACATGCAGCACTGCAGCCTTTCCCGTGCAAGCCCAGGATGCCAAGCACTGTGCTTTATACAGCTGACCTGAAACATGGACACAGAAGTTTGCATCTTGTATGGACTGAGCTCCAAAACTACCAATTCTGATGGAATTGAAATGCTTCTGTCAAAAAGACTTAGAATATACATTCTCGTTTTCATGATGTATTCAGATTTCACTACTAATTCATTTATTAATATTTTTTTTATTCTTACATTTTGGGGGTGATTTCATTATCTCAGTGTTACCATTAAGGATAATAACTGGAAGGTGCGAGTAGAAGTAGTTGTAATTGTGCAAGAATCAACAGAGACAGAAAAAAGGAAACAAATACAGAAATAAAATACCCTAATGTTTTAGAACCTAAGTAAACAGCAGTGTTATTGAATGCACTGAATATAATCACTGAAATTTATATGTACCGTGGGTGCATGTAGTGTTTTATTTAGAGAATATTTAAAAAAAAATAATGTTTTTGCAAATATTTTTAATTTGATGTAGTGATTGAATAAATAAGAGATTCAGGATCTGCCTTAGGCAACTGATTGGAGATACGTTTATACTTACCAACAAAATGCTTTTATGTGGACTCCCTTTAACTTTCAGTTATGGTTCTGAGATGTGGATTGCATGTTTCCATGGAAAAAAATGAATGCTATTGCTGATACGTGAAGAAATGCAGGGAAATGCTCTTTTTTGTGCTGCAGTTTTGTTACCAATAGCACATTTGTTTGTGTGGGAATGTAGCATGGGATATCGGAGCCTGCGGCTTCTTACCTCTGCTCTTGTCCCATTCTGTCCCTCCTCTTCTTGCCAGGATACTGGCCGTGCACCCACCAGTTATTTTGAACTCATCCCAATGCCCAAAAAACCTGCTCCATGAGCAAATTTAACTTGCTGAAATGGGAGTAATTTTTTTTTTTAATGAATGTTTACCTATGGAGCTTGGGAGTTAACTGATTCAGTGGAAGATCTGACAAGTGCCAGTGTTTTGGGGGAAGGGAGGAAGTAGAACCCTGAGGCCAGAGCAGCAGAGGGAGGAGGAGATGGGCAGGGGGAGGCTGCCTTCCTCCTGACAGCACTGGGCTATGTCCCATAAAAAAGCGGGCTCTGACCCTCTTAAACTCCGTGTCCGCACTGTGGGAATAGAGGCCACAAACTGATTTTGTTTTCTTTATCCTGGGGGTGAAAGGGATGGAAGTGTGAATGGAGAAAGATTTGTGATTTCTGCAGGGGAGCCGGCTCCCACCAGCGTGCATGGACTGCCGTGGTGGGCACAGCACGGTGAACACAGCTATTCTGCTCCATGCATGATCTAAGTTGACAGGTCTCTGCATGGTCATCCACTTTGTATGGCTTTAACAGCAGAGTCTCTGGTAGCTCAGAACTCCTTGCAGAGGATTACAGTTTTGGAAAGAGGCTGGAGACTCTGTATGAGTGGGAACAGTTCCGCTTGGGATGGCTGTTATGCAGTGCTGGGGTTTTATTCCTTGTTTGTGTGTTTTTGTTTTGAAATTGCACTTTTCCCTATTCTGAGTTTGGATCTGATATAGCCTTCCTTGCAACTTCTTTTTGCTTTCTGAAAGTCAGAAACAGATAAAACACAATGATACAGTAAAAATAATCCTCATCGATAGATAAAACACTAATAGACACAGAACACTCCTGTAATGACCAAAGTGCTTCCAGTGTCCCTCTATGCAATGTGAAATACATTTCTCGTCCAATGTCCAACTTTATTGTCAGTGGGCAGTTCCTAGGAGTCTGTGCTCAATTTGTTTCCCTTTGGAGTTTGAAAGCTGGAGGCGTTCTTTAGAAGTGTAATGGCTGACAGTCCTATGGTGATGGCTCAGTACACCTCCAGCTGCACCACAAATTGTCACCAGGAATGAAGTAAGAGAATAAAGTGGACTCACTGAGAGAGGCAACAAAAACACCAAACTCATCCATACAACGTGACTTCATTTCAGTGGTAGCCACGTGTTCAGAACATAACTGACTTTGAGTCACAGTCAAATCAACACTTGTAAAAGGAGGAGCAAGAGATGGATTGTATAGTAATTATACTGGGGAAAAATATGTAAAAGTTGTGGTGATAGGGCTAGAAGTGACTAATGGTTTCTTTATGAACAGTCCTAAACTAAGTCTTTCAAGAGCATGCCAATGTATGGGAGATCCAGAAAAAAACATATCATTTAAAAGGCACTTCTTGTAACGGCCCATCTTGCATCAAAGATAACTTCTGAATTTTTGTGTGTATCAGACAAATGAATTGTTCCTTATTTATTGTATCTCCTAATTTTCTTTTTGTTTATGGTAGCACATACAGATTTTTTTTTTTTTATATTCTGTAGAGTCTTTATTTAAAACTCCAACATATCCCAGATTTGACAGGAAGTTTGCACCTTACAGTTCTGTGATTTTTATTTTTTTTTTTACTGTCAAACTACCAAGCATAAGGGACTACATAGTGTGATACACGATGAGCGTGTTATTTATGGTTGGCTTTCTACCATTGCCATCACTCATTGCTTCAGCTGTAAGAAGCACCCGTTGCAGGCCTGTGAGGTTTGATGTGTGTCCTGAGAGCAGAAGCTCAATGGATGCGTTTTGCACTTTGCTGTCACTGAAGTCAATAGTAAAGAGTTCATTGATTCCAGTGGACTGGGATCAATTAGTCTTCAATTAGAACATGACCTTCATACTCTTTCTCTAATAAGCATTTCCCTATTACATGAATGCTGCTTGGCACTGTCCTAGCTCCAGTCTGAGTAATTTTTGTTTCTATGGATCTATGTTACTGCTTTTAGATTGAGGTAAAGTAAATTGAAGTAAATGTCTTCCTTTGCTTTATGCCTGTACCAATACGAATCTTTTACTTAATGCAGACCGTTAGTTGTCTTTCTCATCTATTATCCATTATTTTATTTTTTTAATTTAGAAGCTATAGATTTGCTTCATTAGTCTTTCAGTTTTCCTATAAATCCTATAGTAATTGTTTAAAAAGAAAGAAAAAAGAGAAAGAGATAATATAAAACGTACATGGGCAAATACACCAGTTGTTAATCTCATGAAATTTATTTATTACCTTTTAAGAACCAGAACTGCACATTTCCATAAACTCTTTAAAAATGCTGGTTAATTGATATGTGATCTTTCCTAAATGTGCCAGATCACTTCAGCCTGAGTGCCATTCAGTGTTGTAAATTTTGTTTTCTGACTCTTAATCGTTAGTGGTTATTCCCCTGATGATCTTATTAGCCTTGAGTACAAATACTTCATATATCCCACTGAATAACTAAAAGTCTGTGGAACTCCCCAAGTATTGATATCCAAAGATATTTTTAGTCTTTTTTTCCTTCACAGGAAGTAAAATGAAGCAACACTGTCACTTTATAACATCATCTTCACTAATTCTACTGTTACAAGGCTGAAGACTGTCATATTTTGTAGGGACAGGCAACGTCTCTCGTTTGATTGCTATAGATGGAAAATACAAGCTATCTGAAAAAGTTCTATATCTTATATGTTTGTTGTGGGTTTTTTCCCCCCAAATTATATTAACTAGTCCAGTAAAAGATGCTGCATTTCTCTACAAATTTTGTCTCTTTCAAGTCTTTAGACCTTAACACGTATTGTACCTTTTCAGTGCTGTTTTAAGAAGGGCTCAGTGTGGTCCAAGGACACATTTTCTTTATTGATCTATGATGACAGATAACAATACATAACTATGTATTATATAAAAATGATAAACTAGAATGTACTAGTGTTATTTTGATGATAATACTTCTATATAGAGACTGTTACTTGAAAACTGAGGTGAGTGACTAGCTGAAGTTTTGATAGTACTTTTGTATATTTTTTTCAGTTTACTCTTAAATGTTCATCAGTTCTGTCTTTTTGTGTAGTCAGTATGTGAAAATGGTTTCCTCTTCTTTAGTGATCTTTGCAGGTTTTTAATCCTGGTATCCTAGACCCTGCTTTTACAGGGACTCTGTGAATTGCTAGTATCATGAGGGTAATTACAAATGTTACCTCTCCTTAGAGTTTGAGAGGCAGGTTGAAATTTCTTCGGCATTTATGTCTTTTTTTTTTTTCTTTTCTGGAGTTAGGATTGTATTACAAGGTGATTACAAACTCCGGAACAGCTGCTGACTCTGACTGCTTATGTCAGCCTATACAGGTTGAATGCTTTTCAGGCTTCGGTTTTATGTTGTTGATGGTGGTGGGGTTTTTTGTCTTTTTTTTTTTTTTTTTTTGTCCTTTTTTGTGTGGAGTGGTTTGTGATTTTGGGGTTTTGTGGGTTTTTTGTGTTTTTGCCTCCCCCCCACCGCCCCGCCCCTAGGTTCCCCCCTGCTAGCCCCACTTAGAGACCCTGGTGTTCTGGTTCACAAGTAAGGGTAAGGTTGGCTTCAACATAACTAAGTACAGTGGCAAGTATTCCGGTCACAGGCAAGATTATTCCGAGTTTACATTATCAGGGTAAACATTGTTTTGGGTTTTATTCACAGAATCATTAAGGTTGCAAAACACCTGTAAGATCTTCAAGTCCAACCATCAACCCAACACCACCATGCCCACTAAACCATGTCCCGCAGTGCCACGTCCACACGTTCCTTGAACACCTCCAGTGATGGGGACTCCACCACCTCCCTGGGCAGCCTGTTCCAGTGCTTCACCACTCTCTCAGGAAAGACATTTTTCCTAATATCCAGTCTAAACCTCCCCTGGCGCAACTTGTGGCCATTTCCTCTTGTCCTGTCGCTAGTCACTTGGGAGAAGAGACCAACACCCCCCTCCCCACAACCCCCTTTCAGGTAGTTGTAGAGAGCGATGAGGTCTCCCCTCAGCCTCCTCTTCTCCAGATTGAACAACCCCAGCTCCCTCAGCTGCTCCTCATCAGACTTGTGCTCCAGACACCTCACCAGCTTTGCTGCCCTTCTCTGGACACACTCCAGCACCTCAATGTCCTTCTTGTAGTGAGGGGCCCAACACTGAACACAGCATTCGAGGTGCGGCCTCACCAGTGCCGAGTACAGTGGGACAATACTTTCCCTTGTCCTGCTGGCCACACCATTTCTGGTACAAGCCAGAATGCCGTTGGCCTTCTTGGCCACCTGGGCACACTGCTGGCTCATCTTCAGCCGGCTGTCGACCAACACCCCCAGGTCCTTTTCCGCCGGGCAGCTTTCCAGCCACTCGTCCCCAAACCAGGCGTTGCCTGGGGTTGTTGTGACCCAAGTGCAGGACCCGGCACTTGGCCTTGAACCAGTCTGCTTCTAATGGGACATGGGAGAGAATGGAGGAGCTGGGACCTGAGATAAGAAAATAGCAGTAGGGATTTTATTAAAAGATTTAATTGTAAGGTCACATCAGGGAAGGTGCAGTTTCTTGAGCTGTTTGTTTAAACTGCCAGCCAGTTGCTTTTTCTCTAGGTTTCTGAGGATTTCTAGTCACTGACGTCTCCCAGCATACTTCAAAGTTTTATAAACATATATTATCCCTGCTTTTTTCAGATGATACACTGAGGCACAAAGGGGTTATGTGGTTTCTCCAGTGAAAATGAGAATACTGGAACACTGGAATTCTGTTTTTTAGCACTAGATATATGTATAGTGTGTTTGTGTGTCTATAGATACAGTGCTTATATATATATATATGTAGTGCTAAAAATATGTATTTTATATATATCATTGTTTCCTAACTGTGTTGTTTTGCTGGTGACAGTTTAAGTTGATTTTTTTTCTTTTTCTAACCTACTTTAACTTAGCCTTTCCTTAAATATTGCCAAATACTATGAAGCATTTGTAGCTGTCCTAATTCTGGCTCATAAGCCGTGCTAAAAATTCCTCCTTCAGTTGACAGCTTTCTTTGCCAGATTATAATATTCCCAGCTGATCAGTTATCTTAACCGCAGGGTTTTTTTCTGAAAAGTACAATTAGCAGAATTTGTTTCAAGCTATGACCAGCAGTTTGCTGTAGAATGTAATTTCTTTAATGTTTTCTGAGCAATTAATGTTATTTATGTATTTTTGAAAAATCTGTTGCTAAGACTATATTTTCATCCCTTTCCTTTCTGTCCTCCTCCCCCAATGCCAAGAAATAAAAATTAAAGTCGTGAGTAAATCTGGAACTAAGAACAGGCCTGGCATTTAATTGTGTGTGATTCTGGATATGCAGCAGTGGTTATGTTAAAATACAAGTATTTACAAAAATAATGCCATGTAGAGAGGTAGCTGGGAGGAGAGGGGGAAAGCAGGAGGGTTAGGAGCTTTCAGGAGTGCAGAGTTGGGGATTTGGGTACCTCTGAGCAGGGTGTGCACCGCTGGGCTGATTTAGAAGAGGTTTCACCTCATAGTTGAAACTAGGGAGAGTCAGAAATGAAGGTCGTGCCCTTTGCCAGCACGGCCATTTCATTTTCATTCATTAGGAAATTCAGAGTCTGTAAGCTATAAAGCAGAAAGCAATTGTTTTATACCTCTTTATTTATCAGAACCGATTGAAAAGCCAGACAGCAATCTTCATGTAGCTTTTCTATAACTTTATAAAGATAAAAACCCTATAATATATCCTTCACTTCTAATACGGCAGCTGACATTTGCTGAATGTCTGCTAAAGTGTGATTCAATTCTTGGGAGAAAAAAAATAGTTACTGCAAGGAGCTGTTAAAAAGCTTTAGAAATAAATGCTGAAGACTGGATGTGTCTGGTTTCCGTCGTGGGCAGAAGAGTGTGGTGGGAGGTAAAGCAGCAGGTCTAAGTGGGAGAGGAGGGATGCAAGAAGAGACTAGAGCTAGTCCCAGATTTCACACTGTCGTGGTCTGGCTGTTTTGCAAGGGTTTTTTGGAAGTTGAACAAAAATTTGAAGAAGTGTTATTAAAAAAAACCCTATCTCAGTGTGCATTAAATACATCCCATGTGTTCATAAACTGGAGCCATTGGACTACTGTGGTAAGAAAGATATGCAGGCTTTCTGTTGCTCAGAATTAGGAAGGCATAAACTCTGTCTATTTCTGTTTATACTTAATTTTTCTTACTTCATATTTTATTCAAACAGTGAGCAGGCTAAACTGCTACACAGGTAGTTTGGAAAATGCCATAGATTGCCCTTTTAGCTGCATAGAAAATCTAGATTTTTTTTTTTTTTAAATAACTGTTAATAAAATTAAAGGTTTTGAATCTACTATTATTGTAAACTTTCCGTTTTATAAATCTCTTCCACAGATATGTTGAATTTAAAGATCCCGCAATAGACATTAAGTGAGAAGCTGGACTGAGTATTTCTAAGACACAGGTAGAATTTTCATAGAATAGGGAAATGTCAGTTGTGCACATTAAACCATTAATGATCATTTTCACATTTACCAATTAGTGGAAGCCAATATAGCTATTTAAACTCAGGATAATATTTATTTTAAGTTGAATGGTTATTTTCAAACTGAAGACATAGGAGATTGCAGCCTGTTTCAATCTTTGTTTCATTCTTTTCTTCCTTTTTGTTTGCTTTTAAAAAGAAATAAAAGACTAAAGAGATTTACATTGGCCAGAGTTTAATTTGTATTGACATTTATATCTTACCTCTGAGGTTTAGAAAAAAATGGAATCAAATTAGGTCAGACACATACAAATGAGAAGATATTGCTTAGAGCTGCGTGAGCACTGAAACACCTAAATCCAACTTAAGCAAAAGTGATCTGGAAACTCAACCCAGCATGCGAGACATGGTGTGGGGGGCTGCAGAAATCTGTTTTATGTTTTACTGAGTATTTCCTGAAGGCATGAAACTCTGGGTTGGAGGGAAAGAATTCAGAATACCAAATTTATTTTAATAATAATCTCATTAACAATATTTGTATGGGAGAAAAATATCGGTTTATCTGCCATCCTATAGATGATAAAGAACATACAAACTGAACTAGTTTGCAGTAGTAATGCTGTAGGTCTTGCTCATCCCACACAATTTAGCCCAGCATGTGATCACAGGCATTTTATATTACAAAATAAACTTGGCTTTAGGGGATTATAACTTGTATATAGGACAAACATACCATATAAGGAAGTCGTAAGACCATACACTGAATTGTTCTAAATTATGATTGATTTTTCTTCTCTAAGCAATTATTTACATTTTATGAAAAATTAATCGTACTGATTGGTTCTTATTGCGATACCTTTTGTAATGCTGCCTTACCTGGTGTTTTGAGCAGACCTTCATGAAACAAATTTTATGGGAAAAGTAAGATGAATTCTCACTACTTTTTTTTTTTTTTTTTTTGGTAAAGCCGCTGCATAAATATCCCAAGATTTCGTTCACTATCACCCTGCTATCTACCAATTTGTGGTGTATGTTCAGTGTTCTCAAAAGCTTTTTTTATAAAATGTCTTTGTGATTGTGTATTGAGTACAGAAACATTTTTTCCACAATGTATGCTTAAAGTGGACCAAAGGGAGTATCAGTTGAATTTCAGTTGTAGGGAGAAATTTCAGAACTCAGCTTTCTGTTAACTATAAATTTCTACCCAGAGTCTTTTACTGCCAAGAACACTGTGTTCATATCAAGTGGGATAAATGCTTTGCTATATACATGATAATACTTATGTGATACTTGGTGTTCAATCAAAAAGCTGCACCTTACATATTCTATCACAATGATGTTGCTGATCGTGTAATTATTACTGTTATTTTTGATCAGCCAGGTACTGCAGTAATGCTGCAAGGAGCAGGGAAGGCACCTCCAGCCAAAGAAGCATAAGACCTTAGTCAAAGGAGATATTGTTGAAATCACCCCAGGATTGTCAATGAAATGGATGCTCTGAACATTATCTGCTGACCCTGATGACTGATGATATTTTAAAATCACTAATAAAAAGCTGGTTGTGATGATAGGAGTTCTTGGCCAATGGGGAATTACCTGACCCTTTTAAGGCAAGCTGTACTGCCTCTGTATATAAACTATCTGTAAAATGCACTGCTGGAAAATGATGAAGTTAGGTATGTTGTCGTGAAGATTTGTGTGAGATGAAAGGGTTGCTTAAAGAAATCTGTTTAAATAACTTGAGTTTCTTTAACAGAATGTAGATTGAATCAAATTCCTTACATTTCGGTATTAATGACCCTAAAAGTAAAATTACTTTTTTTTTAATGAGCTTTTATATCAGTATAATTGAGAGCGTATTTAAAACTGCACAGCTGTGCAGTTTCCTGCGCAACCAGGGAAACAACCTCGATGTAAAGCATCATAATGCGCGACATTTGTCCTCTCCCTTCTCTCACTGATGTTTGAGCATAATAAAATGTGGCAGTATGACAGATACCTTTTGGGAGCACTTAGCGCTTAAAATGGACTCTCTGTATTGCAATACTAAATTGTAGAGTTACTAGCATAAAACACCCCAAATAGATTTACATTTAAATTGTAACAGTATGAGGAAGACGATATCGGAACGAGGCAACAAGACGGGAAAGCAAATCCCAATATACATCAGCTCCTTATTTCAGTCTCCAGTTAATCGGGAAGTTAGGAACTTAATTTTGAATCACACCTTGCCAAGAAATAAATACGTTACATAGTTCCTCTGAAGCTCTTTAGGCTCATGGATGAACCCTCTCCAATGACAGCATGGCCCAGGGTGAGGGTAGGACAGGTCCTGGTGGCTCACTGCAGCCACAGTCCCTGTCTCCCAAAGCTCTTCTTTCTCTTGTCTCTTTCTCTCCATATTGTTTAGAATCTTTACTTTTTGTAGTTTTCCATTATTCATTTTAAGACTTTTTTTTTTTTTTCTTATCCATGGTGGTATATTTTTTTCCCCTCTCTCCCTTTTACTTATACTTTTTCAGCTATGGCCTTCACATAGTATCTCTCTATCTCTCGTTCTCTCTCCCAGGATGTTATTTCTTCAGGTTTTAGGAATAATCAAAGTGCAACCTGGCTTCCTTGATACTGTGGGTGTATTAGTGTACAAGTGGCATTTAAACAACTGGTTCTTGAGAATATGGAGTAGAATAGATCTAATTTTTCCTCTGGTCCATAGAACCACAGTGGATTAAGTCAACTCCTAATACTGAATGGAGTGATAGTGATTGTTCTGCAGCCCATCGTTGCGACATGGAATAAATACTCAGAACCATCAGTGGAGCTTTTTTTGAGTTAACTTCTGCTTAGACAGTTAACTCCATGAGTGGGCCGGGGGTTTGATCTCAGAAGTGTGCTTTGTGAGGATGAGTCTTCTCTCGATTCTTAAACTTGTGTGTTAGGCAAACTTGTTCAGGTAAATTCTGCTTTAGCAAAAAAGCATGGCTTTCCTGCACTTGAAAAATCAACTTTTCCATTGCCTGAATCTGTGGGTTTTCCCAAAGTCTAGTTAATTCATTTAGAAAACTTTCTAGGTAGCTTGTGATTTATGAATGGACTGAATTGTGCTTTGAAATATAAGGGCTTTTTTAATGCTAAGAAAATAAACCACACATCTAAAAAGGGACTAGCCTGTAATAGTATTTTCCGTGACTTACATAAAATGTATTTGTCTTAATAATAGCATTGATTTTTATAGCTCTTATATCTACGAAGATAATTAAGAGCATGTCACTGAACTAAAGAGGGATGTTTCCTATTCACTTGAGAGTCAATTTAAATTACAAATGAAATAAGGAAAAAGTGCCCTAAAAACTGATGTGTACATATTCGTACCACAGTGAACAGATAGCAATTAGTGATAAGTGATTTGCCTCAAAGTTGCTGTGAATAACACATGACGCAAAGCTCAATACACAGCAAATAAGCTTAGACTCACTGGAGAGAAGACAGAGAAGTTAATCTTCCCTCCAGGGCAATAATGTTCCAGGTGATGTATTTACGATGGATTTTGTCACATTGTGTTTTAACGCTCTCAAACAGTGGGTTTCCACTCCTTTTTTCCGTAGGAGATTCTTTCACAAATGATCTATTTAGCAAGGCTTAGACTTCCCTTGGAAACTTGTGTCTTTTCTTTCCAAATGGATCAATAGCATCAATTAGAATTGATTAGTAAGGCCAAACTTGGTATTGCACAGGGAAGATACGTAACCAGAGAAGGTCATGGCATGAGCATACGGTATTGACTCATTAGGCTATCTTAGTGGAGCATGAGAATTAAAAGCAATTGCTGCATCTGGGGAAAACTAAAATACATGTTACACAGAAAATGTGTGAAAAAGCTAGTAACTGCCCCAGAGTTCAGTCCATCTGAATTAGAGACTTGTAAGAAAGAGTCATCTCTTGACAATTGTTTATTGATGAAATAAATAATTTTCTAATTGATAGTTGAAGAACATTGTGATGTCTGTTAAGAAGTCTCGGCTATTTTGCTCCTGCCACTATTTATAAATAACTAAAGTTATTTACTGATTATGGACGTTTCTTCTATTATTTCTGTCAAATTTACCACCCTTCGTGATGACAGCTTTGAAATCTTTTAGGGATCCGTATAGATGTCTAAACTTATACTGTATTTTACTGAGCAACCTGTCTCAATTATATTTCATGGCAGAGAATTATTTCATACATACGTTTTTTTCATTGATCAGTTTTGAATCTACTGTGTTTTATACTGTTCAGCTATTTGTGATTCTTGGGGTTTTTTTTGATTATTCAGTTTGCTTCCTGAGAATTTTATAGTACAATTTGACATTACCCAGCAGAAATATGTTTGAAGGCAGATTTTTTTTTTTTCCCCTGCATTCTAGTTTGACAGAAGTAGGAATACTGCCTGTCTATATTTCCCTGAATATGTTTATTTTTCTGATGAATATCTTTTCTGGCTGAATTGGAAAACTTCAGACCAGACATCCTGTAGTGTTGTCATAGCCAGTGCTTTGGTTAGACTGGAAAAACCCAGGTCTGCTCTTGAACCACAGCGGGTCAACAGATCAGCTCTTGTGCTCCACACTAAGCCCAAACAAATAAGATACACTAAATATGACATGTGCAGGTGTGTATGCATTTCTCTCTGGGTAATCCAGGACAGAAATATGTGAGTCTTAATGACATAGTAAAAATAAAAATAGCTGGGGGCCTTAAAGGATTATTTTCTGCCAAGTCTCTCCTCAGAAGCAACTTTTATTCACCACATTGTTTATGTGACTGATTTCTTTGATGTATTTCTGTCTCAGAGTGGAAGATAGGGTGGTAGAGACTCTTGGCAAGTCAATTAAGATGTTGTGGGAAATATGGGTGACTGGTGTGTATCCTTAAATTGCTGTCCACCTCCCGGGGGGGCAGAGGCTTGCCTGTCCTCTGCTGGCACGGCACTGTGTTAGCAGCCAGCCCTGTTTTTTCCAATCGGCAGCGTGCTTTATCGATCCACCTGAAATCAATGGGGAAGTGCTGTGCAAATAATTCATGGCAAGGTTAGGTCTTCACACTGAATGGCAAATGTGAAAGAAACTTAAAAAAGGCAGAAAACCAGAGTATGGCTTTATTCCGGTATACATCTTATCACAGAAGGTCCTACAGGAAGGTGAAGTAGTCACTTATGCAGCCAGCACCAGCTCATTTGCAAATCAACATGGCATGTTTGAGCCATTTATAAGCCCCTCCATCCCCTTCAGAGTTTACCAAGGGTATGTGCTGAATGCCAGATATGGACTGCCTCATTAAAACAGAAGTTACTTGTGTTGATTTTGATGATGTTAGGCTTCATTTCAAAAGCTTGAGATGTTGCTCTAGTGTGGAAGTTGAATAAAAGGACTTCGAAAATAAAAAATAAAATCCCTGTAAAACTCCAGGAGTAAGCTGGCAATCAGAAAAGTACTGGCACCTTTCCATGATCTGTAGTCTTATTGGAATAAATGCAAATCATCTTTGGGCTGAAAGTTGCACATGTGAAAGCTTTTAATTTTGTTAAAATAAATTACCTGTGATTATCTTGTTGTTAATACATAGAAGTAGACTACTAAAAGACATTGAATATTCACAGTAATTTACCATTAATCAAGGAAAAGAACTGGAAAGACAGGTTAAAATCACAGTACTGCAAAAACAGCTTATATCTTGCATTAGTAATTTGCTGTGTGAAATTCAAAACAGAAATAACAGGCAGTGTGTGAGACTGTTTATTGACAAGGTTTGTATGCAGGTGTTTCTTACAGCAATAAGAGGTCAGATAGGCACTTTGCAAGTGAACGTAAAGGCAAAAGAAATACTTGTCCCAAAATGTCCATAATCAAACAAGCACATATGAAAAATTGTTTTGCTAAGAGTTGTACCCCATATTGGGGCTGCTCATTGTTCCGAAGCGGTGCACAGTCTGTCTTTCCAGCAAGTTGATATCAAGTACTTAGAGGTGCTGTGGCAAAAAGAGGGGCTATGCATCCGTCTTTCCTCATTTTGGTGTCTTTCTTCCAAAGAAAAGGAAAGCAAACACAAATCACTTGCGCACATTAGAGCGAGCACAGACTGTACTTCTCTGCATGGTCACGTGAAGGCAAAGGAGGGGTATGTCTTTAGCAGGTGTTGCAGTATCATGGCCACCCTGATCTTTCTCTATAGGTTTAGTTCACCTGTTGTTTTTATTTACGTTTCCTCCTTCCTTTAACAGTGGATATTCTGGACATAGAATTGTTTAGGTTGGAAAAGACCTTTAATATCATTGAGTCCAACTGTAAACCTAAACCTCCTAAGTCCACCACTAGACCACATCCCTAAGCACCTCATCCACACGTCTTTTAAATATCTCCAGGGATGGTGACTCAACCACCTCCCTGGGCAGCTGTTCCAGTGTCTGACAACCCTTTCAGTGAAGAAATTTTTCCTAATATCCAGTCTAAACTTTCCCTGGTGCAACTTGAGGCCATTTCCTCTTGTCCTATCATTTGTCACTTGGGAGAAGAGACCAACACCCACCTCTCTGCAACCCCCTTTCAGGTAGTTGTAGAGAGCGATGAGGTCTCCCCTCTCAGCCTCCTCTTCTCCAGACTGAACACCCCCAGGTCCCTCAGCCGCTCCTCATCAGACTTGTGCTCCAGACCCCTCACCAGCTTCGCTGCCCTTCTCTAGACACGCTCCAGCACCTCAATGTCTTTCTTGTAGTGAAGGGCCCAAAACTGAACACAGCATTCAAGGTGCGGCCTCACCAGCATCGAGTACAGGGGCACGATCCCTTCCTTAGTCTTGCTGGCCACACTGTTTCTGATACAGGCCAGGATGCTGTTGGCCTTCTTGGCCACCTGGGCACACTGCTGGCTCATATTCAGCCGGCTGTCGATCTGTACAGCCTGGAGCTGCCTGCTGGGAGCAATGTGGTGCTGATGCTTAAAATGTTGTGTTTGTTGTACTGTGTATAATCAAGTTAACCTGGTTTTTTGAGCTATAATTATTACACAGAAGGGTGAAATTTTGCAAGGAAGGGTGACTTCATTCTAATGAGCACACTTTTGTAAATATTCTGTTTATTCTCATTCTTGTGATTTCTTAACAAACAAGACAAAGAGCAACCTTAGAAAGTCCTACAGCTAAAATTACAGCAGACATATATTAAGTTTCCTTGAAAAGCCAAAACTTCAAATTTTCTATGTTTTCAAACTGTGGAAACCTTTCCAATGGATGTCTTGAAGATACCATATCTTTACCTGCCGTTGACATCTCCGTTACTACAAATTATGGTTGATACTTAACCATAACAGTAATCCCTTGGGAGTTACTTAGTGAACCCAGATGTACTTAAAGTTGTCATGTGCTGAAATAGGTTTTTTTGAATCAGGTTGTAAGTGAGAAAGAGGTGCAAATTCTTTAAAATGTGGTAAGGAGATTTAAACAACGTGATTACAGCACTGCTGCAAGAATGTGAGTGCATACCATTAGGGGGAAGGTCTTCCAAAAGCACCTCAGTACTGAAGACTTAACTGCTTGCGTCACGAAGGAGCGAAGGTGTATGCTCCTAAATCATTCTGGTGCTCCTATAGGCTGTAGAAGCTGCTGGGACTTCAGATGGCCCCCTCACATTTTCCTCAACTTTATGTGTTGCTGTAAAGCTTTGATCTTTGTACGAAGCTGATAAGTGATGAGAAGGTTTGTGGAGTCATGGCCTATTACTGTATGGTTTATCTTGTCAAGTTAGCAGAAAAAGAACAGATACTCCACTCAGTCAGATGGGTTTTGCAGGTAGGATTTGGTTACTGTAGCAGATGGTGTTCTGTGATTTAGCCTGTGCAGTTTCACAAGTCCTTGAGTGTTTCTCATTGTAGTGTTTTAAAAAGAAAAGCATAAACACATTTTTTAATCTGATAATGTGCAGGAATGTTTCATAAATTATATATGAATGTCAGTGTTATATGAATGTTCATGCTAAACTGATGGAAGATCTTGAAATATGCTACATGTTAGCATATAACATTATTCAGTTCTCATTTTTATAGTTTCAGATTAGGTGATCACTTAAAATTGTACTTCAAAACTGATTTTAAAATATTGTCATTAAGATAAAATATGTTTTTATTCACTACTAGTATATGGGAGCTGCCATGTACCATACCCTAATATATATGGAATTTCAGAGGCTGGCCCACCACTCTTTCATCTGAAGTCATTAATAAATTTTCATGTTGAGCTCAGTTAGGTCAATGCTGAGAGTTTATAAAAAATCCTTAGATTTTACTGTGTAACTAAAGGTAGACCATGGAAAAATTAATTGATGGCAACTCTTTGGAAAGTGTTTTATTGCTATTACATGCCACTGAAATAGGGAGGGGCAAGATACACAAATTCACATACAGGCAAACATAGAGGTTACATCCAGAACACATTTATCAAAAAAGACCGGTAATAGAAAGCTTCTTGTTAGCTCAGTAACATGCTCAAGTTTCTTCTCTCACACAACTTTATCTGTTATTTTTTCTGTCCATCAAAATGAAATATTTTGAGGCTCAGGATTTTATTAATCAAGTAAGGTCATCCAAATTAGTTTAATTTACTTAAACAGTGATCTCACTGTTTTTAACCAGGAAGGGAGAATCTAGGTGAAAATAGAAACTGCAACTCCTAAGTCTTGCTAATCCTTCTGTTAAAGATCGGAACAGAAACCTAAATGTTTCTCTCTGTGGTCACTGAAAGATGTGAAGTCAAACAGGTAACATGCTTCACAGCCAAAGGAGCAGAAGCTTTTTGGTTATTTATGCTTATTTTCCTTTTGCTTTCACCCTTCCAGATGTCATTTTTTCCCCCCAGGTTTGCATATTTCTCCTTATAAAAATACACTTAGAACATATGGGTTACTTGTACCACAGCATGGCCTAGGAAAATTCAAAGGGACATAATTAATCGGAATGCTTGGAAACAGCATGTTCCCCAACCACAGTAAAATTCAAGATAAGCATTTTATCCTAATTTGTTTCAACTGTTTGAAAGATAAAGTTGATTGTGAGAGCAGCTGGACCTTGAACTGTTGTCCTTAAGACATTTTTGAGGATTTATTGTGGAAAATGAAGGAATGAAAATATAAATCAGTTATGTAGTTTAGTCTCAGGAAAATATATACGTCAAGACTGAAAGCATTCATGGGTATTGCACTTTATATTCTGACTGCTTTATGGGCAAGCATTGACTTGTGTTGCTTATGCAGCTGACCATTCTAAACAAACACACAGATCAAAATTACTTTAAACAACTTTATAATTATTTTATTATTTATTGTGCCACGTGGAGTTTTCATTTAAAATTTATGTTTCAATTAGGCGTTATATTTAGATGGAGGAGAGGCCACACTCGCACAGTGAAATTTTGTTGTAGGTTTTAAAATGGATTAGTGTGGTGGTGTCTATTTAATGTTAGCATTAAATGCTTAGCAGTATCAGTGCTGTGTATCAATTTGACTGGTTTTGAAGCATTTTCATTTTCTGTTCACAAATGCAATTAATGTTAAACTACTTATTACTTTCTACTGGACTTTGAGTAAGATGTTTACGTGAATCAGTGAATCAGTTCTTCCATTTTTCATATTGTTACTAGACAGTAAAAAAAAAAAAATTATTCCATGTTTTTAAAAGCAGTCTTCCAGGAAAGTTTTTCAATCAAACTCCCCATTTTCAGAATACCTGGAAAAATTCCTCAAATATCAGTCAAAATGAGGTATATCATAGTAGGGTAGATTTCCCCTTCGCTCAAATACTAGTTCTTCTCCTGTTTAGTGTCCCATCTTTAGTACCACAATTATCTGATTTAAGCTATGGCCGTATGGGTTTTTTTCTTTCTTTTCACGGTTCTTTTTGGTTTTGTTCTTTATTGTTGATGCTGATAAAATTGTGTCATTTTGTCCAAGTTGGAATAGTTACTCTCTTCAAAGCACTACACCTGCAGGTTCACTTTATTGAAAGGCATTTTTAGAGGTAGACTGTAAAACTTAACAATTCTTTTGTTAGATTTTTATATGGAATACCATTAAAAAAAAAAACACAACAACAGAGAGTAAGAAAAGGAGCACAGGAAGAGTTTTTTTCATAGGCTCTATCTTGTTCTAAAAGACTGACCTGTATTAAAAGCAGAAAGACGTTACATTTTAGATCTTGTAGTCTGTTTATCACAACTATTTTGTTCACAACATTCGGCAGCTTGCAGCAAATGGAAAGGAAATCTTTTGAAATGTTTAAAAGGGAGAGTAATTTAAGTATCAGGAGTGCATTCCCTGATCACATTGGGATTTCTTCACTATGGGAGTGGTTTTGTGTGGTATAAATCCAACTCCAACACCATTCTCACCAAACCTCATGAGAATACGGTTGGATTTCATGTGGGATTATGGCGATTTACACAAATTCTTTACTACAGTGGGTCTTCAGCTGTCGGGAACATCTACACTGACTAAATAAAGGCTTGCAGGTAAGCCTATACCACTCCTTTTGGGCCTGTTTTAACCTCTTTCTTTTTTGCAATTGTAAGCAATGTCAGAATTTTTACGTGATGTAATGACCATGAGCCATTAACTGTTTCTACCATGTTAATGGTGACTCAGTTCTTAAAGTCGAGCTCTTAAAACTGACTTTTAAATCAGGAACCAGCTAGTATGAGAAAACCTGGCCCTAGGGTGACCTGCTACCAAGACTATGGAACTTCGGCTGTCATATCTATATTTATAGTCATTGGTAACTTAATATAGGAAATGATTCACCTATTAAATCTAATAAGTCATTTCTTTGTGAGCTACTGGCTAGCAAGGTTGTTGGCAGTAAAAAGTGTCTGTTCCCTTTCCTTAGTAATGTAAGTAAAAAGGAGTTTGCCAAAACCCAATTTCTTTCTCTATCCTTTGTCAGCATCTTTCTCGGGAGCCTTTTTGCCTTTCCAGGATAGGTCCTTCTATAGAACCCTGAGCTCTTCGAGGGGGAAGTCTGTCCCCCTCTCTGATCCTTAGACGCTAGGTAGTTTAGGACTTACCTGTGGTGCAGCAAAATGCACCGAAGATTCTTCAGGACTTTTGAAGTTTTGTAGACCTTTTTTTCATAGAATCATAGAATCATTTAGGTTAGAAAAGACCTTTAATATCAAGTCCAACCATAAACCTAACCCTGCTGAATCCACAAATAAACCATGTCCCTAAACGCCTCATCCACACGTCTTTTAAACACATCCAGGGATGGTGACTCCACCACCTCCCTGGGCAGCCTGTTCCAGTGGCTGACAACCCTTTCAGTGAAGAAATTTTTCCTAATATCCAGTCTAAACCACCCCTGGCGCAACTTGTGGCAATTTCTTGTCCTATCACTTGTCACCTGGGAGAAGAGACCAGCACCCGCCTCTCAACAACCTCCTTTCAGGTAGTTGCAGGGAGTAATAAGGTCTCCCCTGAGCCTCCTCTTCTCCAGGCTAAACAACCTCAGCTCTCTCAGCCACTCCTCATAAGACTTGTGCTCCAGACCCCTCAACAGCTTTGTCGCCCTTCTCTGGACACGCTCCAGCACCTCTATGTCTTTCTTGTAGTGAAGGGCCCAAAACTGAACACAATATTCGAGATGCGGCCTCACCAGCATCGAGTACAGGGGCACGATCCCTTCCCTAGTCTTGCTGGCCACACTGTTTCTGATAGAGGCCAGGATGCTGTTGGCCTTCTTGGCCACCTGGGCACACTGCTGGCTCATATTCAGCTTACTGTCAATCAACACCCCCAGGTCCTTTTCCACCAGGCAGCTTTCCAGCCACTCTTTCCCAAGCCTGTAGCATTGCATGGGGTTGTTGTGACCAAAGTGCAGGACCCGGCACTTCGCCTTGTTGAACCACATACAACTGTCATTAGTCCATCAATGCAGCCTGTCCAGATTCCTCTGCAGAGCCTTCCTACCCTCCAGCAGATCAACACTCCCGCCCAACTTGGTGTCGTCTGCAAACTTACTGAGGGTGCACTAGATCCCCTCGTCCAGATCATTGATAAAGATATTAAATAATTTTTGTATCACTGGTTTCTTGACTTTGGCCATAACTCTGCCAAATGGCTTCAGAAATGGTGTTTATTGTGTCAGGAAGTTTCCTATCTCCGTTCACCACAAATACTGCCTTTATTCCCTTGGGGATAGCCATGCTATTAATGAGTACCCACCTGCCTGCCTTTCAGAGCCAGATAGGACACAGCCTTTACTCTGCAGCTCCATGAGCCTCCACATAAATTCACCAGACAGAAGCTTTTATTCAGACCTTCACCCCACTCTGATTCCTTGGGACCAAAATCCCCTTCTCAAAGCAAAGATTGGCCTACCCAGGACCATTTCCACCTTATCCGTTGTTCCCAATGCTGAGTTTGTTGCTACCTTTTCAGTAAAGCTCTGGGACATAATGACTCAAAGCAGCTGCAGAGGAGGCTGACTGCATCCTTTCATGGAACAATAGCTCTCATCTCAGTTCATTAAAGAAAAAGGTTTGCTGAAAAGAAGGATCATAAAATAAAATGCTTATGCCTGGTACTTTTTTCCACTGTTCTTCCTGAGGCAGCTAAGCATTTGCAAAGAAGAGCTTTCAGGAAAAAAAAAATATGCTGGGTATCTCAATTATTTTTACCTACGCTTTGTCTTCTGGTCGTAGGCAGAAGGATGCTGGTTTGTTGGGTGTTTCGTGGCCTCCTGTGGCCTCCCCTAGCCCCACTGCTGTGCGATTCTGGCTTGTTGTGTTAGGTAGAGTTATCCTGCTGTCCTCAATTAAAGAGTTGCTGAGGACCAGCCTCCAGTTGTTCATTTGTGGGTGCCGCTTGTAGTCAGCAACACTGAGGTGGAAGGTAGAGAACAGGTTACTGTTTTCCTTACTCTCCCTGCCTCCATCCAGAGTAAAATCTAATTAAAGGACTAAGGGGACATTGTCCCTTCATCACCTGATCTGTGACGTGTTCAGGAAGGTTTTGGGGTATGCCACCAAATAAAAATACTGCCATAGTACCTGCATAACACTTCTTAAAGCAGCACAATTATGAGTAAATAGCAAGGCTTTCTGTATAGGTAAGATATTTTTGGTAAGGTATATATTATGACCTGTTAAGTAACAAGTATTATTGGTAGCTGAGAATTTCAGTTATGGATGTGGTTATTGGCTCAGTCACAATAATGGGCTCTGGCAGAAGTGAACATCCCACTCAAATTTCATTACACCCAATTGAAATTAGGGGAGAGATTATAATTACCAACCCAAATCCAGGGTTAGGATAATATCTGCCTTTCTGTTCATGCCTGTGAAGCAGGTTTTTGTAGACATGAACTCTAGGTGGTTTTGATGATTAACAAGAAGTCTTAGTTGGGGTATGCAAGTATGAGGTGTCTTTCTGACAATGGCTGACAAGCAGTAGAAGGCTGTGGGGTGAAGGAGGGATCGGTACATTTAACTGTATGCCAGGATACTTAATCATCGGGTTAAGGGCTAACAGTTCAGGCCAGGCCCCTTGCAAGGATGACTGATCTCACTTGGCAGCAGCTTTTCCTGCTGTTTTCTCCCTTCTACAGAGCACAGGATGTGCAGAAGGTCTTCTGATTTCCTACTTTATCCATGGAGACCTGCGGGCGAAGGGGGTCATGGGAGCTCAGAGATGTCAAAGAGCTACTGCTTACTTGCTATTCCTCTCTGCGTATTACTCTTGATGAGTGGGTGTACAAGACTCCATAAAATAGTTCATATATGCAAATGAACAAACAAGTGAATTATCAAGAACTATCAGTTGGGGAGGGAAAAAAGTCAAGTGTCTTATCTTTCCTGGAGACACATGCTACAACCAGATAAGCAGTTCATCTTCCCAGGTATGTTCCATTAAGCATATTATCCAATCAACTAGGTTATATAAGACATATTGCAACTCTAATCTCCTCAGGCAAGTGGTATTCAATTATACTTTCCATTTTAAAAAGAGAAATATCCTGAGCATTTAGAGTGCTTGCATTTTTGGCACTCAGTCTTGTTGTGTGAAGGCTAATAAAGCACATTCCAACTAAGAAGGCATAGGACAGGCAGATGAAATATTGAAAAAATAATATTATATAAGTCCTGAAGTGGAAATGTTCACCATCCCTCAAAACAGTTTCCTGACATCTTATCTAATGTTTTGAAATTAGGTCAAGGATGGAGAATGAGAGAGAATTGCCATCCATTTCTATGCCTACGGTATGTGTTTTGTGTATATAGTTATAATTAAAATAGACATGCTGCTGAATACTTTGTTTGCAAGTGCCCTTTCTGTTTTAAAAGTGCATTCAATGATGTATTTTGTTTTGTTATGTAAATTTCTTTTTGGACTGAGTACTGTTTAGACAGATCAATTTTCTGGTTACTCTTCTAAGCAAATATTAGAGATGTCAGAAGTCTATCTGTCGCAGCTCCTGCAAGCTCTCTTGAAGAGATGTGTGCTCTACCACATAGGACGTAGCAAATTGGCAGGTAAGTTCAGTCACAGGCAGGTTCATAATTTGGTAGGAGTCTACTACTTCTGTTGGTTTGACTTGAAAAGAACCTAACATAATATCTTTGGAGGGTTATGGGAAAAGCTCTGTTTCATATCTGTTACTGGAAGAACCTGCAGCAGGGGTTACAGTTGATGTTGTTTACTGTCTTCCCATATTGAACTTTATTTTCAGTTTTTTATCTTCTGCTGAGCTTTAAATATATTGGCAGAAATTTCAATGTCAGTTATATGAGCTAAGCTAAATACTAGGGTATTTCAGTCTATGAAATATGTCCAGTATTTAAGAGAAAGAGAGATTAAGCGAAAATACGTTGTTTGGCTGAATATTACATATACATGGTACAGCCTTTCACTGAGATGCTCTAAAGACTCAGTGAAGCAAGGAAGCATTTCCCAAATTCCTTTATCCCTTCCTTTGTGAAGTGACCCACGACCTTCTTCATTCAAACTACAATTAAAAAAATGTATTCTATCTCGCTCCTGCCCATGAAATACACCAGTATCTTTGTTCTTCATATCCATATTTGGCCAAGGTATAAACATATACAAATTCATGCATATTACCAGATGTTTTCTTACATTTTAGCATCTACTTTCTTTAAAGGTCCTTTGCTTTTTTGCACAGAGCATGCTCCATACACATGCAGTGTTATTTCCCCCCCTCTTTCCTTTTTGTTTCCTGTTGTTCCACCAGCACTGAACAGATGTCATCTCTGAACTGAAAAGAATGAGCCAGCCCTGCACTCCTCCTTTCTCCTCTTGCATGTAGGTGCAGCACAAAAGGTGAGGCTGCTTGTGGCCAAACAGATTCTCCCATATGTCCCCTCTAAAGCCTTCTTTTTGTTCCTTTCTGGTGATCTGACCTAAGGAAAGTAATTGTTTCCTGGTTCAGTAGCAGAGGTATGAGATCCAATGCAGGCAAAGGAATGGTGAGAAATACAAGCATAGTCTTATGTGTCATCCCAGGGAAGGTCACTTGGCAGAACAGGTTTCTTAATCAAAATTAATATGCATTAATCTGCATATTAGATAGGCAGATTCTGCCTATAGATATTTAGTCTTCACATATACCTTTCAGTGTAACTAGTCAGAGCTGAAACCTTGCAAAAGTAACAAATCTTTAATAAGCCCCATGTGATCTGGAAGTGAGCAATGCACAATATATAGAAAGTTAATTGCACAAGAATTTCGGTGTTTGCAAGCACAGAGAGAAACTGAGATCTGTGGATATGCTCCAGAGGATGTGTTTGGCCAAATTTAGTCTTAAGATACCTGGCATAACATCCATTTACAGAAGAACTAAATTTGATAAGTAGACAAGTTAGTAAAGATACGTAAAAATATATGTACTTGAGCTGAAACTGGAAGCTGACATCAGAGGAGTGATATTCCCCTCCCTGCACCTCTCCATACCCCATAGTTGTTTTCTATTCCATTTATATTGTTCTTAGAGCAGTTCTAACCTAATAAAGTAGAATACATCTCCCCCTCCCTGCCCTGCCGCCCCCCCCCCCGGGCTAGAGCACAAGACTATTTGTAGATTAAGGATTTTGGAGACTGGCTTTTTCCCTCGCTTACAGCTTTTGAACACAAAACAAAAACGAAAGAAAAACCCTAATGTGGTAAATAGGGCTTATTACTTAGCGACATTGGCTTTTATTTCTAACCTCAGGTTCCCAGTGGGTCCATACACTTACCTCGCTTAGCTAACTTTGCAATGAACTGTTCATCTCTTTCAAAGAGAAATGGCTTTTCAGAAGATAAGCAGTTAAGACAGCATTAATAAAAACCTCTGTTGCAACACTTACCTTCTGCTGGCCACTTGGGAAATGCTGCCTTCTTTTACATTACTTCTTTCCTGTATTATGCAGGAAAGAAAAGTATTTGTCTGGTTGACCCCATAGCTCTTGCAGTCTAAATCAGGCTAGTCACAGATACTTAGGTCATGCTACATGTTTCCTCCTGAATTCCAGTTTTTAGAAAAGTTCAAGACTCTCAGCAGATCAAATTAATTGGGCAGTGAACTCTGAATCAGTTTCTTGACCTTCCTTCTCCCTTAGTCTTTGTTTCTTTTGTCCTCACTGAATAAATAGTTTGCAATGATCCAAATGTCAGGAATTTCAAATAGCAGTTTATAAATAAGCACCCTACGCTATCAAAAAAATGCTACAGAAAGATTATTTCACTTTTTGTAGTAGTATGTTAGACCAAGAAAAGTGTCATTCATGTTAAAATCTCTAATCTCTCTCTGAATGAGTTTTAGTGGAAGTCTGTTACATTACTTAACAATGAGGCCGCTGTTATTCAAACGCGAGTACTACTGAAGGAGAAGTGAGATTATTTGAAGTAAACAGGTCTGAACTGGTTCTGTCACAAAGCCAAAAACTTTAATTAAACTTTCAGAACTAGATTTCATTCTTTGTTCACAGAATGATAGCTGTAATGATGGATCTGTAAGGTGGAAACATTATGGAAAAATGAAGGAATTTTTTTCTTAATTTTTTCTCCCTACATTTCTATTATATCTTCACCATAAATATGGTAGAATGAATACTGCGTTGTATTGTTTGCCCTATGGCTTTGCTGACCAGAAAACATTTTCAGATGTCTCCTATATAATGACTATATAATGTCTCCTGCCTAAGCAGTAATTCATACATTTGGTAAGCAATTCCTGGTACTGAACTAAAAGTCCAACTATTAGTAAGATATTCGAGTTTGACAGAGTTCACACTTTCTACTAAAATCCATATATTGAACAGTTCGGTACATTGCAGCATGTAAGGAATACTACTGTCAGGAAGAGTGAACAAGAGCTAATAACGGGAGTCCAATACAAGCTTGCAGCTGAAGGAAACCATACCCTCTGCTGTGAGACTTGGTTACTCTATCAAGAGTATGTGCCTGTCACTATCTCTGCTAATTACCATGGTTGCAACTTAAGAAATGGCTGTTTTGCAGATAATAATATCCCTTGATCACCTGCAGTATAGGTCTGGGCTTATCTTTTCCTGCCTCTTTAAAACCTCAGTATAATTGGTTGTGACTAAATCTCCCATGACAAAATTTTGAAATGATTTTTCATCTTGGCATTTCAGATGCATACTGTGCCTGCCATACTTCCAAGCATTAGTTCAAAAATTGTCTGAGGGTAGCTTATAGGGTCACTAACACACCTGAATGGCATATTAGAAATTTCATGAAAGATAAAAAAAATCTGGCCCTAATGAATATTTAACACTGATGTTTTTTATTGTTCATCAAAGCTTATTGTTCATCATCAACGTAGTTTGTAAGATTAAATTTTACATAGAATGTAGTATGCTACACTATGGAGGCTTTTTTTTTGGTCAATCATAGAATTTAGGAAATATTCACGGGTACCTCTGTAAGAGATTTACTGAACTTTGTTATTATTTACTGTCAATTCTGACCTAAATCTCTAGGCTTTGAGTTTAAAGAAAAGGGAGTATGATCTCGCACACCAAATACTTTTCTTCATTTCTATATTGCCTTAGCTAAATATCATTGATGTATGCCCTTAGCCTACCACTCAGTATTTTGAGGTCGTGGAGGAAAATAAAGCATGGTATGGTTTTGATGTCACCAGAAGCTGCTCCCTCCAGAACCAAGGTGCTGCTGTTGATAGGTAATACCATGCTTCTGTGCCAAGCAAACCAGCCTGTAGCACTGTCTTAGGTGTGAAAATGGTGATCAGTTCAGAGTAGCAGCTCCCTACAAGTTTCTGCTGCTATTCAGAATGCAGGTATTTGCCTAATTAAAGGTAATGATAATGAGGATGTGTTACTGCTCAATATTGTAAAAATAAAGTGATAGTAGAGATAGTTTCATGATGATCACCGCTACCAGCAGTTCCGTCATCTTAATGAAATCACCTTTTCAAGGACAGTTGCTCATTTTCATATTCATATCTTAGACTCCTGCGATGAAGGGAGTGATACTATAGTTTCTTGCTCTATGTAACTTCATACCAACAGCTTTCTCTTTTGGTTTTGATTGCATAAAAATCAGGTGAACCTAATCCAGAATAAATACATTTAATAGAAAAGGAAGAAAAAGGTAGAGAAGTCAAAAGTGTAACAAATGCAAAGGCATTTACTCTATGTGGATTTTGCATAGATGCCCAGCAAGTAGAGGCTCTTTAACTTTCTGATTAGGTTTTTCAGATTCATGAAATATATGCTGTTTTAAGAAGTAATGAAGAATATTGAGGAACAAGATTTGTTCTTTTCTCCTTTCCTCTTTCAACAGCAGTTTTAATGATACATAAAATCAGCAAGCCTTTAGAAAATCTTTTTCTTTTTAGAGAAATAGAAAATCTTAACCTAAAGATTTCTCTGGAAATATTGCCTGGGGATATAAAATTTATTCTGCATTTTAATGAAATCACAAATGAGTCAATTTAAAACTAGTATACCATAAACTATGCTTCCTTCCTACATCTGTTCATAAACATAGAAGGATGTATACCTAGGGGAAACTTGGTTCCTCTTACATGCAAGGAGGAAAATTTCTAACTAGGAATACATATTTTTCCGCATTCCCTGTGGGTAAATATCACAGAAGAAAACCTAGTTAAGTTTTGTTTCTAAGACACCGAGTTCCTTGTCAATCAGAGTTGTTAATAAGGTTTGGTGGAGACAGAAGTGTGTCACTATGTATATCCGTGAAGTGTTGCAATTTGCATCAAGTCAGTCGAGTGTAACTCTTGCCTAACAAACCATACAAACCATAATATCAAAATATAAGACCAAGAAAAGTCTTATTTACTAACACCTTGTTTTGCAGAAAGTCTCCTGGATTCTGTAGCAAACAGCAACTCTCTGTTTAGAGAAACCTTAAAAAGACCAATAAGAAACAAACTTTGAAGACATGTTTAGTAATTACATATAAATGAAATGCATATATGTAATTTCTAGGTCTTATAAATGGACATTTTTAGAAGTTAGAACGGACACACGCAGGGAGATTTTAAATGAACCCTTGTGTAATCGTTGTCTGCTTTTGTCAAAGCTGGATCCCCAAACTCTGCTGAATTGCATTGTGTGTATAAGTATTTCAAAAATAGTATTTGTGCTAATTGACATCATCAGACATCAGTGGTTACAACTGACATCTTGGCTGTCATCCGTTAAGTCACACGATGATATACTGCTTAGGTTGATTGTTCATTTTGTTTACAATGAGTGGGACATGAGTAGGGTAATCATCGTTTGTCAAACTTGGGTCCTAAATCCATGTCTCTTTTGATAACAATGACTGGTCATAGTCTTATTTGATGAATGGAAGGTATGTTTTGACCACTGTTAACTTTTTTTTTTGGTGACTCTTTGAGTACTATTATTCTTACATTTCTCGTATTCTTAACATTTCTCCTAAACTAACCATCCAGAAGTAGAACTTAGGGCAAGAACCTCAAGTTTTTTATTCAGGTTAAGCAGTCGCACCAGTAACTCTATCAAATTAAATAGCACTGTAGGTGTACTTAATAGACACATGTGGTATTACCTGTGCTTTAATAGAAATATTATTTGAAATTTAGTCTCGTTGATTCAAAACTGTTGCTTCATTGTTGTATTAGGGGATTTCCTGGCTTTTTGAGCGGTGCAGGTCAGCATAGCATGTAGTGTATGGACTTCACATGCTCAAATTACATAAAGACGGTGTTTCATGAACCCAGCCACAAATAAAATACACAATGGGGTTTACATTGCAGTAGCAATCTTGAGGAATTCTTCAATTGGGTAATCAATCTTGAGCAATCCTGAGTAATTCTTGAATTCTTTTTTGTTCCTGAAATGCTTGAAGGAGTATAATTATCTGAAGTGTAGAAGGAAGATTCAGACTTAAGACTATGAAGGTGGACTTTAGTGCTTACCGCATTAATTGTGGAAGTTTCTTGTCCCTAAAAGTACATATGGACTTAATTGGCCCATGAAGATACTGCTACATTGCTCATTGCCATAAGTAGCAGTAGAGAAATTAAGCGATCTGCCATCTGACGTGCTGATCCACCATCATCACCATATGATCTCCAGAAGGTGTTTTACAAACATTACCATGTAGTGGGAATGCTACAGTGATACATACTCTCCTTAATTTCTGTAAATTAATATTTCTTAGCATCTCTTAATTTCTGTACTGAATCAGTTAGAAATGGTCACAATATTTTAAGAGCTTTTCCTCTTCTAATATGACACTTCTGTCTGAGGTGAAAGTTGTGCTCTCCTCCATCTCTAATTAATTGTGCCAGCAGCCATAACATTTTATTATGTGATTCATACAGCTTTTATTTGGCATGAAATAGAAGTGAGCTAGCTTTGGGGTATGAGCTGTTCCAAGAGCAGAGCCTTTTATTTAATTCTCTTTAACATCAGTTAGAAGATATTTAAAGATTCCTTTTAGTCTTGCCCAGGTATTTTTAGGGACCTTGGTTGTTGTTCTCTTCAGAAGTTGTTAGCTGACACGTCAAACATCAGCCATCCTGGTGATGTCCCTTTTCTTCTGCATAGGCTATGTATCTCCAGCCCTGCAGTATGTTTTTGCCAGTTGATACCTGATCTCTGCTCACTGCAGCATGATGACAGAGTCTGCCAAAAGAGTTAGTATAAAAGTAAGCTTAATCCATAATCCAGCCAGTTGTCATTCACCGTTTCTCTTTACTCAGCTCGTAGGTATATTAATGTGTTGCAGTGACATCGGTTGTGGTCAAAATGCTTATCAAGAAAAATAAACAGTGGAAAGAGAATAGCAGAACAGGCTGTTGATCAGCTCCTTTCTCTCTAGCTTTTGTATAGGGTATTGACGCAAACCACTGTGTCATAGTGGATATACCTCTTCGAGTGCATCAAGGGAAGGAATACGTTCCAGTTACAGAGAGATAAAGAACTTAAGGTTACAGTCTAGTTTCTCTGTAGTTGTGGTAGTGTCATCGTTAGTCATACATTATTGCATGGCACCTTAAATATTGGTTTTAATTACAATTCAGATAATGGTGTTTTGTAATAATCTCATATCTAAGATATCTCTATCCAAGATTATAGAATAAATTTAATAGAATGTTTTCCATGGCAGCAGCCTTTAACTCATCAAGACAACTATATTAGATAAACAGGGTGAAGGTTTTTTGGTTCGAGTGGTTGATTAGCAAGGGCTGGATCTATTTGATTTAAACATAATAAGAAGCAAGATGAAGGGAAAAAAAAAGAATATTTTATGATGGAATCATTTGACATAGCTTCCTTAAACCTCTGCTTTCTACCTAATGTCATGTTAGTTCGATATTAAAAAATCAAAAAGGTTCAAAAAGTAGATGGCGTTAGGTCGCTGTAGTTGCTGAAACAAATGGACAAAAGTGGAATAGCAATCTAGCTTTTTAACATGTAGTAAAGCTGAGGTCTTATTTCTGGTTCATGGCAGGACAATACAAACAATCAGGCGAAACCTGGGAGTCTGGGTTGGCAGTTTTAAGAACTCATCTATCCTATCCGTGCGCTTCCGTAGCAACCAAAGGGGAAGATTAATCGTCAGCTCCTGTGACATTGACACCTATATACAAAAAATAATTTCATTGGAGAATAGTTAGTATTCACCCCTGTGGCCATTACATGAATATTTAGCATAAGATCAGAATGCTATAACCATGTTCTTGCTTCTGATTCAAAACACACTATCAGGAGTGATTTGCTGTTAATATCAGAGAGCCTCTAGGTGACAACTGCCTCTCAGAAACCAGCCTTCATAAACTGGCATTGAAATGCTGTCTGATTTGCAAATGCATAATTCTACAGGGCTTTCTATACAATAACCTCAGATACTAAATACAGTTTTTTCTTCCCAGAAGTGGCTTTGGGAGGTTCTGTGCTTGAAGTTTGTTTTAATCCTGTTTTGTAACTTACTGATACAATTCTTCAAATCAAATTACTTAGACCTTTTTCATTTTTAAGATCTATTGATTTACCAAGAAACAACTTCAGAACAAAAACCAAAACCCAAACGGTCCAACGCATTAAAAACTGAGAGGGGAAGGAAGAACAAGTCTGGCAAATGTACTTTGATTTACAGTAACACTTGCAAACTTAAAACCTTTGAGCAAAGCATGATCTAAGTTATGTGTATACAATCAGTTCCTGATTCTTTTCTTTCTAGAAAATTGTGTAAAAAAAAACCTCCACCCAAAATACAGACTTCTCAGAAATCTCTGTGCTTCAGCAGATTCCAAAAGGTCAAAACTGTCATTCTGATATTTACGGGGTAACATTCAAAACCCTAAGCTGGATGTTGTGCCTGTTTTCCTCTCTTCTGTCTATTTTCTTTTAAAGGTTGGTACTTATTGGGAGAATTAAGACTAATAGGATAACATCACATCAATGTCAGTGTCTTTGGTGGAGGGCAGCAAATCTTTTTTTCTAATCCAAACTAATTATCTCTCTAACACACACAAGCACATGAAGTAGAGTGTATCTTATAAGATGCCTATCTGTTTCGCTTCAGCTTTTGCAGAGCCAAGTGTATGAGGTGCAAACACATTTAACTGTTTAACAATTAAGTGTTTAGCCATATTCCAGTGAGGATTGTGTGGTGGAATGGACTAGAAATAGAGGAAAATTACAGCATTCACTCTCAAGACGGAATATCTCATACTTTACTTTCTTCTGTGCACTTCCCTATCTGTATAGTTTATTTTAATGGCTTTGAATATAGCAAAACTACTAACTCCTGAGAGAAGAGTTTATAACATTGAACAGGAAGAAGAATATTTTACAAGCATGGCAATGATTTAAGTATTTTGTAGGCAATTTCCTTGCTTTTAAGCAAAACTGATGGTAATACACGTTGCAGTTTCTCAAATGTGTGTGCGCTTTCAGACTTATGCAGAAATTCATAAGTGATCTGCTGAATGGGGGTCAGTGGCCTGTGCTGAACAGAGATGGACTTGGCACATCCTTAAATGTAAGCACGCAGTTATGTGCTTTGGTGATTTGCCCTAAATACACTACATTGCTAAATGCTACTTATTACTAAGGAAAGATTGCTAGGATAATGAACCATAAATGGTGCCTTCCCAAGGGTATAATGCCCTTTATAAGATCTTTTAATGCATGTGTGTAAAGATAGATAGCTTTTTGCTTATTACAGTACACGTACCTTTGCCTCTGACTTGAATGGAACATGTGCCATTAAGTATGTTTACACAGAGGTAAAAAGGGAGAAAGTTTTGTCAAGAAATACTGTAGATTGTTAAATGAACACAAAATGACTGCTAAAGTTTGTGGTCTGTATAGAGGAATGTGTAAACTCAAAAATCTAATTTATTCCACGTAGCAAAGTATGATTTCTTAATCCAAATGAAATATTAATTGGTAGAAAAATCCCACACTAACCATCATTTACAGGCTTTAAGAAGAAAAGTAACCATTTGTTTGCTGTATTCCCAAAAGCAGAAAATCAATATGGTCAGATATTGCTGTTAGAAGGAGGGTTATCTTTCTTTGTAAGCATCACTGAAATATTTGCTGAGGGTTTGCTCCATGCCTGTCAATGTTTAAGAGGCATTCAGACTGTGCCCCTAATAATATGCTTTAACATTTGGCCATCCCTGAAGTGGTCGGGCAGTTGGACTTGATGATCATTGTAGACCCCTTCCAATTGAACTATTCGACTTGACTCTACTCTATTCTTTTCTTTCTATTTTGATGCTTAAAAATCTCCCCAGAAAGAAACAAGAACATCAAAGATATGTGAAATAGTTATAATGAAATGTTGTAGAACATTTACAAAGCCTTCAGTTCAGGTTGGGAATCAGATTTGGTCAAAGGCTCACATTGAATTCTCTTTTCATACTATTATTTTCTATTTTCTAAAAAGAAAGTTTTTAACCACTGTAGGAGTTAGGTTCTTGAACTGCCTTTGATAGAAACAAAGGTAAAAAAAAAATAACTAATTCTAAGGTAGAGCCATCTTCATCAGCTTATTACACTGATTATAAAACTTGGCCTCAATAACAGAGACTGGCCACATGACAGAATTTTCCTTTGAAGTCTTGAGTACCTATATGAGAGCTATTTGGAGATAAATCACCATTTCAAGTATTCTAGAACTTCTCCATCTCCAACTGTGACATGCAGTCAGCATTATCAGGCTGACGTTTTACCAATAGTATGAGCAAAGCTTGTCCACTGTTACCCTGTCCTCCATGCCTCCTGGCACTGGGAGCAGCAGAGATGCTCTCTGGTCTCTTCCTACTGCTGCTTTACGATCTGTCTGAAATTCATAAATATCTTGGTCTCAAAGGTTGCTGGATTATGCCCACCTCTCTGTCCTGCCTGTGCCTTCAGAGTGAAGCTACTTGGTTAGTCCTTTTCTTTCCATTGTAGAAACTCTCCTAACTATGGGTTTTCTTGGGAACAAAATTTCAAAGGATTTACATCAGCTGAGACCAAACTATCTATTAAAGTGCTCTGCCAAATCAACTCCTGAGCTTTACCATCCTCACCTGCTACTTCTTGACCCTTTTAAGAACACGAGCAGAGTAGAGGTTGCTCTCTGGTGCATCCTCCCCTAACACCCTCCCCATCTAGGACCGTAGTGACTGGGAGCACTGGAATCAGTCTTGCACCTGGACACCAGGAGAGCCGAGCTGTGTATCCTGATCCTAGGATCACACCTCACCTCACGTTCGTATTTCTTAGTAAAAGAAGTTCACGACTGGACTTAATACTTCTCTCCAGAGTGTGATCTCCTATTGTTCTCTCAGAGTAGCTATTAAAATGGAAAAACTGGGTTTGTTTTGCAGTTACCTTGGAATGCCATTATTTTTGTTATGAAATGATTTTACAGGTAAATGTATTAATATGTTAGCTCAGCCTTGACCTCCTTTTGTAAAGAAAGGCAAAACAGAAAACTGGAGTTAAACAATCCTTTTACTTCTAAAAAATCCTTCATTATCTCTATCCCTTCTTGGTTCTCTTGATATTACAACATATGCGTACATACATATAAATATGGATAAAAATAAAGGAATAAATTGTACTAACCTGTGCATGCAGAAGAAAAATGAACCCAAATTTCTGTACTGTTTGCTTTATTGAACCTGCCATTTTGTTTTGGAATAGAACGAAAGTTCCAGCCACGGGTGTGCAAAGGCAGGATCTAGCATCTCATACCTGATGAGAAACAGGTATGGTAGGCTGTTACCAGTATTAGTTTGTTTAATTTGTTTAACAACATTTTTGTTTACTGATACTCGCACATGTTTAAGGTCAGCCTGTTCCCATCAAAGCAAACATTTTTTAATACTTGTATTGTAAAACTGAAACCAAGATCTGGGCCTCCATTTTTGTCTCCTTTCTTTTCCTCAGTATGAAAAATCTTGTATTTGCTTTTGTTGAGTATCAAGGCCTTTTATGATTCTATACTGCAGATGACCTGCAGTCTTTTGCCATAAAATAATGTAACTTACTAGTTTATCAAGAAGTTTTTTTTTTTATTCTAAGTAATAATTAAATTAGATGTAATTAGTGTTTTAGTAAGAACACGTTATATTTCTCACTGATGGTTGGAAATAAGATTATTTTCTAATTGTACCTAGTAAAATCATTTTGCTATAATATCCTTTGTAATATCCTTTTCACAACAGAACTCGATTACTTCCCCTGGAGAAAATAAAAAGAGGAAGAAGTGTAATCTTTCTTGATTTATTTTGATTAAAAAAGCCAACCCATTTTCATTTATATTCATGTACATCTAGGTCCACCTTAAGGAAAGTAGCTTAAAATAGTTCTCCATATGTATATTAGGATATTTTTCAATACTACATTTGTTTTCAAATGTGCTTCAAATTTAGTGTGTTACGTGTTGGACTACATACATGAAAATCTCAAAGAAGTATATCATTAAAGCAATTTGTGAAGGATGACTGAAAGATTCCTATGATCATGTGAAGTATGATCAGCTCTAATAATATTCTCGGCAGTACTTGGATTGTAAGTGAAGCCAGCAGTGTGCTAGCACTAGTATGGTGGGACACTTAGGGGTATGCAAGGCAAAATTATTTGTTGATACATCTTACTAGTGAATAAATACAGAAATAGAATTTCAGTGAGATATGAACTTGAGACAGATAATAAATATATGTGTCAATATACACAAGCTTTGTTTATATACTGGACTTGGAAATTATTTCTAACAGAAAATTACCCTTTTTTCTAGCTAGATTTGAAAGGAGATTTGACAGGATGCTGGCTTGCAATAGAGCACATTCAGAGGTTGGACCCTTGTCACCTCTGTGTTATGCATACAATTGCACTTACCTATTGCAGCTTCTCTTATTTTTCAGCAATTCCTGACTAAACAGCAATTACCTTCAGTGCAGGACAGCAAGGGATGTACAAGGAAAGAAAGACAATTTTATACTCCTTCTGTATTCTATGGATTTGCACTTTTATTTCACTTGACAGGAAGAAGCACAGAAGATAAAACAGGCAGCATTAGGTTTTGATTTGGGTTTTTTCTTTTTAAATGGCCTGAGACACTAACGTTGCTCAGGCTGTGAGATTCAGATTTCGAACACTTCTATTCCAAGTGTCATTGCTTATCATTATGATGAAAAGACATTGCAACTGAGAGAAAGATAGTCGTCTGTGTATATTTTCAGACCCTCTTTCCAGTGGATATTTTCAAACACAAAATCCTGTTAAATTTGAAGTGCACGGAGGTTGATTGATGCTGTAATTGATTTAAAGGTGATTTCTCTTAGAACTGTTATTGGAAGACTGGAGGTGATAACACCGCTTTCGTGATGAGCACTGCATATGGTTTACTGATAAAGAAGTTGGAGAGGAAATACTATATTTAAAAACCTTCAGGATGGAAGGAAGAGAGCAGGGAAGAAAGGAAAACACTCTGCCAGTGTTAAAGTTTCTGCTGGATCCAAACCATCACGGAGTCCTGCATCAGGGCCAAAAGAATGCATGCAAATAGAACTGGAACCCAGATCAAAGCACAGCAAAAGAAGTTTTCAAAACAGCAGCACTTATTTAAGAAAAAATGCATATAAAAACCCCCAACATAGTGGTAAATTATTATAAGACTTGGATATTCCTCAAAATGCTGTGACAAATTCCTCTAATGTTACTGTCTAATTTACCTTCCGCAGTCAGTGTAGCCCAGCTGACTTGAAACTCTGACATACAGATTTATATATACTTGTATGTGATTTTGCATTTTAAAAAGCATCTTATTTTAGACTTTGCTTTCTAGTTTTGATAGCTCTTCAGGTGCCTGAAAATAGCACTTTTGTCTAATTTTTTAATTCTCATGGTTCTGGAAGACGCTCAAGTTCATTAACACCTTGAGAACAGATTGAAAAATTCTTCCCACTCTGTTCCTGAAATGTTTCTGATACCCAAAATGGGAAAATGCATTAAAACTGGCAGGTACTTTTAGAGATATTAAACTGATAGATCATACTATGATTTAAGTGCAAAGATCATAATAGTAAACAATTCATACACTGTCATTTTTAATTTAATTTTATGATCTTTATTTGGAAGATGAATAGCCCTCCCAAGATTTGTGCTTTGATTCATGTATCTGTCTTAAAAACTGGGATTTCAGTTGTGGCATCTCTCTCCGAAGTGCAGTTGGACATATGTAGTACCAGCAGGGGCTATTCTGCCTCCAAGGTTTTGATTCTTTGTAGGTCTGCCAACACTTTGGAACCCATATATAGAAATACATGAGGTAAGCAAATGTTATTTATAGCCTTTAATATGTGTGAGGTTTTTTATTACTTTTTTTTAGTGGTGATATCTCTTGAATCTTCTTTGGCTATAAAATGAAAGAACAGTGACGATTAAGTCTATTTTATGCAAATGTAGGTAATGATCCATTAACTCATGGTATCAAAGCTATTTTCACATTCATCATTCAGTGACCTTCTAATATGAGGAAAATAAATACAGTTCCAGCCTATTCTGTTGAACTAATTCATTTTCTAACAGTATAATAAGCTTGTAGTAAAATAATGAAATTTTGAATTATAGGTGAGGAATGAGGAGCTTAGTGTTGGACCCACAACACTCTCCCCAATTAAAAAAAAACCAACAAAACAGGAACCTTTAAAAGTGAAATGTTTTACTTTTGGTTTTGGCACTTGGATATCAGAGTGTAAAGAGCAGCAGTGAATAACAATTAACTAACAGTGATAAGAGAAAAGCTGTTTTAAGCATAGTACATAGCATTAACAGACAATGAAATCAGGGTCTTTTTTTTTTTTTTTTTAGTATTTTTCTACCCATACGCATATCTTTAGAATACTTGTGACTGGAAAAGGTACCTGCATCTTCTGTTTTATCCATATGGTCTCATAGTAACAGATGCCTGAAATGGCTTAGGAAAGGTGTGACTCATACTATCTGCTGGATTTTTCCTGGCATTTTTTCCCTTGATTTGTCAAAATATTGCACAAAAGAATGTTCATTTATAGGATTACAGACTAAAACCTACATTTAGAAATGCTGTCATAAATGCCTACATGCAGTCTGGCTGTCTTTCCTGCCAAGGACTGTTAATGCTTAAATTAGCCACCTGATGGTCTGGTGCCTTGTTGTTCACAAATGTCAACTGCTCGTGAAAGAAATAACAGGTTTTTTTCCATCAATTCACAGAATAACATTCTGAGTGAGCTCATAAACCCCACTAATTGCTGGCTAAAATTTTCATGTACTTTCTTTTGCATTGTTTAGTGCTCTGTTGTAGGTTAAATGGCAGCGCATAGAGCTGCCACCAAGACTGCAAGTAGGACTCTTCAAACTTCGCCTATTTGAAGGAAAAAGTGGCTGAGACAAGAAAGCAGAAGACTTGAGATCAAGTCTTATTTCTTGTTTCTGGTTATAATTGTATATAATTATTAGGTAAAGAATTCAAATTACAGGCTTTTCCTCTATACAGGGTTTATTCAGATAAAAGCCATATTAATTTTCTACAGTTTTCTTCCCTTGAAGTGTACTTAGTGTTTAAGATGATTCATTTCTCTTTTGTCTTTTCCATCTCCTCTTTGCCCTCTCCCCTCTAGCTCTGAATTCCCCAAAATCCAGAACCTGTAGCAAAGTCCAAATGAATTTAAAAAAAAAATAAAAAATTAACTGTTTCTAATTTTGGAAGCAGTATTTAAGAAATTTAATCTTCTAAAAACTTTTTTCTTGAGTTGTCAAAAAAAACCCAAAATCAAACTGTGACTTATTTCCTATAATGCTATTTAATTTCTAAAATCATGTTACTAAAATAGCTATTTAATTTGTACTTTTCAGCAATTTTAAACTAGTCCTCTACTGTAGTCTTAGGAACTGTTCCTTAGAACACATTTTACTTCAGACATATAACTTGAAGCGCAGACTTCCTCAGTCTGATTGAAAATGTGATTTTTACAGCTCTTTACCAAACTATTCTATCTGTTTGGGTAACTAAAAATATCTGGAATTCCCATAGCTCACTAGCAGTTTATTTGACAGTAAGCAAATGGAAGTATGTTCAAAGAAATGGAGGCTTTACTGGACAGACTGAGAAAACAGGGTGCCCAGATGGAATATTGTCACCGTTGATGTGTTTGTATCAGGCATGAAGATAAGGTTTGCCTATGTAGATTTCCAACGGCAGAGCCTCTGGAGATGTTCTTTAAATCTCTGCCTCCTCTCGACCTGTTCCAGAAAGGTTAGTCAGTGTATTCTAAAAAGAATGTTCTTAATATTAGTTTAACAGTTTCATATATCCAAACTTTCAAATAATCAGAACATTGTGAGAATATACGCCTAAAAAAGAGGTAGCTGATTGAGATGGAAGTGCTGAGGGGTCAGGGTCACCTTGGAGGTAGGAAATGACAGCAGTCCTTTGAGACTCGCTTTGTTTGCAGTAGGGTTATGTTTCCCAGAGCACCCTCTCACAAGGGAGGTAAAAGGGAATTTTTTCTTAAATATCTACCCTCTTGAACATTTTTATGTTTCCAAAATTCACAGCAAATAAGACAAATCATCTTTCTGATTCCTCCTCTCAGAGCACCATTGCTAGGTTTGGTTTTGTCCTGTTCTATTTACAAGGCCAGGTCCCCAGAAAAGGGGAAGTGACCAAGTGTGACTGTTCCCAAGGTGCATAATGTACCTGGGACAGGCCGTGAGGATTATTGCAATACACTGTGTTATTTGAAAAAGAAGATACCTTTTTTTTTTCCCCTAACTGACAGTGAAGGAACATTTAAAGCAGTTATTTTAGTTACCCAAACTGAATTTGACCAAGACAGGCCACACTTTTTTAAAACGGGTAACTGGTTAGCCAAAGTCAGCAATTAACTATTCCATTTTATTTCCTGCATGTTATCTGCATGCAGGATGGTAAAATATCTTGCTTTCAGATGTTCATGTATGTGAGCCAGCATTTGAAAATGAAGACAAGGGCACAAGGAGATCTGGTATTCACAGCAGGAACTTTAAACCTTGCGTCTGGCACGCACTACTTACTTTTAATAGCTTGCGCTCTGAAAATCTGTTAAAAAGTCCTTATGCTAGTTAAAACCAGGCAATAATGAGTCTAGAAGTAAGTATTTGCTTTGGACCATGATAGAATATGGCAGTTCCCTGAGTAGACTCAACCTGATGAAAATGTTCAAATATAGACGTTGTGAGCACAGTAGGGTAACAGCTAAGGTTGGCAATATAAACTATTCATTTGATATGAACTGTGCACAACATGGCTGTATCAAAACATAACCGATTTGAGAGTTTTGCAGTATATTTAATCTGTGTTTGAGCTTTTTTTCTTAAACCATATCGATTCCCTAAGCTTGTTAATGTGGTAACTGATCATAATTAGCAGTAAGCTTCTAGGCTACTGTTGCAATAATAGCGTACTTTCCTTTTAAAAGGCTACAGGACTTCAGATATAAATTATATATAGAATTAGGATAAGTAGGCTTGGTTAACTTAAGCTACACCAATGTTTCTAAGGAATGTCTTATACCTTTTTTGGTTTTCTGTGGATTCAAGAAGAGGTTCCCAAGGCTTTCTGGAATAAGTAATTTTCTTCTTTTTTCTCCCTCTTTCCTTGCCTGTATTTTTTTGTGGCTAAAAATCAATTGAGTAGATGACTCCTTTTGTTTCATTTTTTATTGTTGGGGGTTTTTGTGTTTTTTTTTTTTTTTTTTTACCCCAGCCCTACTTTCTAATGCTCTTAAATTACGTATTTTTTTTTCTTTTTTAATTACATGAGAGAGTAGTGTAGTCTAGACATGGCTTCAACTGGTATTTTGGTTTGGAGGAAGGGTTGAGTTTTTTGAAAATTTGCTACGTATTTGTCTGTGGTTTGGTATCATGCAAAAAATAGCTAGTCATCTCCACGTTGGCTTGTGAAAATTGTCCTGCTTCTGCTACAAGACATCACTTTCACTTTATTTAGATCAGCAGCTATGCTCCAGCAAAGTACTCTGTGAGAAACTAGTAATTTCATTCTGCATTAAGAATTAATATACAAAACTAGTTAACATGGGGCTTCCTTGGAGAATCTTGATATTGTGATCTTTTGTTATGCATTATTCATGTATATTTGTTATAGTGGTGAGTGAAATGGATAAGCATTTGGCACTTTAACACTGCATAGAGCACGCTAATGTAGAAAAGAATTCACGCGTGTTGAAATTGCTTCTGGGCCGCATGTTCACTTAAATGCAAAAAGCTCATTGTTATATAGGGTGAATGAAAAGGTTGGAGACATGCAAAATTTTCCTTTTTTATAGACTACAGAACATTTCTTAGAAAATAAACAGAGTTCTATTACTTTGAGAGACATATCAGGGAGACTTTCAACTCGCCTTATGTTTCTTTGAGATTTTCTGAGGCAGAGTTGCAAACAAGTACAAGTTTCAAAGATGATTGTATCAGTGCACAGCATTATTTGGTGTGGTTGAGGGCTATTATACACTTTTGCTGCTGTTGTCCGTGAACTGTCAATAAAAGAAATAATAAAAAATTTAGGCACAGATTAGCAGTAACTAAGAATGTGGTTACTTTTAGTGGCGAAGTTAGAAAGGCAATGAACAGAAACTGCTCCTGTGGGTATTGTGTACTCTGGTTTACTACTATTGCTGCTTCAAAAGCTTTGTAAAGAGAAAAAAGAAATCTGCAGGGCACTATATAGTTGAATGTCATAAGCAAGTGATATTCCATATTTTGAAAAATTAGCTGATAAAAGAATGATTGTAATTATGTCACTGATATTAACATTTAATGGAAAAACAGTTAAATAATTTGCACTGATTTGAAATACTGTATTGTTTGTGGGAGATGGTTTACCTCTCAGAAAGAAGTATTTTTGAAACAAAAAACATGTTGAAAGAGATATAAATAGTAAAGCTCTTACACCAATTTTCTAAGCCATGTTTTTGACCAGAGTATGAACTTTTCTCAAGGTCTAAAACTTTTATTAGCTCCCATCTGTATCACTGCTGTCTTCAGTTACAGTAGGTTTACATAAGCTCCTCATTTTTTTGTTTTGTTAGTTTTGTTTTGTTAGTGTCAAAACTTTTCATCTTGACATCTGCAACATTTCATTTTTGCTTCATAATTTTGATTAATTTATCTTGATGTATAAACTATGCTAATTCTATATTGTAATTACATCTGTTTTAATAAGATACATGGGTGTGTATTCTACATAACACTGTGCAGTATAATACCTAGAAGCAGAAGGAAAATGAAATGGCATTTCATTTGCTTCAGAACTTCCAATGCAATTCATGTTCTATAGGGATGTCAATTTTTATTTCACTGCAGTCTTTATTTTTAAATATATAAATATATGTATGTGTTTGTGTATGGATATATGAATACATGAATATATCTATATGAATATAGCTATGCAAACATAGTTTAAGAAATTTTAGGAACAATTTCCTTCTGGATGTTTTTAATCAATATCTTTCTGTTACTATGTGCTCTGCAGTAATTTTTGGCAATATCTGACGCTGTGTTCTTCAATCAATTGGCTACATTGCTCTTTAAAAGCCTCTTCTCAACCACTAGCTCACTGACTAGAGCACTCCACCAGCATACTGAATGGTGGTCGAAGCAGGGCCCGGAGGTGTAGCTCTTCCCTCCACCCACACTGTAGCGTCAGGTTTGCTTTTTCCCTCTTTTTAGCTCAGTGACTATGTACGTAAATACAAAATGTGATAGCAGAAACAGATGGAGTTGCATAATACCCGACAGCATAACAGTTGGGAACCCTCCAAGGAGGTGTGAAACAGGGATTAAAGTCTCCTCAGCTGGAGGAGGATATGGACTGGGATCTCCCCTGGGGAATGTTTTGTCAGCAGGGTAGGCAGTAGTAGGCAGGGGGGCACCTTTTTTTTCTCTTTTCCCTGAAATAATCAGAGCTCATCTACATGATGAACCCGGCAAGTGAAAGAGCTGAATGTAGTCTTGCCCTGATAAGTCTTGACTATAAACTCGAACATTTTCAGATCTCATTTCTGTGCCTGCTCTGTAAGAGGAGCTCTGGGTACCCCTAAGCCCTAGAAAGTTGGATGTAAGCTCTTACTGTTTATGGATTTAGGTGCCTAAGGCTTCTTGAAAATGTATTCTAGAGTTTTATACCAAAAATGTCAAATTAAAGTTACTTCAGCAATGGCATTTTTGTTGTTTGTATAGAACTGTTCTTTGTAATAACTAAAATAACTCATCTGGGGAAGGTACAGATGCCAGACAGAAGGATAATGTTGCACCAATATTTAAAAAGAGTAAATGCAATGGTCCTGGTGATGGCTGGCCTGTTAGCCTGATATTGATCTGGAGCAAAATAATGCAGTGGTTAATACAAGGCTTGCTTAATAAAAATTTATGGAAGGTAATGTAATTAATGCCTAACAGCATTGGCTGTGGGAAAATAGATCCTACAAAGCTAGCTTGATACTGGTTTTGATGAGATTACAAGCTTGATTGATAAAACAAAGATGTTGACATTAGTTATATGTTTTGGAAAAAATATCTGTAGCGCGTGAAACCTTAAGTAGAAGAGCAAAACAACATGGTGCAGCAAATTAAAAATAAGCAACTGGTATATTTTAAAATAATTTTGTTTAAAAAAATTTTGGCATCACTGAGTAGATATGTTTTGATTTTTTTTTTTTTCTGTACTATTTAACACTTTTTATCACATGTAATAAATATAAAACTCGTTTTCATAAAATTTTCAGATTACACAGGGGTTGGGGGTGCGGTTAATGATGATAGTGACTGATAAGATGCGGAGTGGCCAAAATGTCTTGTGTGCAAGCAAGCAGCATGCAAAAAAGCCCACGCCTTTAAAAAAGTCACACTTTCAGAAAGGAAGATCCTACCTAGGAAGTCATTACTCTTGCAGCCTGTTATTTTGATAGAAATGAATTAAATATGAGTTCTTGGTGCTATCCCCTCGTATGTATACACAAGATAGGAATGGAAAAACGGTACCTTTGAATTTTGTTCATTTATAAACACCGTCAGGAAGTCACCTAGCTCTGTCCACAGTTCAAGGCATGTGTTAACAATGTAAACAATATTCATAAAACTCTTCCTTCCAAGAAAGATGAGAAGTCTATGTGCTTTCACTGTAATGGAAAACTGGAAGAAACTAAAAGATCTTAATTTGTCCAAATTGTAGAAGTGGAAGTTAAAGCCTGACTTCGGTTTTGCATGGGGGACAGTAATTTGATAGAAAATTGGAGGAGAGGGGGTACTTTCCTTTCAAACAAATAATAATAGCTAAAGGCTGAAACCGTAGGTGTATGGTTTTGGCTGAATTTCTAGATAGTGGAAAATTCAAACCAGTTTTTAGCCTTAGTTACAGAGCTGACTGAATTATCTCACTGCAGTGATCCTTTCCCTTTTACACTGAAGGATTATCATCGTCATGGTGATAGTGGTGTATTTGTGAGGCCAGCTGAGCCACTGTCCAACGAAACATTCCAAAGTTATAGAACCTGGAGTTTTGCTTGGTGAGGGCATCAAAACTTGTTCCAGCAAAAATTTCCAAACACTATAGTGTGGGTAGATATGCAACTCTCACTTACATTTCTGTCTTAATAGCAAAGAAATGGCAATTGCTGATAGCTAAAGACATATTACAAAATTCTATGCACAAATAGAAGAGCAGGTAAATATTGGCTGTGCGAGAGCTGTCTGTAAGAGCAGGGAAACCCTCTACCAAGCTAAGGAATCAGCAGTTGTCAAGAAGAGCAATATATACCTTACTGGTCTATGTTATTTTGAGAAGCGTCAAGACAGAAGTGACAGTAAGTGGATTTTTGGAAGGTGAGAAAGAATAGAAGATAGACAGAACAAGCCTCATACCCGAGTTATGCAAGACAAATTCCCAATTTTATTTTTAGCAAGATAGAACAGTCGTAGAGACTAGAGCAATATGCTATAAATGAAGAGTGCTGACAAAGCATATGTTGTTAAAAACTGAGGAAGGATAATGAAATAGGACAGAGAAGGCTGAAATTTTGTCAGCATTCCATAATGCAAATGAAAAGAAGCCATTGCAGTTGATTTTCCTTGAGGAAGTGGTCTATGTATATTCATTTATTAAATCAAAAAAGAGATTAAGTGCTTCAATAAAAAATTCTGAAATTTTACTTCAGTTTATTGTAAATATCGTGCTAGAACTATATTCAGGGTTCTACAACTAGAAGAGATGAAATGGAGAATGATTCTCAAAGAATTTTTTTTTTTATTAGTATTATCTTTTGTTAAGTTTTGGTGTAGAATTAAGAGAGGTCTAAGTCTAGTTTTTGAGTACAATTAAAATTGCTTTTTTTCTCTGCTGCTTCTTTGTGAGCACATAAAAATGAAGAGTTCACTCACTGTTCATATGCTTAAATAAAAAGTGTTATAAATCTGTGTGCCCCTATGTGTAGTGTATATCCTCAACATAGTCACGCTTTTGATATATATATTTTAATTATATTATTGTTTAGTGTGCATTACTCTCTCAAGCTAGATAAATTCTGATTGTCTTGAGAGTAGACAGGGTAATAACAGAAGAACATTAATAAACCCCAGACTACAATTTCAGATAAGCCTGAAGCAAATATGGTTAAATGTTCCTAAATACCCATATGCTTAACATAGCAATAATATATTTCGTTTTTACACACCTATCTACTTTTGGTGCATGACCTGGTTTTGGGGTGAGGAGGAAATTGCTGAAAATAATCTAAGGCAAGCTTTTCCTTGTGCTATGATTAGAAGTATGAGGAATGCTATAAATCTTTCATTGGAGGCTGCCTTCTGAGTTTCCAAATCTTCTGTCTTAATAGGAGATTCTGTCAAGCATCTGAAACACCAAGGACCTCCACATAACTGAGCCTCAGGCTCAATTAGCTCCATATCTTACTGGTATTGAACAAATATTTTGTTGAAAGCAAAAGTATTTTTCAATTTTCCTTCATTCTCACTAAAAGAGATTTAAAAAAGTACGGAAGGTTGCTGGTGATATCATATGGTTCCTATATTAATCTGTTTTTTCCATCCCTGTGGTGTAATTCATCATCAATATGGCTTAAAGATGATCACATATTCATCCTGCCCAGACCTGGGATCCTTGTAATCCCCTGATCCAGGCTGGCTAGCTGAACAAAAGGAAGCCTTAATTAAATTATTGCACAAATTCCCTTTGGAGAAGCTGAATAAAATTCACTAGATGTAGGATATCCAGCTCTGAGCAGATGTGAAAGGAAATCTGCAAGCCTAGTGGACTGGTAAAGAAATCCCAAATCTAAGCTACTGGAATGTGGTGCTTCAAGAGATGATTATTTTTTAAAGAATTGCATTCCCTTTTGAAGCATTCTTGGGTTTTTGTAACCTAGCTAGTGTCTGGGAGGTTTGGATGGATTTGATTAAATACATTGTACTTACGACTGACAGTCTAGTTGGTGCAAAAGCGGGGAGCATCTAGGTTTGCTGCCTCATTGCTGTGCAGTGTACAAACTTGTCAGAAGAGAAACAGAGAAACATATCTGTTTCTCTGATATGACAGGGTGCTGGAGCACAGCAAATCTGTGTAGAGCTTGTTGGCTTTGTGAAGCCAAAATATTTTGCACAGATCTGTCAGTTTGATATTTTGGGTGAAGAGGGGCAGGGGAAGAAGGACTTCCCAAAATACTGTGTTAGTAAGAACTGTGCTGAAAACGTTTAAACCGACTGTTTGAGTGCCCTGAATCAGATGCTGGGAGAGATGGAGAGCAGAACCTTGAGCATGGTCTGTGATGGGCTGTATGCTCCTCCCAAAAACCATCTTACACACATGTACAGTTCCTGAAACCAAAGAGTGCAAGTATAAGTTTGAAACAAGACATTTCAACTTGTCAGTACCGGGTAACCATTCAGGACACCTCTTATTTTTCTCAGTTTAGAACAACCGCAGGGTTTGAAATAGTAAAACTGCTGCACTAGAGTATTGCTACAGCCTTGCAAGGCTTTAATTGCCTGCCTATGTTTGTGGCTTTCTGTCTAACAATAACTGTTAAGTGAACAGATTTAAGATAATGTTATAAACTGTGGTACCCCATGGCTTGTCAAGAGTTTTGATGGCACAGTCGTCTCTTCCATTTCAGGATGGAGCTCTATAGCTCAAACTCAAATTGCTGTCTGAATCTGAACCCCAGCCCACCAAAATGTGCCAAAGATGACATGCATGAGGACCAAGAGTGTTACATCATATTTAGCTGCCGTATTATATTTAGCTGCCTGACAGCTGGGATGTTCCTTAACAAGATGTAGTCTGGTAATAATACTAATAGTACAAAACCTGACGTGATGCCTTAACAATAGCCTGTTCTTGCAGTTCTCCTATGCTCTTATGAGTAGCAGAGAGAATTATTCATTGACCAATTCAATTATTTTTGTGTAGTTGGACATGTTGCTGATGCTAATCAATTTGGATCTCCTTGTACTACTGGGACGACTTTATTTATCTATGGGACTGAAAGGATTTTAAATCTCATTTGAAAAATATCTTTCTAGAGAGAACTGAATAATTATCTGAAAAGATGAGGAAACCTCCCACTTTTCCCTCTTTAGTAAGGACTTTTTTTCAGGGAATAGGATGTTATGGAAGTATAGGCTCTTGTTTTACACTGAACAATAATAATAATGATGATGATAAAATAGAGTGAATCAGGCTTTTTGCATATGGTTCCTCTAGCAGCACTGTTTCTGTTGTTTCCTTCTATGCTATCACTTAAAATCTGTTAATCGGCACAGTGAGCCATGTTGGGAGCTGATCTGTCTGCAGACTATTCAGTTTTTGATCAGCAGGGTTAGCTTTTGCACATTCAAGCTTTCTAAGCAGGCTTGGGTTGTGCAAGTGGTGGTCTTGGCACACAGGAGGACAGCCAAGCCTGGGTTACAGAGGAAGATCAGGAGCAGGTATTTCAAACTGCCCTGGGACTGTAATCCTGGTGTATTGTCTGACTGATGTCTGTCTTGAATGGGAAGAATTTAGCAATTTGCTGGGTAAGTTGTTGTTTTAGAGAAAAATACTGGATAATATTGTCCAATGGCTCAGGCAGAATCTCTTTCTGTTGATTTCAGTCCTTGACCTTTGCCATTAAGTTGTCTTTAGTTTTTGTGGTACAGCAAATTTTTCATAGAATCATAGAATTGTTTAGGTCGGAAAAGACCTTTGAGATCATCGAGTCCAACTGTTAACCTAACACTGCCAAGTCCACCACTAAACCATGTCCCTAAGCACCTCATCCACATGTCTTTTAAATACCTCCAGGGGTGGTGACTCAACCACCTCCCTGGGCAGCCTGTGCCAATGTCTGACAACCCTTTCAGTGAAGAAATCTTTCCCAATACCCAGTCTAAATTTCCCCTGATGCAACTTGAGGCCATTTCCTCTTGTCCTATCACTTGTCACATGGGAGAAGCGACCAACACCCACCTCTCTGCAACCCCCTTTCAGGTAGTTGTAGAGAGCGATAAGGTCTCCCCTCAGCCTCCTCAGATTTTCAGCTCTCAGTTAGCTTATAGTTCTGCATGAGTAGGTTCATGCTAGTTTAAATGTTGTCTCACTGCCGACCTTTTGCAGGGTGTTCTCAACCCCCCCTTTGCACAGATACAAATTTTTGAGAGTTGGGCAAGTAAAACATTCCTTCTGTCACTTCATGTAAAATGGAGTTTAAAAAATGTTTTTGGAAAACTATGAGAATGCAAAATCAAAAAAATAAATTAAAAATAAAAAGGAAGGCGAGAAAATGTTTGATATTGGGAAATAGCTTTATAGTGAACTCTTACCTCCTAACTATTTCAACTAGATACAATAACTCTTACCCAATAATAAATAAAATGGTAACTAAATCGAAGTTCAGTTGGATCAGGTATACAGTAATAACAAATAAGCTTAAGGGTTCAGAAGCATAGTCCAGAAGCATAAGAACAGGTAAGCTGGTGATACCAAGAGTCTAACCAATTCTTTTGGGACGTGGCCACTAGGGAAACATAGAAGATACAGGACAAATGGAGACTTATACAACCTTGGGATATCTCACAGGTTTTAACTGATGACTTAAGGAGAAAAGAAAGGCACTTAGCTGGAATTTGTATCTGTGCCATTATAACTGATAGGCAATGACAGACTCTGCCCCTGACCTGTTTTTGAACCCATTGGCTTCTATCAAATCCTACAACAGTGTGTTGCAAAACTGTGGTTTTAGTGGTGGCTTTACCACACTCTTTCTTTTTTAAATTTATCCTCCTTTTTTGTATGAAGCACATGAAATAATAATGGCTTTTTTCAACTTCATCATATGGTTCATTATTTTATAGACTCTGGTCTTGTTCCTGTTTCTTTATCAGACTGAAAAATTTCCTCTAATTGTGGTTTTTTTTCCTTTTTATTATTTTTTTTAATTTAGAAACTTCTGTACATTATATCTTAATGTTTTTGTACTTTTCCATAGTTCTGCTCTAAGTCCTTCTTGAGGTAAGATGTCTAGGATTGCATGGAAAATTCCAGATGAACATCATGAATTTATACAGTGGCATAATGATGTTTTTGAGATATTCTTTATAGTTTTCTATTTGCCTTTTTGAGTGTTACCGAGCATTAAGCTGACACTTTTAGAGAACTGTCTGACATGACACCGGATGTCTTGTATGCATGGCAATGTATTATCCAGGGTCTGTTATTGAGCTAGGTAGGGTTATTTTTACTTGTGTGCAGCTCGTTGCCATTGAGCTGTATCTACCATTTTATCACCAGACATTCTGTATTGTCTGTGCCTTTTCAATCAAACTTATGTACAAACATTCAAACTTGCCACATGATTTACTTAAATGTTGAATATCATGGATCTGAGCACTGATCCTTGAAATAACCTACATCTCCTATTATGAAAAAAAGGAAAAAGTAATTCTACCATATCTTTTTTATCTTTTAAGGACTCTTTAATGCGCAAGATGACCCTCTCTCTTATCTCATGATGATACAGCTATTTTAAGATATTTAGGTAAAGGACACTAGCAAAAAAGGTTGTCGTATAGACATAGTTTATATTTAATTATTCTTTTCCAGAAGCTTCTTGCCTTTTCAATGGATTTGTATAGACTTGAGAGGCACTTAAACACTGTTTTAACTGTCTATGTATTCTATTCTCTTATCTGTCTGTTAGCTCTTTATTTGATACAATTTCCACCTGTTTTCTAAGATCAGAAGTCTCATTTTGTATCTATACCAGCTTGCTTCTGTTTTATGTAGATAGTAATAACATACTAATTGCTGTAATATTCCACCTACTAGTAATACTTCAAGGGATGCAGTATGATCTGTCACATGTTGGTTGTTCATTAGTCCTATAAAGGAAAAGAAATGGAGTGAAATAATGTATTTTCTTGTAGTGTGTTGATTTTGCTTTGGGGGATGGAATATTTAAGAGGGATGTGGAGGAGTTTTTATTTGTATTTACATAAGCACAGAGCTATGCATTTCTGCTGGAGAGAGCCAAGGTCAACCGAACTAATATACCTGAATGTTTAACAACACTTCATTCTGCTGAAAGGGACACGGAGATTCCTCTTACCTTGAAGACCCTCCCTACAATTTCTGATCTGGGTTAGACTCAGTCCTGGTGTTGAAGATACAAAATGCTGAAAATGGAGGTCACCAGAGAGTTTGGAATACAGGCATAGAGGCATATTAAATGACCGTTAAGGACAGATTAGAGGTATAGAATGGATTAGTGGTATAGAATGGAAATACCTGAACACTTTTATTTGCTCTTTTTCTTTCTTTCCTTTTTTTCTTTTTTTAAGTGATAGTGACCAAGGTGATAATTCCTTTCAAGCTGAAAACTAAGACAATTGTCTGTGCCTGAGCTGATACTGTAAGAATCTATGTACAAACCTAGAATTTTTGATGATTGTGGTTATTTATTTATAGGAAGAGGGGAAAAAAAAGGTTCCCTTAGCAATTTTTTTTAATCTGGATTTTTACTAAGCTCACATTATGAAAATGACTTGCCTCTGAAGAATTGTTCTATATAAATTTAGCCTTCCTGATTAAATTTAGCAATATAGTGAAACAGAATTGTAATTCATTTAGAAAATCTCAATCCATCTCTTAATGAAGTTTCCATAATCAACTTATATGGGGGGAAAGAAAATTAAGAAAATTTAATATTTAACAGTTAAAATGTGACACTGTGCAGACCCTAAGACACTAGGAAGAAGAACGTCCTGCTAGGCTTTCCTTTAAAGAATGTTTTCCATTGTTGTCTACAAGCTAATTTTCAAAGTTCATTTTCACCAGTGGAGTAGTACTGTGTTTTGAATAGCAAAATTTGATGTTTTCTTCTATTACTGCTAGAAAACTTACTCAGTTTAAGCTAAAAAAGATGTTTTGATACATTGTCTTTCTCAAATAACTTCCCAGCAGCGAGAAATTACAGATGAGTGTCAAATGATGATTCTCTGTCACTGAAATATGTTCTAAAACAGCAGCTCTCATGACACAAAGCTGTCTGGAATGGCACTATGTACTGCCTCAAAGACAGTGCGTGTTCTCGACTTGTTCATGGGAAGATGTGAGGTAGGGGAATTAATAACCTACACTGCTCTTGAAAAGATGTAATTTTTCTCTTTTTTTTCTCCCTCATTTTTCCCCATGTAAGTTCTACAATAAAGCCAAAAAATGAGATTCGGTATTAATAATGTTTCTAACCTTCTGAATGATTAATATTTAGATGATAACTTAGTACGAACAAGATTATTCAGTTCTTCTGATTATAAGGCTTAATAGTGATAATGAACTCAAGGTTAAATAATGCTTATATAGCACCTTTCAGTGGGGGAATTCAGATGTTATATACACACGATTAATTATGCTTTAGAAGATTACTATTACAAGCATGTAGGTAATATTAAGAAAAGCAAAAGTTATCAAAACGAGTATTTTGTCCCGAGTTCACACTGTAAGCCAGCAAGACAGAGATGGGGGCAGAACTGAGCAATCCCTAGTTTCAGGCCCTCTCTTAATCACTGGACACAAATACTTTATTAAAAACAAAGAAAACCACATTAAAAACCGAGAAATAGCTAACTCTGCACTCAAATTGCTGTTCTGTTAGCTTCAATTAGCTAAATGTGGGGGAGGAGTGAGTAAATGTGAGTAAAACTTTGGGGGAGGCAGATTTTTTTATCAGAAGGTCGCTTCAGTGGCACTGTGTTGAGGTATGTGTGATGGACACAAATAGACTAAGCAGCGGAGCACATTTAAGTGCCAACAAAAGGTGAGGTTGCAACTCAAATAGAAGACGGTGGCTGTCGAGGAGACTGAGAAATTGCTGCAACTTTGCTGTTCCCGTACATGAACAGGTCGCTTTGTTTGGCTCAGGTTTCCCTGCTGCCTTTGCAGTCAGACAGCCTTTAAATGTGAACAAAGAGGTACGGTTTGGGGTTATTTTATTTAGTTTAATTTTATTTTTATTTTTATTTGTATTTGGTTACTTGGGAGCTTTATTAGTGAACAGGATTTTAATTATTCAAGATAGAAAAAATATGACATACAGTTCACAGCATGGATACTTCTTCCCAAAAGCAAAAAAAAAAATCTGAATTACAAAATATTTTGAATTACTTCTTTTAGTAGATGTAGAACCTTTTGCTTTGAATGTACACTTTTTTTTGTTACAAGAAGTGGAGAGGAGAAGGGGCAGGCATGGAAGACATTTGTCACTAGGAAGAAGAGATACGGCACTACCCAAAATAATGGAGAACCAAGTCCCACTAAAGGTGTCTTTATGAGTGTCAATGCCACAAAATGTTGTCTTTTACCATTTTGCCCCAGAACAAGCTGTGAGGTGAGAAGTCAGCCAGTGCCCATGCAGTCCTGTGACAGGGATCTGGGTCTCCATCAGGCTGAGGGTTTTACACCTCTGAGCTATGGGAAGCCCTTGCTCACAGCTTCCTGAATACTTGACCTGAAGTGCATCCCTGCCAGTGGAAGACCAAGGAATACAGCATGCACATGCACACAGTCACGTCAGGGTGTGTTTACTGCTGGAGTCCAGGAGCTCATCTGTTCTGGCCCGCACCTCCCACGTGTCTCCAGGGCGAGGGAAGGCTTTCTGCACTCCTTAGTTAGCTGAGAAGCAGAACACATTCAGCTCTGGCAATTCAAAATGAGTGCAAATTAAGGTAAATTAGAAAATCATGAAGTATTTAATACTCCTATTTCCACATTATTTATTCAGAAGAAGTTTCTATTAACAGTGCATTGGACTCACAAAGCAGTTAAGTCCATCCCTTTCACAGATCCCTCTACAGATACACTGACATGCTCTGCAGAACAAAGGATTTGATCTTTTGGGACTAAGATGCTGGTTTGGGTTTTTTTTTTTTTTTTTTCATTTGCTTATCACTGTGTTTACATGTGAGGGAAAACGATTACTTACATTGCTGCATTCTGTGAAGATGTAGAAGGTCAGGAAGATGTACCTAGATCTACATCCGCTTCAGAAATATTTTCCACTGCTAATATTCAGAGTATCCAAAATGATTGTCTCTTCTTCCTTCAAGTCTGCTTTGCCCTTGTCTCCCTGAGAAATAACGGCTGAGTACACAGCTTCTGATTTCTACATTTAGTTTGGTGCCTGACAGAGATACAAAACACAGATAATGGTTCCTCTCAAAGAGGACAAGTGTTGTTAGATAAACTATCAAGTATTTCGTTGACAGAAAGACGCATTCTTTCTCAGTTCCATGGGGTTCAGGAGTCAGTTCTGGGATTGTGGATGCCTTTGTGCAGGATGGTTTGTTTTCTGCGTAGCTCTAATAAATACCATAAAGCTGAAGTAAATGCACACTTTAATTATTCTAAAACATAATTTATACATTAGTTTCCATAGTAACTTGTCATTGCTGTGGCATGGTTGGAGCTAGTGACATTTGTGAGTGTAGAATGTCAATTCGTGCAATGATTTACAATGTAGCATTTGATTTCTCAAGTAAATACTGCTTTTGTTGGTTATGGCTAGCTGCATTTATATTGAAATTGTTATATATTCCATAGGTATAAACTAGATGGGAGAATAAGTCAATGAATTCACTGTATTTTAAGCATTAAGAACTGTAATTGAAATCTGTTTCTGCAGAAGGCTGTATTTTCAAAAATATACTACTTTGACACATGGGAATATTGTTTCTTCAGGGCTTGCTCCACTGTTAAATAAAGATTTAAGTGTTTAGCTCTGAAGGAATCATCACTTTCAACCAGGGACAATTCACTGTGCCAATAAAAAGGTTGTGTACAATTTAGAAAGAACAAGAAAACAATGTTCTTGGCTTTAATTAGTTTTCTTGATATATAAGGTAATATATTTCTCAGAAGGATATAAATGATACTAACACTTTTATTTTGACATAATAAGCCTTCTAAAGAATTACTGAGTTTAAATGAAAAATACATACAGTACTTGCAGCCCTGTTTTCCACTGTTATGATTGCAGCTATCGTTGCATTTGTCTGTACGTGGAGGAAACTCTCATGGATTAAGCCACGAGCTATTGCTGCTGCAAACTTCTTATTTTTTTAATAGGCATTTCTAATAGTTTATGGAAATCTGCAGCAGTAGAACGTCTTGGAGAAGAGCTAATTTATCCCAGAATGGGTTTGCTGGTGTGCAAGAGAAGTCACGCACAAATCTTGTCTTGACTACAGAATCTGATATCTGCAAAACCACAATTTACCCAAGAATGGTTTGACGAAGACACCACCGTCGATGCAGATAAAGTTAGAATGCCAAATTCCTGTGATTTGATGCAGATTTATCTGTGATTAGTTGGCATTATTGTGAATATAACTTGAGCTTCTCTGTACTGATCTCAAAGTTAGGGTACCATATGGTAACGAGTTTAATTCTTCAAAGCTTTAAAGGTTTCTTTTGATCGTAGGTTCACTAGATTATCTGCTAGTACATGAAATAAAAAATGGATATATTGGAACAGTAGTTTTATATATGATTTTTTTGTTATAATGTCAGGTTTTAGAATGTAGGTGACTAGGTACTCAGTTTGAGGAGGACGTACTGAATGAAGAATAGAGGCAAATGTAACTTATGAATATTTAAGCTAAGATAATACAAACTAAGGAGGAGGGGAGTATTTCTACTGTGCAGGCACCCTGGTGAAAAGGCCTCTATGGAGTTAACAGTACTCTGACAGTAACACAGACAGCAATACCAACATGCACAGTTACAGGATTTGGTGTGGTCCCATAGGTGCCTTCACTGTTGTGTGGCTACAGGCCTTGCATTTGCAATTCTCCAGCCTACCTTTTGCTTTTAGCTGTGTAACCTCTTGTGTAGCTGCTGCAGCTGTGTTTTCCAGGCCCCTGTGGCACCAATGCACCTTTCTGTTGTTACACTGTGGTTCATGCCATCGCCCCCATGCAAACCTGTGGTGGGCTCTCATGGGAAGCAACTGCTGCTGGGATGAGAATCGCACCGCTCCTCCCCTCCTTTCACAACTGTTTCCTACCTCTTACTTTCTGATTTCTGTTTTTCATTAGTGGAAAACAAAACTTTGCACATACTGAAGCAGATAGCAGTCATTTAAATATCTGCTAAGTGTTACCCAGTAATACATGTGCACAAAAGTGTAGTCACTAATCACACCACCACAGTTGTGCCTGGTTGCACTGGTTGCTCCCCAGTCGGCACTAACAGCATCAGAAGTAGTAACTACTGTTTGGGAGTTTGAGCCAAGTCCAGTGAAAACTGTATCAAACTGGGGGAAAGCGAAGCAAAAAGTCACTGCTGGCATCGCCAGCTGCTGCATTGCAGAAGCCTGTCTCAGCATCCTCTCTACAACAACTTAATGCTTAAAACAGCTCATCGGTAAATTACTGCCTGAATTACAGACCATAAGTATTGCAATTGTAACTGTGTCCCATTCACAAACAGGTGTTGCATTGTAAAGGGACAGGGTTAGAAGTGGGATGAAGCAGAGCAGATTATCAGAAAACATCCATTCTCTCCTGTCTGCCTGAGAAATGTTTGTTGTCTGTTGCTTCTATTGTTTTCATTCTCCTTTTCATTCTCATTTGATGACGGAGGAATAAGAAATAGATTTGTTCCTAGGAGGTCAGTCAGAACTCTGATGGAGAAATAGATTCAGATTGTGTTTTGGAGGAAATTTTCTAAGGCATTTGAATGTGGCTTTCCTTTTTCATTCTTCCCTCCCCTCCACCCCCCCGGTTGACAGAAACAACTGGCCAATGGAAATTATAGAGAGACTGCTGGACTTCCACCAGCTACAAATTCATTTGTATTTTTATATTTACCCATTCTGTATGTTTCCAGCTGCTGATGGAGATAGCAAAAGGTTGAGCATAGCGTTTACAAAAATCTGCCCTGAAAAAGAATTGAGTTCGGAGAGGTAAAATCACATACACAGAATCACAGAATCATTAAGGTTGCAAAAGACCTGTAAGATCATAAAGTCCAACCATCAACCCAACCCCACCATGCCCACTAAACCATGTCCCACAATGTCACGTCCACACGTGCCTTGAACACCTCCAGTGATGGTGACTCCACCACCTCCCTGGGCAGCCTCTTCCAGTGCTTCACCACTCTCTCAGGAAAGAAATTTTTCCTAATATCCAGTCTAAACTTCCCCTGCGCAACTTGAGGCCATTTCCTCTCATTCTATCGCTAGTTACATGGGAGAAGAGACCAACACCCACCTCACCACAACCCCCTTTTGGATAATTTTAGAGAGTATGAATAAAATTGGAAAACAATAAAAAGTCACATCAGTGACGTTTCTCTAGTATCTGACATGCTTTATTTTAGTAAAGTTTCTTAATAATTTTATTTCCTACACAAGATCTACGCATACATATATTGCAACTATTGCAATACTAAAAAGATTGTAAAAATTAACTTGAAAAAGGCAAAGCATGGAAGACTGCTGAAGACTGGCTATGTCTTGAAGACAGTGTGGAAACACCAAGGGCAGATTAGAAATGAAGAATCAGAAGTTTATCTGTCACCATTTTTCTATTTTACTATAATGTCTCAGTTATTTTATCTGTAAAATGAGGATGACAGGATGGCTATTGGGTGGACTGGTCAGAATACAGTCACATAGACAAATTGCAGTAGTTCAGGAAGTTACTGTTTGTCAAATGAGCAGCAAAAAATGTATGAATGCTCCATCTTGTTTCAAAGTAAAGTGTGGTAGCTTAACCCAGTGCATTATACTTGGGAAATGGGTGTATTTTGCATACACACACATACTCACACACACACAGAGTTAATGACTGTGACTTGACAGATAAACTATAATTTAACTGTCATCACATGAACGTGACCAATGATGCGTATGCAGAACTGTAACACTCCTAACCAGATTTGTAATTTGTGTTTTCTAAATATACAGACATACACCATATGCGGATATTCTTATGCCAGAGGAGAATGTTTAGGCTAGAGTACATAGATGCCGTTCATTGCTAGTTAGTAGGTTTTATGCACATGCTTTTTTGCAATCTTAGTAATGCTGTTGTTGGAATTGCAGCCATTTATCTAAGTGACTAAAATGTTTTCACTGTGGCTGGTTGCTTGAGATGTTTTGCTCCTTCACTCTGCTTTTGTTAACGGTGAACCTGAAGGAATCCAAATGTTTTGCTAGTACTCTGTCAATACTGCAAAAATATTTTGGTAAACCAGTGCAATGTACTTTTCCATACAGTAAATTCATATGTGTTGTGGGCCAAAATTTTGGGTAGCATGTATTTGAAGCACTGGGAGGAAAATTGCCTTTTTCCAGACTATTCCATCAGTAGCTTACCTGTGTGTGCAATCCCATCTGCCCTCATTCAGCAGCTAACTGAAGGTGCAGGCTCTTGAAGCTTTCTGAACAGTTCTCTTTCTAATAGAAAGGTGCACCAGGCTTTGCTTTTCTGTGCATCCAAAACCCACCTTAGCTAGAGAAATTAGGGATAAACTCTCATCTAAGCGCAGCAGATCTAGTCTGTAAGTAAGACAAGGTGATAATTAAAACTTCAGGGACACTTTCATTAACTTAGTGCTTGAGGTACAAGAACTCATGGTGTTCCTGCCATCCCACTCAACTATAATGGCTTAGCAGTCAGAGCACTCTTTCTGTTCCCTTTTCTTTCTGAAGGATTCTTATCCATATCTACCCCACAGGCTATGAACTGGGGAGTGCCGTTTTGTTTCAGTCTTAGTTTCCAATTAAAAGACCTCTAATACGTAGCCAATGTTTCCCTGTGCCTCCTTGCTCTATGTGCACGTATGTGTTCAGAAGATCCTTTGGGAATGTCCCATTTTGTATGATGGAGACTGAAGTGCTTAATTCCTGGTTGTTGGTTCTACACTCCTGTTAGATCTAAGATTTGTTAGAAGGAAAAGGAAACTCAGGAAAAGAACTGAAGCAGTGCTTAAGCCTAACAACTACGTGCTTTAGTAACAGAGTAACAGTCAGCATGAGCTGACTCTCAGGGTATTGTGTCGTTTTCATCTCACGATCAGCAAGGACAATGAGAATTTCCTCTCTAGTTTCTCATCATTTCATATCCACAGTTGCAGTATTTTTACTTAGTTCGGGGTTGGATTCTGAATTGTTTAGATTTGGACTTCTTAAACTCTGGATTAGATTTTCATTTCAGTGAACTGCATTGACATCAGTTTCCATCACTGTACAATTCTGCTATGTACTTTGTCCCCATTTCTGTATAAGCAATGTGTTCTTCAATTAATATCTGAAGGGATTCTCAAAAGCATCCATTTGGTGACTGAAAGACTTCTATAATTTAGACTTACTTCTAGAAATTAATGAAATACAGCATGTGAGATGCTGTACTATATAACACTCAGGGATCACTGGACACCATAAAGAAGTTTGTAAAATATCGCTATTTCAGCTAGTTCAGTGTTGTGAGCCTACGTAGTTATCTGAAAAAAGATTTAAAACAATGAAAGGATTTTAATTTAGTAAAGTATTTATTGCACCGTGATCAGTAAGATGAAAAGAATTTTAATGCATGTTTAGATTTCCATTGAAAAATTGGTGCAGCTTTGAAATGCATGCACAACAGAAATGAGTAGGTCTTCGTTCTTTTACATGATACGTATTCACATTAAAAGCATACATAGTCGTGAAAATCTATCAATTTTCACCACATATGTCTTTATACTGCCATGCTTTGGTGCTTGCTGCATTTTTTCACTACGAAAAGTGGCATATGTAATTATAGGGGAAGGCACAATTACAAATTGCATGCAATTACATCCAAACAAGTAAACAAAATAAAACTACATTCAGCAAGCTAAGGACTAGCTGAAAGCCTTTTAATGGAGATGCCAAAGATGAGCTTTTGCAGCTCTACAATTTGCCAGTCAAATTGTTGTCATTTAGGAGAACTTCCCCACAGAAGCTCAGAGTAGAGCAAATGATTGGCAAATTGTCTTTCTAAATTACTATATACTGTTCTGATTGGTTTTCCCCTACTATTCTTTGACACGATCTTAATATTTTCAAAGTTGAGAACTTGCAGATTTTTTTTAAAAAACTGAACTTTCCTATTCTGCATGTCTCATGAAGTGAGACACATTCGCTGTGGGGGGCACATCTCAGGAAATAAGTAATATTTTGAAGGTGTGATTGTAATAAAAAAGCTTTATTAGTTTTTAAAAAGATTGCACAAAAGAGGGTAAATACTGCGTCTATATTGTTCAGAAGTTTATCACTGAAGTACATTCTGTCTTCTCGATCTAAATCAATGGGAGAAGTAAACAAAGCTGCAGAGATAAGGTCATATTCTCAGGTATAGACAGATCCCATTCTAAAGAAATTAAATTTTGCTTGTAAATGACTGCTGAGAATTTCTTTGTTGTCTTCTATACAGTTAGTAAAGCTGCAGTATAATTAATGCTGGTTAGCACTTCAGGACACGCAGATCAAACGGATGTTTTCTCTTACCTTTTCTACCGTGACATGCAACTGCCTTTCACATAGAGCTACAACAGCCCTAATGTAATTTCTGATACTTTCTTGCGAAAAGGGACAGATTCCCATGCAGGGCACTTTTTGGTTTATCATTTTTTGAAAGATTAAAAGTTATTGAGGGGTTTGGATAAAAGGGAGAGCTGGCATAGGGATTCTTCCATATCCCTTTAACAAAAGAGAGTAATAAAAAAAATGTTCTTCTGCCTATCCAGACACAGTCAGATTATTTTATGACATCATGGAATGCGTTCTGCAGCTGCACCCTCTTGACACATAATCCTCCCTCTCCACCAACAGCAGACTTCAAGATAATTGGCTGAAATTTTCTTAGCAAATAATTATTTGACCAATTAAAGCTATTAGTCTGCAGAGTAATGAACTGTGAATAGATTTTTAATTCCTGTGAAATCCTGCTTTTTTACAAATGGAGGGAAGATAAGGAACATCTTAAAGTTGTTGAACAAATAATTTCTTTTGAAAACACTGAAAAGATGCAGAAGTTTTTCTTTCTGCAAACACGGAAACCAAATGCTATTCAGACTGATGCTTATGGGAAAAAAGCAGTAAAATGAGAGGTGAATACTGACATATCAGATTTATAGAGTTTCTTTTAGACAGGGTTTTTGAATCCTTTTTTTAGTTTATTTACCCAGAATCATATAGTAAAAGATTATCTCTAGAAGTCAAGACCTACATAAAAGGGCTTACCCTGTTCTGTGAAGAGTTTTCCATTTAACTCTTACCATGTTTAAGCTATTTTAAAATATTCAATTAAATGATGCATCAAATAGAAAGTATGTATGGCATATTTCTCCTGCACCTGTGTAATAAATAATGAAGTGATTTATATCAGTACTAGATTAACAGTCTGTGTTCAAGCTGTGGAGCATGTCACTAACTCACTGCTTTGTCAACTCAGAAGAAACTAGCAATGGAGTTTCTTTGAGATGGAACATCTTTAAAAGGACCTTGTAATTGGGCAGTAATAGTCTCAAACCTGAAATATTTTCCTTTGTGACATTTAAGCTGAGTGGGCGAGCTACTGCAATGACTTGGATTAGAAATGCTATTGGCAGCTAAGAGAAAAAATTAAGAAGCAACCAGGAACTATAGGGAGAAAACCTGCTTGCTTATATATTAAAGAAGAAAGCAGATAACTAATAAATGTAGGTGGAAAAACCCATCAAATCTAAGAGTATATGACCAAATGAGGAAAATTTGAAAAATAAATAAGATAATGGGCAAAGGAGTATTTGCAAAAGCAGCAGGAGCTAAAGACTAAAGTGAAAGTATTTTAAGTGCGAGAGCAGAAAAAGTAGCTGAAAGCACAGCATTTATCAGACTGAGACAATGGCACATTTGCACCATCATGTTTGGAAGTAATTTGCCTGTAGGACAGAAAAATATCTTGTTTTGAAATCAGGTGGAAATTAAAATGCAGCACTGTCTCCCAGTGTTCTTGTTTAGGTAAGTTTTTCGACAGCTACCAATGTCAGAAAAAGCTTCCTATCTTAATGTCTGTAATTTGGGATAAGAAAAATAAGCAAGAAGTAAGACTTTGATGAATCTTGTGTCAGTGTGTACATGGATATAGATTTGAGTTCTCTATTACTTTCTGGATAGTCTGCAGAGAGGTTGCTTAGATTTCAGTAGTATGAACTTAATTTAAACTAAAGGTGGTTAGAAATTTGAACGTATGAGAGAGTACAGATTTAAAATCAACATGCACTTTAAAATACCATCAAAAAATGTCACCTCACTAGTTTTACTCAGTGTCACATTAAACAATTGAGCTTAAAAGTTTAAGAAATGAAGAAAAATATTTTATATTTGATTTCTGCCTAACTTGCTGATGCCTCAAATTAGAAGTGTTCACCAACTTGTCCCCAAAGACCATCCAGCTGAAGCCCAGCATTGGTTCTCCCAGGCTTTGAATTTGCACACTTCTAAAATATTCTGCAGCATTTGCTCTGACTGCAAACGGTTCTGCCACTGAAATTGTGAAGAACAGTGTCACACGTCACGTACACAAGTTTAGTTAAGATTTTAGCCTGTCCAATGTGGCACTGATGTGATTCCTCCCTAAATGCCCCACCATCTCCATCCTTACACTGGCGTTAGCTCTCACTCAACCTCTCTGGGAGCTGACACGTCTGGCTGTGGTTAGGACAAGAATTCATCTTTACAAATTTTGTTTTCCCTGTATCTTTGCTCAATGGAGAGAGCAATGATTCTGCCTCACTACCAGGCTGTCTCTACATTACTGTTTTAGTTCATCTCAGGGGTGTGGACTCCTGAAGTGAATAAAGGAGATCTTCTAGTCCACTGAACAAACTTCATCGATTAAATATTAGCAATTTTTCAAGACTAGTTCTTTCTATTCTGTCAAATTTATATCCTTCTCATGTGCATTTGTTCAAATAGCGAGAGACCATGTTGAAAAGGTGCAAATTTTCTTAGTTCCTCAAGCTAATGATATTTTGTGATTATCATATGTAATAGGTTTTACAAAATTTAGGAGGAAGGAATGGAAGCAGGGATGCAAGGAGGATAGATACTTTTTTTCTGTCATTTCCTCTTGTTAATCTGAATAGTGTGATACAGAATCTTTCTTCAGTCTCAAACTCAAGGTTAATGGTGAAGTGCTTAACCCTGTTGTAGAACTACAGAATGAACAACAAACAGCACAGGGAAGTTTGAAAGCCAATTCATCCAGCAGTACAATCTTTCTTTCACCCAGTCAGTACTCAGAGGCTGCAGCTTTAATTTGAACTGCAAGTAACCTTGATTTGCTCTTTAGTTTAAGTAAAAAAGTCATTGTATATCAGCACTTAGACCAAAGCAAATATTGCAAATAGTTATTTGCCAGTCCAAGTTGCAAGAAAATCCATTTTTTTGTTTTTATTCCTGGGACCTTTTATTTTCTCCTTGCAACATTAGTAAAAACATACTTTTATTCACAAAACTGTGCAAAAGAAATTATAGATATACATCTGTGAAATTATGTTCATAGCTGGCTTGGTTGAAGAGAGTTCAAAGCGGGGAAGGAATGTCACTGGAATTCAGAAACCAACTGTATAGCATCACGACATACATAAACAGTCAAATGGCTACTAAGAAACTTATGCTGGCAATTATATCGCATAAAAGATTCATCTGATTTTTGAATAATAACTAAATATAATCAGTCCTATCAGCTAAAGGGTTCTATATCTCTTGGATACTTTGTTCATGGGAAATAGTCCCCCCATCGTCAATCAATTCTTCCTCCTTGAAAAGCAGCCATAATGAACCTTTATTCTAATGGGGTAGGTCATCTTTACCTGCATCTGTTTTATAGCCCTGTAATTGCCTTGGTTTCTCTGAACTTACTTTTGATTTATGTTGCTATAAATAAATAAAGAAAAAATATTAACTGATAATAGCCACACAATCTCCATGTAATTATATAGATGATAGCTGTATTAGCCTATTAGCGTCATACTTGAAAGTCTGGAATAAAGAACATCAGCTGCCTTACAGAAAGGTTAGAGAATATTAATAGCTCCAAACAGAAGAAAAATTTCAATTATGGGTCTAATAAACAAATTGCTCAAAATGGATTGTGCATGCGCTTAGTATGTAGTCAATTATGCATGATCTTGCATGCATTTTTTGCTTTTCCTCTATATTCGATTACTTGAATTTAATAATTTACATCCTGTCTCTTCATCAACATACCCTTGAGACCCTGATCTGATGTTTTTCAAATTAAAGCCTCATTGGTTATGTTAAATGGAGCTAAATATATATTTCAGAAAAATAAAGAGGACATATCAATATTGACACCTCTTCCTGGAATTCAGGGACTGGAATGAAAATAATTTTGAAATCTTGATCTGAACGTTATTTGAAGATTTTATTTAAATCAAACTCTCACATTTTTTCATTAATATTTCTCGATGATTTGTATAAATATATGTGTTTCTGGAGAATTACAGGGTCCCATAGTACTGTAAACTTTTTTATATGAAGCAAATGGTGACTGTGAAGATCATAATTATATTAAACCACATGAATAGTTCTTATTTCATGTGTGAGGTTAGTATAGAGGGTTTATGTTACATAAAGATTATGACAGAGTATCTGTTAGTTGCACTTACATACTATATAATTAGTAGCAATATTTAATTTAAAAGTGACGGAGCTGTGTTTCTGCTACTGTTCGGTTCTTGTCTGTGTTTTCCGCATGTGTTTGTGAATGATTTGTCCGGTAATTATGTATGTTGCTTCAAACTGGGAAATTGTCATTTTAAAATGTTTTTAAGTAGTTCTGAATAAATAGAATAATTAAGGAGACCATCACACAGGTGGTGTGTGCAGGATTCCCAGCCTGGACTTTACTTTCTGATGGCCATCCAGTCTGTGTCCCTATATTATGCCTAAGCTCATATGTGAAAGTGTTTATTTGGTGTGAATAATCAGTGTCATACCTAATACATGTCATGTGCTCTTCTTAATGTAGTGGTATTACTGAGAACTGCATGTGAACTTCGTGCTTTTGCATTTTAGTGAAATAATTACGTGTCTCAGAAATAGTGTTATTGACAAGCACATCATCATCTAGTTTGTGAAACCCTAGGTGCTTGCAGCAGACCCGCATCAGATTCTTGTGCAGTTTTTTCCTATATTTCGTTGCTCTGTCTTCTACTTGATACCACTATGGCTTTTTTTGGATGTTTCATCTGATTTTTATTTTTATCATTGTTTTTCCCAGCTAGTGGCTTTTGTCATTTGATTACGTTATCTGCTTGCTCAGATCAAAGATTTTGTTTACCACCAAATACCCAGATCAGGTGTGTCTGTACAAAAGGATGAAAAAAATCAGGTACAAATCCATGAGGAGGGGCTTCTGCTGAGTGACTTAGTAACAGTTTTCAGGAAAGACTTTTCTGACTAAAAGTTGATAGCACTTCATTAAAGGGTCAGCAACATAAAAGCAGCTGTTGCTGTTGAAGATGTATCCACTGAAAGATGCATCAAACCCAGAGCTCTCAAAGCTTTTTTCTGTTATAAATGTAATTACTGTTCTTCATCCTTCCTGTTCTTGCTGTTCGTCATCCTCTTAAAATGATTTCACATATATTATTTTGTATCTTTTTACTGACATTTGCCTTTTTCTTTTTGAAGTCTGTCACTGTAAAATGGTGTTTTCGCATGCTTTCTGTATGCCTCATCTAATGCAGAAAGAGAAAAATCAATGATGGGTATACTTCTCTATTCACTCTGTGCTCTCCCTTCCTTTCATAATTTCGGTTCTTCTGACAGAAATTCAGATAATGTAACAAATAAGCAAAATATCCCATCTGTCTACCTACCTGCCTACCAGTCTGTCCACCTATTTTCTGCCTACATACCAGAACGGACAAGATTCTTTCCATGTCCTGGAGACCAATGCCACATCCTGGCCTTCACTTACTTCTAGTTTGCAAGGATTAACATTTGGCGTACTCATTTCATAGGGGACGGACAGAGATTTTGATAAAATTAGGATAATGAACTCAATCAGAATCAAACCTCGTTGTTCTGCGAGAATTTGTGAGAATTTTGACTTACCAAAAAGTTTGATAAAATGCACCTGATCTATAGAGTTGATGTGTGGCTTTTTAGTTTATTTATCTTTGTTGTTTATTTGTTTGCTTGTTGGTGAGAGTGTAGGTTTTAGATTGGAGAGGGGTATGTATTTTTTCCCCTTTGCCTTTTCTTTTAAGGTTGTTTTTGTCTTAAGCACCAAAACAGGGTCAACACCTGATTGTTATGCTGGCCTAAAGAATAAATGTCAGTGAGCTCATGTGCACTGAGGGACTTGCTCTCCTGAGATTATATCTCTGTTCAGCAGCTCACTGAAGCTCTACAAAAGACCGATTACAGTCAAATCTGACAATCATTTGAATCTGTGTGCATGTCAACAACTGTCCTCAGATCAAGGGTGACGCAGAGATCTCTAGCTGTATGGAAACAGATGTCAAGTCACTCAAGCAGCCTTCCTGGTTGTTGAACATAGATAAGTTGTAAATCACTTTAGGTCAAGGGAAAAAACACTTGTGAGATGGCACAGGGAGAGCTAGGTGAAAAAGTGAGATAACAGCTGGAAAAGCAGCTTGTAAAAGCTTCAATTCCTTCAAAGCATCAATAACTATAAACCCATTTGGATTTTCTACTTTAATTAATGCAGCTGCTTGTGATAATGCAGCCTTCAAACAAGCAGTCTGGCTTTAGAGATTTTCATCTAAGGGACTGAACTAGTGGTTACAGCATTGCCACCAGAAAAAAGATACAGGTTTGAAGGATGGCATGCTTGGCTGAATAGGAGACACTTAAAAGAATCAAAAATGATAATCCGTTTTTATAACATGCAATGCACTGTTGCGTTCTAGGACAAACGTGAACAGACTTTGCCATGCTCAAGGGATGTCTGAGGTTGCACTGACTTCCCAGCATCACCACACTACTGGATTTTGGTCCTATCAAGTTCCTGTAAAATAAAACAGAACAGTAGTCATAGTGTCTGCAAAAATGCATACAGGAGGGAGAAGGGGTTTAATTACCTACAGCTTTCTGCTGGGAAGCTCTTAGAAGGCATAACAAGAATTGAGGTATTTGGTTGCCAGCTCTGTGAGTGCATACATGTGACTGTGCCTCTAACTTTCAGACAGTCTTTGGTAGGAAGAACTGTCCTTCCATAAATCCTGGAGGGAGATAGCAGAAAAAGAAAATTGTTTTAAATCATTTTCAAAACTTGGAACAACAACAAAAAAATACCCCTTTCTTTATGACGCAGTTTTGCCAAGTTCAGCGCAGGCATAAAATCAATTTCTCCCCATTGAAAACTGCTTTTCATTTCAGTGAATTGTAACGTGTGCATGACGGGCCGGGGGGTGGAGTTGTCTGTCAAGGCTGAAATAACTCTTACTGTATCACTTGTTCCTGGTCTAAAACTTGCCTACCCGATGACACTACCCACGGTTCATATGAGAAGCGATGGGAGGTAGCAGAAGGTTCCAAGCCCTTATAAAAATTGATTATTTGTTTTCTTCATTTCACATGCATGCTGTATTTAAAACAAATTGTAAAGTAGTCTGTTAAAAGAGGATGATTTCCTCCAAATGAAGGTAGATATGGTTATAAACCAGAAAAGACTTGCAGTGTAAAAATACAGAGCCAAAGGATGAATTTGACAATAACAACCAAGTCTCTTTCTGTAAGTATTTGTCTGTCTGTGGCATGTGTCCAGTGCAAACCAGATGGTATCTGAAATGCTAAACAATTTAAGCTACAGGCTGAAGAAGTCTCAGCTTGCCCATTAAAGACAAAGCAAAACAAAATTATTTTACTTACTGGTCTTACTGACGTTGTCTAAGAGCTGCAGTAATGGACAATACAGACGCTTAACGTATAGCCTCAAAAATATGAACTGGTGCAAGACAGAGAGTTGGATTAAGAGTTATGTGGTTATGTTGGAATATGTGGACTTCGCTGGTGAACAGGAGATGCTGAATGTTGAAACAGACACACTGCAGTTTTGATTAAATGTTATTGAGAAAGTTATGATATCAGAGAGCACAGAATAATCCAGTGGCTAGAGTATTAATCAAAGATGTGGAAAATTCAAGTTCATGTGTTTCTTCTGCTCCAGTTGAGAAATCTCAATGAGATTACAACATTCTGGGGACCATTTTCACAAAATAAAAACGATTTCCTTCTTCCCATTCCATTTCTGTTTGGAAAGGAAAAAGTAAGCTGTAGCAAAACAGCTAATGAAGATTAGCAATAGAAAACCTGGGAAAATTCTCAATAAAAAAAGGCAAATTAAAAAAGGCATAAACCTCTATGAATGATGAAAGGGGTCATTCAAAAGTCTGCCTGCATTTTGTTACAAAAATCTTCTTTGCTTTTACTTAAATCTGTTGGGAATTCTACTTCTCTAGAAGATGAGAGAAGGTTGGTAAAATGTACAGTCTCCCTGGAATTGCTATGGCACAGGGACTAACGGAAGCTGATCAAAACAAAGATGCAAAAGTGTTCAGAAAAATGAAATCTTGGTGGTAAATAGAGTTTTAGAAGTGAGATGAAATTGGAAGTCTGAAGGAACAAAAAAGACTATTAATAGCGTGTGGTTGGTGGACTAAGAAGACTGAGACGCCGTTGTGAATACACATCAAGAGGAAAAATGTGTTTAGTTAACGTTTAGGTTTCCTTCTTCAGATATAAAAGCACACTAATTGTATAATTTGCAGTTCATGTTCAGAAAGGAAAGAGATTTGCTGTGAACTAAAAGTCATGCTATGAAATAGCTGTGCAGTAGCGAAATTGGCAGTTCTGCACAATAGGCCAAGTGTGAATTCCATTACCCCTATGGCACGGTTGCTCTGAAAGCAAAGCTTGCTGTACACTACCCAAAAGCCGTGTAAAAGTCCAACTGTGTAACAGGAAAGAGGATGTTCAGTACAGCAGTTAGTCATCAAATAATGTAACACCTCTGAAAAAGAAGCTGAATGATGAACAAAATGCTGTGCCTGTCTCGTAATCCACTTGTTAAACCAGTTAAAACTCTGGCAGTGGAAGTACAGAATTTCGATAGTCAGATAAACTGATTTGGTGGATGTAAAATTTAAACTTGGAATAATTCATTGAGAACAAAGGATTTTTGGAAACTCAGAATGTCTCAGACTTTAAGTATCTAAAAAATAGGTTTCTGCTTTTAGGCACCTAAGTCTATTGACTTCTTTGCTCAGAAACCATGGCAATTTCTGTAAGAGCTTAACTGGGAACTAGGGAAGTTAACCTAGATCTCTGATTGAAAACCTTTCATGAAATAGTTCTTTATGTCTGCACACCAGTAAATATACCAGGGAAACAGTGCGAGTACTGATGAGGTTTTGGAACTTCCATGGAGCTTCCTCTTGTTTATCTTTCTATATATAAAGATGCCTCCATGTCAGTGAATAAAGTATCTATCTACTTGTTAGACGTACAAATACATTTATTGAATATATGAAGAGATATGTAAGACGTTATTTTTTCAAATCATCAAAATTAAGGAAGGAGCTATTTTCTTAATCATCAACCAAAGCCTTTCAGCAAACATTGTGGGTCTTTGGGAAATGAAGTGCACAAAAATGTTATAGCAAATGTAGATCTTGATGGTTTTATTTTCTTTTTTCTTCCTCCATTTGCTGCATGCATCTGTTACCTAATTTATTGTCTCTGATCCTGTTTTATATTTCCAATGTTACTTTGACTATGCAGATACGTTTGTACTAATACCATTTTTTTTTAATTTTATTTTTAATATCTATACTTACTGATGGACTCTGTAGCTACTCTGTAGGCAGTGTGAGGGAGAGAAACTTCGTAAACTAATATTCATGTTCCAAGGCACATACGAGCCACTGCCTGGAGCAAGGAGCCTCACAACTGTTGTTTTACGAAAGTAAATGGGAAGAGCACTTCTGCTTAACCATAAAATAAAGTCCTTGAAATTTATTCGGATACTGGTTCATAGGCCAGGAGGTTTACTTGTTACTGTTCTTCTGATAAAAGAGAATTACCTTGAAGCAAACCTGATACAAGCAAAGTTCAGGAATAAGATTCCAAAGAATAGATCTGAAAATTAGGCGATATATTTGCAAGGAAAAACGGGGCCAATATTTTTATATTGTGATCTCAGCTTCAATACCTTTCTTCTAATGTGTAAAGTAAATGCACCAGTGTAAATCCAGTGACTGTTAGAGTAAGGAATGAGCAGAAAATGAGTCAGGACTAAAGAAGCACTTAAAAGTGGTACTTTTTTTTTAAAATAAAACCTCAAAAAAACAAAGACCACCAGGAGGCAGAAATAGCAAAAGATGGGAGTAAGGTCCCCCAAACAGCATATTGATTTTTTTTTTGCCATAAAAGCATCTACCGGACAATAGCAGAGAGAAAGGGATACTCTTCAAGTATTTGTTGTAGTTAAGAGGTCCAGAGGCTGAGACCGTTCTTCTTGGCATGGCTTTCTCTTTTTTAATCATTCCTGGCATGGGAAAAAGCAAAAAGCTTCTGTGAGAAAGAGCAAGAAAAAAAGTTACATTTAAAATACTTCCCTCCAACTCCATTGTTTACTTACACTCTTTATAATTGAGACATGTAGGTCAAAGATCAGGAAAAAAGAAATTTCCTACATTCTTTTAAAACTGAAACAAATTTCAATAGCGCAAGAATGAAACATCATTTTTGAAACAGCAAAATGGGGATAAAAAGTCATCCCAGCTACTGATCTTCTTAACTGATCTGTCTTGGATTTAGAGGGGCATCAAAAAATTCTCAGCAAAATGGGCAAATCAACTGCCACAAATTGACAGTAAAACAAACACTATCGGTTTTGGTCTCTTGTTTTCAGTCAGAGAACAAATGCAGGTTTCACTACGGAGAGGTTCTGACATTTCTTCTTTTTTAAGGAAGACTAACAAGGCGAAAATGGGTATTTTGGCACAACATTGGATCCCTGCAGGCTTTGTACTAAAATATCATGCACGTTCTAACAGCGTACCACTGTAGAATATTTGTGCAGCAAATGGAGAGCTCTCAAAAAGACAACTGTGGTAATGTACATACCTCCATCTTTTTCCAGTAAAGCACAAAAAAGGAAATACAAATTCATCAGTCTAGTAGCAACTCCCATCCTTCTTAACCTGCAATTCAGTTCTCTGGTTAGGAAATAAGAAACAATATTCCATTTCCTCTTTGCCTTAGGGCTATAAGAACCAGCATTTGTATAGTTGCAGCACTGAAAGCCCAGGCTGATCCCAGCTGGAGATAATGATCAAGGTAAATTAATTTAAATCAATTTAAAGTTTGTTTGTGGCAGCTGAGCTAGCATCTCTACCATGACGCTTCAGTGTGCTATGCGAACACCTCTGCTTTGAGCTATCTCAGGTGTTTCTACATAGTGCTGCTTGGAAGTGAAAATGGGTGTCAGTTACTGAGCTTAGCGGACTTTTCCAATCTCAATATTGAATTCAGTTGTCCAAGTTTCACCTAATTTCACTCCGTATGCTTTACATGCTCTGAATTTAGACCCAGAACTTTTGAAGGTGTGGGAGGTAGTGAACAAACACAAAATCAGATGTTTGCAAAATGTTTTTAAAGCAAAATATCTGTGGACGCCATTGATTGCTTTGCTTTGGAAGGAAATAAGAGACATTAAGGTGTAAGAAACTGAAGATTAAAAAAATGAACGCACGATAACTAAAAATGGGTAAGGTTAATAGGAGTTGAACATCGGTGAAAGCTAAGCAATGCTAAGAAAAGGAACACAATTATGTTACTTTTTAGGTCCTAACCCAGAAATATACAGCACAAAGGCAAACTATTGAGATTAACAGGATAACATTGTCAATGCAGCAGTCTGTAAATGGAATCCTTTAAATACATATGCCCTAGAAGTCCTTAAGAATGTATTCAGGTAAAATATGAATATTACAATCTTTTCTTTCTGAGCTGCTTTCATCAGAATAAAGTGACTTTTGTGCTTCACCAAATGTCAGAGCAAAGCAGATAGGTTCAGTGACCACAAAAGGAATTTCTTGAAATTATACTCAAGTACATGAACTACTTCTCCTATAATCTGACTGTAAAGAGTGTAAATAATTCTGACAGCATTCAAATTCACCCATGCATCTTCTGTAGTTATCAGGTATATGCTTTCTGTCATTATTTAGTCAACCATCGTAGACTTTTTTTTAAAAAACCACAGGTACCCCAACAGTATCTGTTATGTACTGGCACTTTCCTGGAAAATTTCCACTTTTTATTTAAAGTGAACAATAAAAGTCCTTACTCAAAAGATACTTACATTGCAGCACTTACTCAGAGCTGCAGTAAGCCTATCCATTTTATAGGCACTGGTCATTCTCAGCAAGAATTACTGAACACTGATTCACTAGTAGTATTTAGGAACCATGAGTTAAAGTTTTTGTTTGGGTTTTTTTTTTAATATAATAGAAAAATAATCGGTTTGATGTCATTAGTGTCGCTACTGTCTTGAAGGGCAGGATTCTGTGCCCATACATGTAAAGCTCAGTATAGAATTGGAGTTGAAAATAGCAAGTTCATACCAGAAAATTCAGGCATACCAAAATGGCCTAGGTCTATATCGTTCCAGGGGAATCAGTGGGAAGGATAATGCTTCTCTACTCAACACTTGGTAAAGGATGTTCTATTTTTTTTTTTTTTTTAATCATCATGAAATTACAGGGACAATTGTATACTTTTCCTGTCTAAATCTGAAAAGATTTGTTTATGGAGCTGTACAAGAATTTTAGATTGTTTGCTAAATATAGATCCAGTGTTAAATAATGTTTTTTCTATATTGAATTTTCCTGTAACCGTTGAGTCATAATGTATTAAGACAAGACAGTAAAAAAGTTCTAGACAGAAACTTCACTCTTATTTTGACAGAGTAGCATGTTCAAAAGTTTAGAACATTATATATAAAACCAGCATAATATACATCTTGTTTATAAACCATTTTGACAGTTTCTTGAGTTTGATGTTTGAAAACATTACAACTATTCACCTGAATACATTTTTAAATCTTGATTTTTGACAGTTAAAGCCCAATATTGGGTCAAATGGTCTTAACTGTCCAGCTCAGCACACTCTGTGGTGGTTAACGGGAAATCTCTTCACTACTAGTCCTGTTGTGAAAGAGATTAAATATTTCCAATAAACTGTTTTTATGACTGTTAAAAATACGGGTATATCTTCATTTCTTTCTTCAACACACTAATTTTACCTAATTAGTTTATCACCATAAACTTCTAGTACAGATACATAAAACCTTTCTAAAAATAGTATGCACAGATGTTAAGATAAATTGTGTTCTGTGTCCATTTTTCTTTGTAATTTTTTACCATTTCATATAGATTTATGTGGAACAGGTTTGATTTTATTTCATAATTTCATAACAAGAAGTTAGTTTGAGGGTTTTTTTTCATTTTGAATAGATTGTAAACCTAGTATTTTAATAATGGCTTGGATCCATGGAAATATATTGTTATATAAAACAAAAAGTTTTTTTCTTATTTTGGAGTATAATTTTTAAAGAGTTTTCCTTGACACACACCTCTCTGCTAGACCTTGATGAGTACCAATAAAGGCTGGATTATTTAGTAAGCACTGTCTCAAGCTCCCCTTGATGGAAGTGATTTCCCTAATCACAAATGATGAATCTCGTGGCTTAACAACACTACTTTATTGAAAAGAGAGGACAGGAGAAGGAGAAGGAGAAGGAGAAGGAGAAGGAGAAGGAGAAGGAGAAGGAGAAGGGAAGAGAAAGAAGATTGAGAAGATCATAGAATCATAGAATGGTTTGGGTTGGAAGGGACCTTTAAAGATCATCTAGTCCAACCCCCTTGCAGTGAGCAGGGACACCTTCAACTAGATCAGGTCGCTCAGAGCCCCGTCCAGCCTGACCTTGCATGTTTCCAGGGATGGGGCATCTACCATTATGAAGTACAAGATGAAGTACAAAACACAACTACTTCTCTTTCCTCATTTGAGCTCCTTCTTGGGAGTAGGTGGTTTTCTTCTCTCTGTACAATACCTCCTAACAGCATGCCTTGCCAGGTAGGAAAGCCTCAAGCAAGTTGCACCTGAGATTTGCACGAGTTGCTCTTACTCACATTATACTGACCATTCACATTTAGGCATAGCAGGTTTTGGTCAGACTTTACACATTGCAACTGTATCATTTCCTCAGTTTTACAGCATTCTTGCTTTTAGAAGTAATGCTGCCAGATATAGTAAAAGATGAAAAACTGAACATGTTTTGGGTTATTGTCTTCCAGCGTTCAGAAAGTATTACCGTTCAGGTATTACCATTCACTTCCCTTTGCCTCTACCAAAGCCCCTGTGCTTCTGGACTCCCTTTTTGTCTTGAGTTCTCTGAAGTGTTCAGCTCTTCCAGGACATGGTGGAAAGCTTAAAATACGTTATAAGCAATGAAAAGTCTAAATGTTCCACTCCAAAAAAACTGTGTCACTGGCTGATGGGGGGGGGGGGGGGGGGGAAGCTCTCCTTGGGGACCAGAACGCAGCAGGCAAATAGTATTTATTTCCCACTGTTTTTTCCTCTGTGTTTCACATGAAATTATTCTTGCTTCTTCAGACTGACAAGACTTTAATGCCCCTGTCCCCTTCTCTTGGTGAGTATTCTGTTACAAGCCAGGCACAGGCTCCTGGAAATTCCAGTGTGCTGGTCTGTTATTTTAGTGGTGAACTACCAATTTTTGTTTTAAACAACATTATTATACATAATTACGCTGAAACTGACATTTTAAAGCATGACTTGACATAAATCATGAGCACTTCAGCTCTTTGCAATCTTGTCTGTGCACCAGCAGAAGCCCCCAGGAGTTGCTGAGCAGGTGGATGAGGATCACGTCTCTAGGTGTTCGTATTCAATTGCAGCTGAGGTGGCCTGGCCTTGAGTTTGGCAAAATCTCGTTTCAAAGGGAATGGAGCTGAATGAGCTGGAACTTCCCCATGAATTTCATTAGTACATGCCCATTAATGGGGGAAGATCTGGCTTGAAAGGGCTAGAGTGTGTTGGCTTGTTCACTAAGATTTACTGCATTTGTGTCTAATATGGGTTCTTTGTCTGCTTTCACCGTGCTGTCATCTGAAGGCACTTCGGGTTTTATATTGTGAAAAAGACACAGCCAAGGCTGAATCGTGTTGAATAATGCCTCTTTAGAATTATTCTAGGAATACAAAAATGGGGAGGGAAGGTTACCTTCTTTTGTATCTGGTAAACATACAAAACTAATTCTCTCTCTGAATTGTAGTACCTATCACACTGCAAAGCTTTTTAGAAGTCTCTGAGAATTACTAATTTAACATTTCCTAGAAGTAATACAGGATTTTTTACCAGCTGTTCTAATTTTTCGTCCATATGAGTTTTGGTTCACCTATGTTTGTTTCTAAGGGAGTAGGGAGGTGGATATGTTGTGAGAGATGGAAACTTTACTTTGATATGCACTGCAACATATGTTACTTTTTGTTTGAAATTCAGTGTCTATACAACATGAAGCCCTGTAATTTTTACTTTTTTGACATAGTGTATGCTCCAACAAACCTTATTAAATCTTTTATAGTGTTAAATTTTGTACTTAGAACAATTAAAATCGTTTCTCGTCATCTCAGTGCATGACTGCATAAGAAGAAACAAGTCACACAATTTATTTTAATTAGATGTAGTTTACATTTATGTGTCTGTGTACAAAATAAAAATGAATAACTTTATGATTGCAAACTACCTAGCTCAGTTTAAAGATGCATATGTATTTCTAAGTTACTGCAGTAAAGTTGAATAGAACATATAAGATAATCTTTAAAATGAATAAGTAATGCAGATTTGATAACTTTTTCTAAAAAAAATCTCAAATACTTAGAAAATATTAGAAAATATTGGCCCTCTCAGCTAAATTAGTTATAGAACACAGTTATGCATTTTAATGGTAAATTTCTACCCCAAAAGCATAAATAAAACATACATGTTGATACAAACGTCATCTACTAAAAAGTCTTAATGCATTGCAAACGAGATGGAAACTTCATTTTTTGCTGTTTAAAATAAGAAGTTAAGGTATCAGTGTATGTTCTAGTCCTTTCTTGTTTTTAAAACATTTGTGTCTTATTTTATAAATCTCATCAAACCCTGTGAAATGTCATGTTATTTGGGACTTGAGTACGATTTCTGGGTTTGAGTTCCAGTTCTACTGATGCAAACATGAACTTAGTAAATTCTGTCTCAATCCATAGACATTTCAGAGGTTGTGTGTGGGTACATAAATGCCCATAAGATGTGGGCCATAGAAGGATTGCCATCAGAATTTCCAGACCTTGTTACAGATACAATCCAGTAAATAACTCCTACTATTCCTTTATTTTAATAGAATTTCTGCAGTCTAATGAAAAGCCAAGCTGGAACAAGATAGAATAGAATATGTATAGATGGATGATGTGTGTAATTATAGTCAAACACATTTTTATAATGTCTAAAAGAGCTAGTAAGCTGCAGAGATTCAGATGTATTCTGTGTTGTATCCAGCCTTTCCATTACACCACTATATTGTTCTATGAAGAACATCTACACGTATTTTTCCATTGACATTTATACACTTTGGATATGTAAATATCTATAACATAAGTGTTGATGTGTTACAGTGTTGCTGGTATTAGGTACTCTAATTGTAAGTAATTAACACTTCTTTTGTTCACCTCATTATCATTTTTCTCAAACACTTCTTTTGTTCACCTCATTATAATTTTTCTCAAACTGAGACTCTATTAGCAGCCCATTCTGTATTGCACATAGACATCAAGTCATTGCAACAGTTGACACAAGACAGCCTTGAGATGTGTGACACTAATTAAGTAAAAATCTCCAAATTAAAAATAGGTTTCTTATAACTAATGAGGAATGACCATCTACATGGGACAATATTCATTTTTTACTTCATTGATCATAAAGTATTGCTTTGTTGTGTTGTAGTAAATCACAAAAAAAAATCCATTAACAAAGCTTTTCTGTCTCTGCAAGTACAAAGAATATTAATTATTTTTGCTTGAAAATTGATAGCATTTTTTTTCTCCTCTTCCTACAGTCCTTATTGACAAATGTTTGCGAATTCATTCTCCAAAAATAACCAGGGAATATAAATTTGCAATGGTTTTGCTTACGTACATACAACGATCTTCCTTTATATTCTGATATATCCTGTGTACAAGAGCTTAGTAAAACTGTGGTTTAGCTTTTTAATTTTTAGGGACTGTAGCAAAGAACATAAATTCTCTCTTTCTTGTTGTCTATGTGGTAAGTTTTACTGCACAAGTTGAAGCTGCGGTCATTGTGCCAGTATATAAAAATACTAAAACTTGTTGATGTGTAACTGTATTATTCAGGGCAGTTGTGATGGATGATTATGATGGTGAGAATTGTTTTTTTTGTTGTTTTTAATCAAACACCACTGGCACACTGAATTTTGCAAGACAAAAGAGTGACTTGATTTTAAGAAAAGTCTTAAAGATTTTTAAGAAATAAAAATTTGTGGGTTCTTCATTCTTCTTGCTTCCAAACACCAACCTGTTTCCTCTACAGCTAGATATTTTTATTAATATTTTCTGACTGCAAAGAGGGTTCTTTATGATAGTTCATGTGAGATAATGCATTTTCTTCCATACTATGTAATTTTTCAAGGTTACATTTCTTTCATTTATGAGAAATGAAAATGAAAAGTTTAAGGATGATATTTAGTAATATTTAAGAAAAATCAGAGGCTTAAAAACTATGTGAGACCCATTTCCAATATTTATATTTCCAACTCCAGTTTATTATAGAATGGGGAATGGGAAAGTGTGATTTACTGTATTAACACACTGGTAGTTCATTTATGGTCTTTTTAAGGCACTATATATATGTACATATGCACATATTTATAGACTCCATAAAAAAAGGGTAGTTGTTAAGTCTGGGACAATGACAGTCAGATACTATGTACAGAAAAGATGAGATGTCAGCATCTAATGAAGCAGTAAGAGAATAGAAGGTTTTGATTTGAGCGATATGCAAAAATTAAGGTATTTACCTTAACTTTAGTAAAGACCAGAATTCTTTAATCTGTTCTATAGGGACGGAAATGTCTTAGAAATGTGTGATATGCAAAGTACACTCTGTTCCCCTTATTGCGTAAAGATGCAGCCTTGCTGGTGATATCAATAGAGACATTTTCACTAACATCTGAAAAAATGCAAGCGCGAAGGAAAAAATCACATTAAAACATATATCTCTTTTGGATTTTAGTTCCTTGTCAGTTCCTCTATAAAGTACAGTTATGTATCTGCATTACCCTCTCCCCTAAACTAATTTTCATTCTGATACAATGTGGCAGTCTTTAAGCACTATATATTTATTAATTGATTTAGTACATTAATCTTCTGACATAGTCTATGAACTCTTTGGAAAGAATCTGGAACACTCTGGGTGACTCCAGTCTCATTTCCTCTCCCCTTTGCTTTGCCTCTGCCATCGTTTGTTCTTTGCTTTTTTTCTATAACTAGAGAGGCTGCAGAAAAGTTGGTGGGCAGGTAAGGTTTGGTGTTCACTTTGTGGCTATTGATTTCTCGGGCCACCCTTAACCTTGTTTTAAAAGAAAAAATAAAAAAATAATCATATTGTCATGCTATTCAATCCAGAAATGGTTAAGTTTAGAGCTATTTGGTGAAAAACTACTCCAGCCTTGTAGAACTGTTATATTAGATGGTTTTGGCTGAGGAGATGGTCTTTTCTCCCTTTCACCAGGTGAGTTTTCTATTTGAGGTAACTCTTGGATGCAAAATGTCCAACTGCATTTAGGAATTTAGGTGGATTTTGCTGTTATGAGCTGATTTTACTATTATCAGTTGCATTACCTCCATGGCTTTTACAGCTTTAGTAGGTAGGTTTATGTTAGGCAAAATCCACTTTTAGTTCAGGTCCCAGTTTGGTGGCTGCTCTCGGCCTGATCACCTGAAGACCTGTATTCTGACTCCAGACCCGTCCCAGCCCATGTGTGCCCAGAGGGATTTTTGGATAATGACCCAAAGCTGAGCTGTTTTAGAAAGATTTCCTCTACCTTTTTTTTCCTCTTCATCAGCCTTTGTGCAACCTTCAGTGTAGTTTTTCAGTGTTTCTCCAGTGGCTATCAGCTACATTACAGTAGGAAAGATGAGTCCTGTGGCTCTGTTAATTATTTACATCTGTGTAGCGAAGATGAGCAAGTGTCTGACACACAGAAAGCAGTGACCAGGAAAAAGATAGCCAAAGGGAAAGTGTTTGCTGGAGAGCCATGTCAAATAGAGCTCTTGACAGAGTCATTATAATGGCATTATGCAAACAATGTTCATGGTTTTAAACAAAAAGACATATTTAAACAATTAAAGTTATTGTATAATATTAGATTTAGACTGTCTGCTGTTTGCTTTTCTCTAGTACTTACAAAAAAAACACAGACACAGAGGAAAAGGCAAGCAACTGTAGAGCATCATAAACCAAATATCCTTATGCTGTGTTTTGCACCTGTGAGTTCATTTCTGTGTAATACTAGTGCCAGTGCTAAGAGCCCATCACAGGAGTAAAGAAATTGGAGTTTTGTGTGCTGCTACGAGGCTTGTTAAGCTTTACAGATAGATAACCTTTTGAATTATTTTGTCTACAGTAACACGCAAAATTGGAAACCATCCTTCGGAAGTGAATTTCAATTTTTTTTTTTAATATGAGTTTTTGACTGACTGAATTATATATCATAGAATCATAGAATCGTTTAGGTTGGAAAAGACCTTTAAGATCAAGTCCAAACATAAACTTCATCCTGCTAAGTCCACCACTAAACTATGTCCCTAAGTGCCACATCTACACATCTTTTAACTATCTCCTGGGATGGTGACTCCGCCACCTCCCTGGGCAGCCTGTTCCAATGCCTGACAACCCTTTCAGCGAAGAAATTTTTCCTAACATCCAATCTAAACCACCCCTGGTGCAGCTTGACACCGTTTCCTCTTGTCCTGTTACTTATTACTTGGGAGAAGAGACCAACACCCACCCTTCTACAACCTCTGATACAGGCCAGGATGCCGTTGGCCTTCTTGGCTACCTGGGCACACTGCTGGCTCATATTGAGCCGGCTGTCGATCAACACCCCCAGGTCCTTTTCTGCGGGGAGCTTTCCAGCCACTCGTCCCCAAGCCTGTAGCATTGCATGGGGTTGTTGTGAGCCAAGTGCAGGACCCAGCACTTGGCCTTGTTGAACCTTGTAAAATTGGCATCGGCCCATCGATGCAGCCTGTCCAGATCCCTCTGCAGAACCTTCCTACCCTCCAGCAGATCAACAGACTTGCCCAACTTGGTGTCGTTTGCAAACTTACTGAGGGTGCAGCACTCTAATCACAGGCTAAGATCAGTGCAAGTCCTTGATTGGATTTGGGAAGCATTGGCTTGGATAGCTGTGTTTCTTCTTCCTGGACAAAGTGAGCCAAAGCCTGTGCTTGAAAAGCGAGGTACATACCAGAGCGCTGATAGTGTCCACAGTCCTCTGTTTATAAAGAAAGAGGAGAGATGAGACACTTGGCGATGGATGTGAAAGGGCTGTGAATCAGCACAGGTGACTGATTTTCAAACTGTGATTACTCAAAGCCATCTTTTGATTTCTGAAGTTCTTCATTTTCTCTTCTGTTTCTGTTTCTTTCAGTATTGCTTTCTACAGTCCTTAGCTCATCTCTTACGTTTGGTCACAAGTTATGAGGGCGTACTACAACTATTTTCATTCATTTGCGCACTCACAAACCTACTGGCTGCCACTGGTTTATTCTTTCTTGTGAAATATTATTTTGGAGACAATATGCTGTGTCTGTGAGGTCAGAGATTACAGCTATTGTTCTGCTGCAAACAGCACAATACTTCGCCTGCTTTCCTTTCCTTTTCAGTTGTCTACATCCTACCGTAAGTGTTTATTATTCTCCTTTCATGGACAGCTGAATACCTGATTTAATTGAAGGTGACTTTAAATTTACATTCATTATCAGTCTATGTGGTTGAATAAAGCATATGGATGAAAGTAGTAATGAATAAGGCATTACTTATGATACATAAATCCTTATTAAATATGAAATCCTTTCTTTGCATATATAAAAGATACCAAAAAGTAAAGATTTTAAGTAATTTCCGTAAATTTATCCCATTGTTTTAAAGTCCTGATATTAAAAGTGTGGTGCATCTAGTCTGTGTGAAAAATTACTTTTTAAAGCAATTATGATACCACAGGATACCGTGTTTGTTTAGTTTATACTTCACACATTAACCTGTAGCTACAGAAATTAATATGTCATATTCAATCTCTTGGAAGTTTTCAAACAAAACTTTTTTCAAAAAAATTAGTCATGGGAGTATAGTCTCTTTTTCCCATTAATCTCTAACTTTCCCACAAAAGCAACCTCTTCTAATGGCCATAATTTAGCCCTAAACCTTAAATATCTTTAAGCTACAGTATGTCTTATCTTGGCAGGGTCAGCAACACTACTTTAAGATGTTGTGATTTCAAGTTTTGTAAAAGATAAGCACTTTAAAATCCTTGGTTATCGATGATGAACTGGACAAAAATAAACTTAAAAACCATCTGTGAGGATGACTTCTCACACTTCTAAAACTATATCAGATATTTTATGTTACTTTGGCTGCATGTGGCAGGTTGTTTCTTGTTGCCAAGAGATAATATTAGTAATATTATATTATGAATATATATTAATTCTATATATTAATAAATATTAATAATATTATATTATATATAATATTAATAAATATTAAGTTTTTTAATCAATTCTGCAATCTTAAATATCCTGTACTGTGCTCTGAGTCCACAGTAGAAACAGGGAACCAGCAATGCTATGGAGGTGAGTTAACACGGAAAAACAGGTCTTACAATCTTATATGCGTGTTTGACAAGCCACATACTGTATTGTACCATAGTGGAGTATTTTCATTTAAGCCCATATTTATCCAGAGAGATTCTACAAGTTGTGTGGATTATTCTTTCTTAAACCTTGCTATTTTGGTTTAATTACAGTCATTAATCGACCTCATTTGATAATACCGTAGAGAAGACCTAGGTAGTTGCTATACCAAAACTTCTGTAGACAAATGTGTGCTGCAGTGAGAACAGTAAAAGACATTTTTTGAAAACTCTTGTTATTTGCATAAAAATTATCAATTTTGGTTTTGGGTCAGATTCCATCCACTGCACGTTGGTGCTTTTGTACCTGGAAAGGTACAAAATACCTTTTCCAGGGTTCCCACCTATGCGTGCAAATAGAGTTGAATTCAAAGTCCACTGAACCAGTGGAATAAGGTTTTGTTCAGGATAGCTGCTCACTGTGGAGAAGGTTCACTCCATGAAGACACTTAGGAGAGCAAGATGGATCTGTAAGTCAGTGATGTACAACACAAATGGGAATTTTGAAGGCATCCCACAGTTTGGTATAATTGTTTCTTGCAGCTGAGGACAGCTCAGGATTAGAGCTGCTAGAAAATTGGTGGTCTTCACTTCAGTTGCTGGATGCAGTGATGTAAAAGGGATGTACCACATTTGGCTGCCTAGTCTCTTATTTAAAAGACTAACTGCTTACCTGAGATGTTGAAAGAAAAAAAACACTTTGTAAAAACTTAGCTGAGAAAGACAAAGGTGAAAAAATAAACTCAGAAGAAGCAGCTTTGGTGCTTTTTTTGTAACAGTTGTCAAATATAACCATCTCTAAATGAATTTTCTAGAAGTGGGGAGGTGTGTTTTACTGTTATTTAATAACTTTTTGTGGACCTTGAATTTGTGCTGGACACCCTAGCATGTCTCCTTTTCTGTGGCTCTCTCTACAATCTTTGCAAATAACTTTTTTTCATACTTTTTAACTCCTTAGTAAACAGCACACAAAGTTGTACTGTAATTTACATTGAATTAGGGGGAATGTTTCTAGAAGAAGGAAACATACATAAGGAAATAATGTTCATCCATAATTTTTGCTAATAAACACTTGTATATTGCTTATGATAACAAAAACTAGTGGAAATAATCAGCTTGTAGATTCTCAGTTGCATTCTCTAGTTTGAAATTGAGCATAGCATGAGCCTGAAGTGAGGCAGGTACAGTTTTGGTTGAGCACAAATTCAAGACAGATACCATGGGAAAAGTGCATGCTAAAATGTCTCTGGTAATTTTGACAGCGGCCTTTAATACTTTCCCACGATGCTTCTCTGGTGGGAAACCAGAGTTTGTGTTTGATCGATCGCTGGAGGGTCTCACAAGGACTCTAACCTCTTCTCAACTGCCACCGAAGTACGGGCACTTTTGTTGAAGGGACTTCAGCTAGGTTCACTGTACACTGCACAGCTATTGCTACAACACGGTGCAGTTTTCTTCCATGCTTTGCCAGATGCTGGGAAAGTTCAGTGGACCTTGACACAGTGTGACCAAATCAGAAATGGCCATCCCAGTCAATTCAATAGCCAAAGAAATCTGCAGGCTGAAATGAATGTTTTCAGCCTGTCATCTCCTGGGCACAGTCTGCCTTCTGGGGGATTTGGAACAGAAGCAGTGACCCGTCCCCCCAGCCTCGCCATCCCAGGGCTGTGTCTAACCTTGGTACCCTCACCAAGCCTGATCCTGACCCCCACCCACAGGCCGACATCGTGGCTTATCCCCACGGAGGTGCCCGATGTCCCAAGCTGGGGCTGCCCCGGCCACCCGCCGGCTGGGTGGGGTGGCCATGGCTGCCAGCCGTGGGGGGATCTCCCATGGCCCTGGCTCACCTTTCTGCAGCTCTGCTTGTTTGTCCATTTCTCATTTAGCCATCTGTTAAGAGACAGTTATACCAAGGAGGCAGGTAGATACTCTGTTTCTTGAGCCAGACTCACTCAAGCTGCACAGCACTGCGTGAGCAATGCTGCTTCCATCCTGTGTCCTGGTATAGGTGTTTGAAACATCGAGATGGTGTATTACCATAATTGCAGCCAGTAGTTTTGACTATTTTTCCACCAACTGGCAAGGCTAGGAATTATTGTGTCTTTTGAAGGGAAGAAAAGACACCATCCATCTTTTATATTCTTAACATTCTTGCACTGATGTAAAATACACTGAGATTATTTTGAAGAACAGCACTTTTAAATTCCTTTTCGCAAAGTTCACTTGGTAATGCTGCCAGAAGTGGCTGTCTGTTAAAGGGGAAGGGAAGAGGAGTAAACAAGATAAAAAGCTACTCATCTTTATTTGCATTAGACATTTCAGACAGTGCAGCAGCTGGGTAGGATTCGGTGGGGAAAGCATATGCTGCTTTAAAGGCATCGCAACGTGCAGCTTTGTTCAGCTTGATTTTTTTATTCAACAAAGGTGGTAGGAATTGTGGGCAGGGAAGCCTTGGACATGCTGTCGTGTTCTACTGACGTTGGATGATTGAGACCTGTTACCTTTTAGAGTCATTTTGCAGACGTAAGTCGTCTGCAAAGTAAGGCACAAGTCTTCTATGAAATAGGGCTTTTTTGGATTGAAATTCATCTTCATTTGTAAGTCAAGTTGCCTTCCGTAGCATCATGCTAGTAAGGAAACAGAAAGTACATACGAGTTTGTCTTAATCACATGAGTAAATTAATCACTTCTAATCTTAAACTTTTTGTTTTCATGAGTGGTGCACAAAATTTCTCTTGAAAACAAAACATTGTGAGTAATACTTCTTGGAGGAAGGGTTTCTTCAAGTACATCGGAGGCAAAAGAAAAACTAGAGAAAATATGGGCCAGCTGTTGAATGAGACAGGTGCCATGGTGACAGATGATGCAGAGGAGGTGGAGTAACTGAATGCCGCCTTTGCTTCAGTCTTTACCACTCCGGCCAGCCCTCAGGAGCCCCAGACTTTGGAGGTGACAGAGAGTCTGGAAGAAGGAAGACTTTCCCTTGGTTGAGGAGGATCAAGTTAGAGACCAATGAAGTAAACTGGACATCCACAAGTCCATGGGTCTTGATGGGATGCACCCGTGAGTGCTGAGGGAGCTGGCAGAAGTCACTGCTGGGCCACTCTCCATCATCTTTGAAAGGTCCTGGAGAACAAGCAAAGTGCCTGAGGACTGGAGGAAAGCCAATGTCACTCCAGTCTTCAAAAAGGGCAAGAAGGAAGACCCAGGAAACTAAAGGCCAGTCAGCCTCACCTCCATCCATGGAAAAATGATGGAACAGCTCATTCTGGGCGTCATCTCAAAGCACCTAGAGGAAAAGAAGGTTATCAGAAGTAGTCAGCATGGATTCACCAAGGGGAAGTCATGTCTGACCAATCTGATAGCCTTCTATGATGGCATGACTGAATGGATAGATGAGGGGAGGGCAGTAGATGTTGTCTACTTTGACTTCAGCAAGGCTGTCAACACCATCTCCCACATCATCCTCATAGGCAAGCTTAGGAAGTGTGGGTTAGATGAACGGACAGTGAGGTGGAGTGAAAACTGGCTGATAGACAGAGCTCAGAGGGTTGTGATTAGTGGCACCGAGTCTAGCTGGAGGTCCGTAACAAGTGGTGTTCCCCAGGGGGTCAGTGCCGGGTCCAGTCCTGTTCAATGTATTCATCAATGACCTGGATGAAGGGATAGAGTCTGCCCCCAGCAAGTTTGCTGATGGCACAAAACTGGGAGGAGTGGCGGACACAGCGGAAGGCTGCGCTGCCATTCAGCGTGACCTGGACAGGCTGGAGAGTTGGGCAGAGAGGAACCCTATGAAATTCGACAGAGGCAAGTGTAGGGTGCTGCACCCGGGGAGGAGTAACCCCAGGCATCAGTACAGGTGAGGGGCTGACCTGCTGGAGAGCAGCTCTGTGGAAAGGGACCTGGGAGTCCTGGGGGACAACAGGATGACCATGAGCCAGCAATGTGCCCTCGGGGCCAAGAAGGCCGATGGCATCCTGGGGTGCATCCAGAAGAGTGTGGCTAGCAGGGCGAGGGAGGTTATCCTCCCCCTCTGCTCTGCCCTGGTGAGGGCACATCTGGAGTGCTGTGTCCAGTTCTGGGCTCCCCGGTTCAAGAAGGACGGGGAACTGTTGGAGAGGGTACAGCAAAGATGATCAGGGGACTGGAACATCCTTCTTCTGAGGAAAGGTTGAGGGACTTGGGTCTTTTTAGTCTGGAGCAGAGAAGACTGAGGGGTGGATCTTACTAATGCTTCTAAATACTTCAGGGGTGGGTGCCAGGAGGATGGGGCCAGTCTCTTTTCAGTGGTGCCCAGTGACAGGACGAGAGGTAACGGGCACAAACTTGGTCCTAGGAAGTTCCACCTAAACATGAGGAGGAACTTGTTTCCTTTGAGGGTGGCAGAGCACTGGAACAAGCTGCCCAGAGAGGCTGTGGAGTCTCCTTCTCTGGAGATATTCAAAACTCACCTGGACGCATTCCTGTGCAACCTGCTCTGGGTGACCCTGCTCTGTCAGGGGGTTGGACTAGATGATCTCCAGAGGTCCCTTCCAACCCCTGTCATTCTGTGATTTTGTGTGATTCTGTATTGCAGTTTCCCCTCATATACTGTTCCCCCTCCAAAAAATCTGATTTAGGCAGCTCCCCTACTACTGATTGTAAGTTCAATAATGCATTTGAAATTGCAGTATGTTTGTGTGCTGAAGGAATCTTGTATTTTAAAAGCAAGAAGCATTAAATTCAATCCCAAAATCTTTAGACAGGAGCATATCAGACTAGTCCTATTGAGATTTTAAATGTTACTTAAGAGTTTCATTCTTTTCACTCATTACATTTAGAAGATAAATATATATGCTTATATATTTTTGCTCACAAATCTCACTTTTCTGTTTGATAAAGTATGAATGCTGAAAGCCCTCGAGCAATTTTGAGTTCGTATGGAAGTAATGCAAGTACATGGCTTACAGCCTTCACAGATCTGAATTTTTTTTAATGAATGTTCTCTATTTTAGAAGAAAAGACCTTTTTTTACTCCTCACACTCTATTCGCAGTTGCTGTAATGCAATGAATAAGCAAGCTATAAATGGCAAATCAGAAAATTAGTTTGGTTTTGTCAAGGAACGTGTGGATGAGGCATTGTGGGACATAGTTTAATGGGCATGGTGGTGTTGGTTGATGGTTGGACTTGATGATCTTACAGGTGTTTTCCAACCTTAGTGATTCTGTGATTCTGTGAAATGTTAGGTGCCTTCAAGTCCTGATGCAACTGAAATGGGAATCAAATTAAACTTTTCAGTTTTACATGACCTACACTACATTGAGCGCTTGGGTATCCCAAGCTGCTTTATTTATAGTCTTCTTTGAAAGCTCTGCAAAGTTAAACCAGTCCTGGAGGAACGCTGGGCACTGCCAGAGGCTGTAGGTACTGTAGAGAGCTTTATGTGCATGTGTGCATGGGATGCTTCATGGGATGATATGTCCTATCTCCAGTTAACAGAAAAAAAAAAAATAAGTAAAAGGCCTAAAGGCCAAGTGAAACAGTCCCCCCTCCGCCCCGCACCCACCGCAGTGGCCATGCTGCCTGGGAAGGGCATGGACCTGCATTGCCCCCACCTCTCGTTTTCTTGCATGGTGCAGGGGTCTCTGCCAGCACTGCAGGTCACACCTCTCTGATTCCTATTACTGTGTTCTTTGAGTCCTGACATCTAGGATAAGTTTTAATCATCTCGACTTTCTGTTGTTAATTTTCTCCTATATTTTACTGGAAAATATAGGAAAAATGTATTCTTTGTGAAGTGTTTTAATACCTCTACATTTGCTAAGCAGTTATTTAACCTAGAACATAGTGAGAATAGTTTTTCTCTGAGGTCAGAAGGTATTTTGAGCCCTTATCCTTAGCTTAGGAACGCAGTTTTCTTGAAAAAGTGAAAGTAACACATGGCCATCATAAAAAAATATGGGTTTTTTTTTCATCCTGGAAGCACACAAATTGTTTAAGACAGAGTACATTCATCCCCATATCCATTGCCTTTTTCTCCCTAGTACCAGTGTGCTATGTTTCTTTTAATCAGTGATACATCAAGGATGTAATTGGTGTCACTCCATCGGTGCAAGATGTGAAGCTGGAGAGGTCAGAGGAGGGAAGCAGGACGCTGTACATCATGCCTTCCTGCGCAGTGGATGCGGCCCTTTTAGGGGCGCGTGCTCTGCTTGGGGAAGGGGAGCACCTGCCTTGTGCCAGTGGGAGCTGCATAAAAGAATACAGGCAAAAACATTGTAAACCACTGAAAATTGATATTTGTTGTGCCCACTGTAAATGGTGGATGGTTTCCTGATATGTATCACGGCAGTGGGAATTTTTAATTTATGTTTGCTAATTGGGACAAGTTTTTTAAGTTAGGATTTTTATTTAATGGGCTGAGCTAAGAGCTATCTGTATTTGTTATAGAAATCGTAATTCATCCCAGAGCTCTCCTTTGCTTTCTACTGCTGACTTCAAGAGACCAGACCTACCAAAGCTGAGATTTTCCCACTTACGAGGGAGCTTTCAGCTACTGCCTGTGATTTCTGTCCTTCGTCTTGGAGTTAGTGCCTCAAAGAAAGTGGAAGCATATTGCACTTGAGCACAGCGCGTCCTAGGGTATATTTCCCTTGAGGACTGTTACTAGCTGTCAGAGTTTAGCACAGACTCAAGGCTCCAACACATGCAATCAAGAAGCTTTAAGTTGTTTCCTGAAAAATTTCCACACCTTCAGTCTCTGCAGCTAATCATATACTGTGTATAAATGATGATTCATCCTCTAAATGATCTAAACCCTTCAGACCCCTAAATGTTCTTTACAGTATGTTAAAAATCTCAAAGTCTTTATGATGTGAAATTATGTTTGTTGGGGTTTTTTATCAGTCAGAACCCTCTCTAAGAGATAAACAAAAGACATCCTCAAAAATCCCTGTACTTCGTCAAAAATCCCTGCACTTAACACTTCAGGGATAAGGGGACACAGAGTGATTGCAGCCAGGATGGTATCCCAAAGGGAGCAAGCACAGTATCCTTAGTTTCTCCCTACTACCCTGTACTGCACAGTTTCAGAGGCAGACTCCTGGGCTGCAGAAACAGTTTCTCTGATCTGATGCAGCCATAAATATGTAACATTTATATGTAATTTCATAAATATGTAAAATTATCTGTATAGCACAACAATGAATGTAAATACTGGTACCTGTTACTCTTGATATGATTCTTGATTTGATATGATATTCACAAGGCAATTGAAAATTTTATGATACTCTTTAATGTTTGCAAAGCTTAATTTTAGCAGCTGTGAAACACCTATATTTTGGGAAATAATCCTCTCTGACCCATTGATTTCCTTTTAATTGCACTAATCATTTCTTTATTTTAATTCTCCTAAATACAGCAATGATAATGCACAAAAAAATCTGCAAAATGGACTAATACATGGAGTGTTGCCCTTAGCTTTAAAGTGGAAATGCAATATAGAACTTTCTTTGCTTTATTGTAGATATAAAAATATGTATAAGAAATTTTCTGTGTATTTTTTAGGTCCTGAGGAAGCAGATTTCAAGTGCACCCCGAATTATGTTAGCTGCATCGGTACAAACAAATGCATTCACTTGTCCCAGCTCTGCAATGGTGTTTATGACTGTTCTGATGGGTATGACGAAGGAGTACATTGCCGGGGTAAGTAAATTTGCTGAGGAAAAAATTCTTTAACCTGAAGTCTTCTGCTATGCATTTTTTTTTAGTTCAAAGAAAACCAGAACTTTCTTATTCTTGGGAATACATATAAAACAAAAGTTAAATGATAGAGGCATATTTTAATGTATGTTTCAAGTTCATTTTAAAAATATGTTGTGCGAAGTAAAGGCAAGTAAAAAGCCCCTACAGGTTTTCAGACTTTTTCTGTAACTATTACTAACGTTGTATGATGGAAATGGTTTATACCAAAAGAAGGATGAGGAAGCCCTTTCTTAGGGAGCAAAGGTTGGGCAGCATACTTTGCCAGAATATTTTTTTCCTTGTAACTTTTGTTTAAACAGAAAAGCCAAAGAAAAACACTGAAAGATACATCAGATTTGCTGTGAGCACTATTTTACATTGAGGACTTGCTTTTGGAGGGATTTTATGCTGGTGTATAAGAGTGCAGTTGCCAAATTCTGACAATGAGAAATCTTAAGGAGAAATTGGTTGAAGTCAACGTTTTTAATATCTCAGCTCTACTACTCAGAAGACTTATTAAGGTCTGCCTTGGGGATAGTTATAAGGCTGCCATATTAAGCCCAAATCTTGGATACCATTAGTCATTAACATGTCAGTTATTCTCAATCAGTAGACCTCACTGCTACGGAAATGATTGTTGATGATCCTCAACAGATCTCATGTTCAAAACCAGAAACTGAGGGACAGGTCCTGGGACTTCTGCTACAATCCAATTGGCAATATGCAGTAAAAGCTACAATTAATGGTATAGTTCAGAAAGTTAAATTAGAATATAAGTTCATGTGGACAGATTTCCAGAGCTGTCATAGTAAAATCTAAGCCTGCATGAAAAATGAGCCATATGAAAAAAAAAAGAAAAAAAAAGCCAGCTGGAATTAATCAATGGAATGCTGCTGACTTCACAAAACTACAAATAGTTATTTTTATATAACCAGGTGAGGATACAGGCTGTCATAAAATATATGACAATTCTTGTTCACAGTGATAGGTATCATTTCTTTTCTGAAAGGCTCTACTTTTGTATAGTCCTTGTTCAATGATCACAACACAAAATCAAAATTTGTGTCAGCATATTGATTTTAGCACTGGTCTCAGCATCCAAAAAACCCCAAAAGTTAAACTGGCCAAAGCAGTATTTGGCCGATACTGGAGCTTTCTGAAGTTGTAGGTGAGTGTTTTTCAGAGAACAGTATTGATCCATTAAGCACTGTTTAAATGTATATTTCTTAATAATTCATATATTTATTTAAATTACTATGGTTTAAATGGCAGAGGATTAAAAACTTCCAGTGCTGCATAATTATTGTATTATAACTCTCTTGTATTTTATTGTATTTTAACTCTTTAAATTAGGATTTTAATGGAATCAGAAAAAATGAATGAGCTAAAAATAAAATCCTATGTTAGTGTAAATTAAATATGTTTGGTATTCATAAGTATCATTTTGTATATGTAGTCTGTACTTTGGAATGTGATGGCACATGAAATACCTAATCTTTATTCATGCCCTTTTAATTTATGCCTAAATACACCTTGTAAGGTTCATGTTGATTCCCACTCCTTTCTTTATTATCATATATGAATATGAAAACTTCCCAATGGTAAAATTAATGTCTGCTCTAATAAATTACCATAGAATTTAGTGAAATATACTAAAAAAACATTTGGTCTACACCACACAGAACACATAGATAATGAAGTTCTTTTATATTGTATTTTATTAAGAATTTAAAGTTGTCTCCCAGTATCTTGTCTAGTAAATGGTTAACAACTCATTAATATTGATTTTTGTAGCAATTATGTATTTTGACTTGCTTGTTAGAGGCAGTTCTTAAATTATTAGTGGACACATTGCTATCAGCAAAGCCAAAGAATACAGAAAACAGTAACTTTACATTATGCTCTCTATATCTATATATCAGAACAATGCGTGGGTAACCGTTGAGTCAAAAGCTGCAAAGTTGCTTCAGAAACCTAGCCAAATAGCTTTTTCTCGATATTAGTAACAAAAATGGCATTCTAAGTATGTTCCTCTTTAATTAATACTGTTCGTATGAGATTTTTGATTGATCAAGAGGATAATAGCAGTTTTAAATATTTAACTACATACAAGTCAGTTGGTCACAGAGCTGACTATGTTAATATAATCTATTGCTAGTGACAGTGATAGTGCTGTGTAAATAAATCACGGCCTATGCACCAGGAAAATAAGTTATGGTACAAAGTATGGGGTGTGTGACCATGGCAAAGACCATTTCTGTGTACAGGTCACAAGTCCACAGGGGTGACAGCTTCTGATAATGTTTAAGAACTAATGGTGTATATGCATTCAGTAACTGGAATTTCTTTCTCTAAATTTAACATTCTTATGTTAATTCATTATATTATGATCTTTTAGAGATACATTCAGGCCTGCACCTTTTTCTGGGCAAGTAAAAATATGATTATATCTGCAGTGTGAGATGGTAATGTATGTGAAGTTTCAAGGAAATAGTAGTAAATACAATGACATTCCTGTCTCATCATCTTTTATTTCTGGCACATATGCATTTTTGCTGGTGAATGTAATGCATAAATTCAGGAGGGGTTGTGGCAATATGAAATAAAAAATGTTTTATTATGTATGGTTGTTTCACATTATGTGTTTCAATGTCCTTCAGAGGAGAAGGGGTGCATGGTTCACTGAAACTGAAACTCACAGCATGTAACAGTGATAAGATATCTGCATTTGGTCATTTTGGATTCTTTGCTGTTTTTTGACCTAAGAATGCTTCAGAGAGGCTGAATAAGCAAGGGATCAACATATATACTAACCCCTCCTATAAAGTGTAGGCTGGGGATGATCAGCTTTCTGAGATTCATCAGATAATTTCACCACGATCCAATCCTGCTGAATGGGGGAGTTGGTGCCCATCAGCTATTTGGAGGCTTGATAAGGCTCAGATAAAATTTACCAATGCCAAAACTAGACCCAGCTGTGAGTAGTTCTGGTAGAAGACTGATCCAGAGCTGCTCTGGACAATTAAGCTTCTTTCTTTAACACAGTTAAAGGTTTCTTCTGAGAACGAGGTCTTTATTTCAGTTGCATTTTCAGCCACTTTTAAAGCTCAGCCATGCGATGAGCTGAGAAGTCTTCTGCCACAGGGGAGTCGCTGAATTATTGCAAGCTGAACTATTTATCTTTCCTTCCCATGGTTCATCCCAGTCCCATATTGGCAAGCCCTCGATGAGTTTGCTGAGGGCATCGCCAGGACAGGACTGGGACTGGCTGTGCTCAGTCAAAGCAGGTGTCATGTGGCTACAGCTTGCTCCAGCCTCTGATTTTGTTGTCTTTTGAAGGTTAAAATACCTCTTTTTTTTTTTTTTTTCTCTGAACGTTTTAGGAACAGCTTGGACAAATATCCGTCATGGATTAGATGGAGTAACCTGGCCTTGAGTAGGTAAAGGATTAGATAGATCCTTAAGATAATTTCTAGGGACTTACAATCACATTCCCATGAATCTTAGAAAAGGGTTTTTATAGAGCTGCAGAGGTGATCTGCACAGTTTTATAAATCAGTACTTTTTATATAGATATATATAAAAAAATGGCAAAAATATATATATATATATGGCAAAAAATTGAAGGTGATATGCCAAAATTAGTTTTTGGTCTGTTTCTGAGTTGCAGCTATAGAGAACTAGAACTTTTACAGAATGTAGAAATGTCCTTTTTCACTTAACTAACTTAAGGAATAAGTTATTATTAATAGCTGCAGAAATAGTTATGCTAAAATTCTGGATATTCTAGCCAGAAAATACTAAAAGATTACTGAAAAAAATGCTAGCACAAATACTCTGCATATCTTTGGCTTATGCCAATTTATCATAAAAAGGAACATTTTTTGAATAATTACCAAGAAGCAAAACTGACACGGAATTAAAAGAGGCCCAGGTAAGAGCCCATGAAGGCCCTAATTACACGCTGATGCTCTGACTTTAAAGTTGAAGTGTATTTTCCATTATACTGCAGTATCCATTGCATTTCTATGGACTGTGTTGTATTATGCAGTGGGAATACTGCAGCAAGTTTATCCATCCTAGCTGACAAGACAAAATAATAGCAACATTAATAGTCTGAATGTACTCTTCTCCAACAGGCACATTAATGATAGAGTACATTGGGATCTCATTAAATAGTCTTCCATCACAGCCTTGACATGGCTTATGCTCTGTACTTCTTTGGAGGATAGACAACCCAATTCTTTGGGAACGGGAAAGCAGGAATGCTGTGGGGATTCCCTGGAAGTCTGTACTTGCGCTGAACCCCTGAAGTTTATTTGATCAACACCCGGCTGAATATGAGCCAGCAGTGTGCCCAGGTGGCCAAGAAGGCCAACGGCATCCTGGCCTGTATCAGAAACAGTGTGGCAGCAGGAGCAGGGAGGTGATCGTGCCCCTGTACTCGGTGCTGGTGAGGCCGCACCTCGAATGCTGTGTTCAGTTTTGGGCCCCTCACTACAAGAAGGACATTGAGGTGCTGGAGCGTGTCCAGAGAAGGGCGATGAAGCTGGTGAGGGGTCTGGAGCACAAGTCTGATGAGGAGCGGCTGAGGGAGCTGGGGTTGTTCAGTCTGGAGAAGAGGAGGCTGAGGGGAGACCTCATCGCTCTCTACAATTACCTGAAAGGGGGTTGCAGAGAGGTGGGTGTTGGTCTCTTCTCCCAAGTGACAAGTGACAGGACAAGAGGAAATGGCCTCAAGTTGCGCCAGGGGAGGCTTAGGCTGGATATTAGGAAAAACTTCTTCCCTGAAAGGGTTGTCGGACACTGGAACAGACTGCCCAGGGAGGTGGTTGAGTCACCATCTCTGGAGGTATCTAAAAGACATGTGGATGAGGCACTTAGGGACGTGGTTTAGTGGTGGACTTGGCAGGATCAGGTTAATGGTTGGACTTGATGATCTTAAAAGTCTTTTCCAGCCTAAACAATTCTATGTTTCTATGATTCTAAGTGCAAAGGAGTGAGCAGGTTTTTGAGGATGCTTTCTCTCATTCCAGTCACTGCTACTATCAGTAGTATCTGGCCAGTATGCCGTCCCTGTGACTTGCAGGAGGCGGTGGAACCGGGCTCAAGGGAGCTCAGGACGTTGCTCTTCCTGGCTCTGAGTCACAGCAGCTCCCCACTGTGGTTGGAGTTGCATGAAAAATGTGACTGTATCTTTTCCCATCTGAATTACTGATTATTCAGATTGCTTATACCATCTCATATTGAAATTAATCATTATAGCAAGACTGCAACATCCATTCAAGCCCCTTGCTATTTGGCGAGTCACCATACATAAGGTAATTGCCTGCCTGTCTACCTGTCTGTCTACCTAGCACCGTTGACAAGACCAGCCTGGGTATACAGAAGAATCTCCATTACCTTCAGAAGACTAAATATCTTCTGAAAGTAACCTCAAATTTTTGTTTGATGTATTGACTCGATGTAATCCAACGTATTTTTAAGTTAATTAATACTAAGAAAATCTAGGAGACATCACAGGGGTTACTTGAGATACCTTTTTTTAAATTAAAACTTAAAGTTTTACTGAACTCAACAGATCTCATAGAAACCTGCCAAGTCTTTGGATTATTTGGATCTTTGTGAACCATGATCTGAGTCATGATCTCTAGTCAATAAAATACATAAAGGCAAACCCTGGATCATTTAGTATTAAAAAACTGCAAAACACACATACAGAAGATTTGGCCAGCTAGTTGTTATGTTTGTAGCAGCCTATAATCAGAGTATTATTTTTCTGTTTAGGCTTTTTCAATGAATTGTTATCATAAGATGAAGATAAATGGTGCTATTACTGAATCATGTTTTTGTCTGGCACTTCTACAGATGGAACACTGGGAAATTTTAAGTAGTGTTTACCAGAGGGGAAAATACAAATTTCAGAATTATATGGAAACTTCAGACCATTCAAGAATGAGGCAAAATTATAAACTTGAAAGTTATCAAGCTGCATTTAAATCCTAGTCTTAACTTTTTTTTTCTTTATTTTTTTTGTTTTTCTTTCTCTGTCATGAAGTCGTGTAATAAGCTAACCAAGGAAATCTAAAATAGTGTAGAATTATAAATGTTCCCAACTTTTTCACATGAGACTGTTTCTGGAAGTAGTGCACACCTGCTAAAGAAATCCCTGTAAACTCGTTTAGTTTATTCTGACCAGCTTTAAATCAGTCATCCTTTAAGACTCTGATGTACACAGTGTAACATCAGGCTAGTGAAACCTTGAACCCCCAGGAGATCTCACAGTGCTTCTGCCATACCAGTGGGGCTGCTGAAACCATCAGGTAACGTTGAAAATTATTCCCTCTGCAACGGCTCTGCGTTCTGCATCAGGCTTTTTACTTGTGGTTATAAGACAGAAAAGAGGTGTAGGCACTAAAATAAGACGATCATAGGTATTTTTGATTTGGAACAGAACTGCTGGTAAATAACTAAATTTGTCTGGGCAAAGGCTTATTTTGCCTTTTTTGGTTTTATTGTATCTCTGTCTCATTTCACCATCCAAATATCCAATTTCTTGTATATTACTCTCTTTCCCATCTTTTTGCCTTAATAGAGCATGATGTGGCTCACTGAAATTAGCCAAGGTCATTTAGTCTATTCTGCTGTCAAGACAAAGAAGTCACGGGCTTGGTGATTTAATAACTTTCTATCACAAAATCCTATTGCAGCGAAGCAAATTAAAGGTGGCTGGCAGGGGGAGAGAGCAGTGGAAGACATTTGAGTGATGTAATTTCATCCCACCTTTTATGGGCTGTTGCTGAAGAGATTTTTTAGGCCAGAATGCACAAATGAACACCATTGTTAAGGTATCGGCATTGTCTATGTGGCAAATTAAGTGTAGCATTTAAATGTTTGACCATAGATGATAATATTATATGATAACAGATCATTATGTAGTACATAGTTTGTATGGAGTGTTGTGATCCTGTCCGTTGAAGGAGCGATGTATGTCGTGTCTGCTCCCAGTCATTTCAAGTTGCAGTATTCATTTTCCTGAGAGAAGACGTTAGGTAATGTTCCTTACTGGCAAAGTCAAGTGTTGGTCAGTTATGGCCTCCCTGAATACAAATACTGATTAGTTTTCCTACTTAGCGCAAGTGTTTTATATACATACACTTTCTTCAAGGTCATGGAAAGCATGTTTACTGTAGGAAATGCAGTGTTGAATGCTTGTACCGTGGAGTTCTTTCTGATCTTCCTTATGAGATAGAGGATTAAAGATCATAACTCCAGTATTTCAGTTTTTCTATGATCCTGTTGCCTAATAAAATGCATGAAGTGTAGTAGTCGTTTCGTATGTCATATTGTAAACAAGACCATGGTAGTCAAGAGAGCCAGTTAGTCATGGTGGTAGTTAACTGGCTCGTGTTCAGGGCTACACAAACCTGATGAAAAGAGCTACAGTCAGTGTTGTAGGGGGATGCGATGGAATGATCTGAGAAAGCTTTGTTCTACTTTCCAGGGATTTAGGTTAAATGGTATTTATTGTTGCCTGCTGTTGTTTTTGCCTGCTGTTACTGTTTTGAGGCTGCCCTCTACTGAGAAAAGAAAACAAACATTTAAGTTCTTACTATGAGCATCCCCTTTTCAGTTTCATTCAATAACTTTTATTATCTTTCTGTTGATTAGTGCGTATAGTTACCTGATTATTTTTCCCTGTTACAGCTAATAAAACTCTTTAAGGAATTCTCTTACGTAAGAAATGTAAGATGATTTTTGTACAAATAAATTTCAAAGTACTTTGATGAAGATAAATATTCTGGGCATAATCTCTGTAGCAGGAGTTCCAGATATATTCACATGGCAAAAAATCTGACACTCATAAACTCATCCCGCAAGCAGGAACTGTAGCTGCTGCCTGGCTCCCATTAGTTCACATCACAGAGTATATCTTAACTGCATTTTCAATATATAGGCGTCGGGAGACAGCTTTTCAGTGAGGAGAAGCTAGGGCCTGACACCAAATGCTTATGAAACACTAGTAACCTTGAGGCATAGGGAGACCGACAGCACAAGGTTTATTTTCAGCTATTGTCACTAATATTTGGGGTTCGGGGGATAGCTTAGACATACTGAAATCTTATTTAGAAGGAGTACTGCTTTTTTCAGTTTCCTTTTGAGCATTTTTTCTTTTTTCAGAATATACAGGAACTTTTACATTTAGACCTATAGCAATTAATATTCAATTAATATTTCTTACATTATCTAATAGTAAAATTATATCTAATGAGGAAAAATGCAACTGAGGCACCTGTCTATCAATAAAATGCATGATTATTAAATTTCCGTGACCTCTTACTCCAGTGATATTATTTGCCTATTCATTGCTCATATCAACAGAGTTTTAAAATAATTGGGCAACCTGGTGTTTGAAGTGAGGAAGAAAACGAAGTGAAAGGCACGTGTGCTGAAAAATGTGGTATTGGTCCTCCTAAAGCTATTCATAAAGTCGACCTAAATTTACAGAATGGTATCAAATTGAAGATGGAAAAGAAGAATGAAAAGAGCAAATTCTGGGGCTCACATCACGTAATTTGTCAGAAGTGCAGTTGTCAGTTTTCTGCCCCAGGAGTCCTCAGCCAAGCTAAATTATGAGACTCAAGTTTTTTCACTCCCTGCCTGAGGGGATTTGTCTTCCCAGCTCCTTATCTTCCCAAGGTGAATAAACTAGCGAGCAAACTACAAGATGTTCTGCATGGGGGGGTGCTTTTGCTCCTCGTGGCGCTCTTCTCTGTGGAACAAACAGTTAAATGTTTATTATAGCAAATACTTTAAGCTCCAGGAGCGTTGATTTGAATTCTCATGGCAAAGAGTCAATTCCAGTCTCTCACTTGTTCCCATCTCAGCAATTTGTTGTGTATTGTTAACCAAAATGGGTAAATTCTGGGAGTTGGGGTACTGTAGTCCCACCTGGAATACATATGCCTCTACACAACATCCACCTGCCTGGCCATGTATGTTCGGCACACACCGTATTCTACAATTTATAGCTGAAAAGAAGAGAACTAACAATTTTTTCTTCTAGACAAGGACTTTAATTTCTTACCTCATCCCACTTCTTGAATTTTGCAATTTTAAGCTCGTGAAACTGTATAATCAAAAAGTCCAAGTCATTTTCAAATTGTGTAATATAGTTTAAAAATTAAAAGTTACCATCATTTCTTAGACTATGATAAACAAGTCAAGATGTCACCAGCAATTTTAAGTGAGATTGATAATATGCAGTGGTGTGAAGAAGTTCACTTTGACACTTTGAGAAATAACTCTTGGTCTTCCACTCAGAAGCAAGAACATGCACAGAGCATACAAAAACTGATTTTCAGAATTCATTATATCCTCTCTGGAAGATTTCAGTCATCTTTTCTCCACAACAATCTGTGTCAGGAAAGTATAACTTAGTCTTTAACTCACAGGGGTAATGTCTATAATTTGAGTTATCTGTGAAATGTACAGATTAAAATACTGTGAGATGGAATGAAAAGAGTTAAAAATTGTAGGAGAAAGAAAGGAAAAAGAAGTGGTACCATGGGAAAGTACAGGCAGTAAATGGCAAGTAAAAAGAATCACTGGAAGCAATCAAGTAAGAACAAAAACTGGGAAAATACAGAGACCGGTCAATAACAAGGTTCACTATAATCCTTTATACGAGGGCTAGTAAAGCAGACCTGGTTTAAGTCAGTGCTTTCTGTTTGGAAATACGTACATCAAAGAGTAGGACCGTGTTCCCACTGCACTGACTCATGTAAGAACCGTAATCTAAGAATATTTTCTCTTTTGTGAAAATGGGTGTATTGAAAGTGTCATTGCTTTGCATGCAATGGTATCAATCTGTATGGCTCATCATCATTTCGTTGTGGTAGTTACTTTCTCTGCCCTTTGTGTCTCTGGTTGTTGGTACTGGTCCTTTAGAACATCATAGATCTTACAGCAGTTGCTCCACACACCACTTGTCTTACCAGTGAGTAAGATAATACACAACATATGTTTTAAACAGTCAAAAGTTAGGATTGGTCATCATGTTCTTACAGTTTTTGATTGAAGAAACAGCCTACTTCCATACTACACACTACTAACTGCCATTCCCTGAAATTTGGAGGGACATCCAAAATTCACCTGAAACTGTGAAGTTCAGTAAATTTTCAGATGATATAAAATGATACTGATATATATACCTCAGTACTGTTCACTAAATAAATGTAATAGAATTGTAATGCATGCGGATCACATATAATCTGTACTGTTGGCATATAGCAGAATAGACAGATTAATATTTTCTAGTAATATTCTTTTTTAAAGGACCGGGCCTATCAAAACCAAAAAATGTGCTTAATTTTTTTCAATCACTTGTATTCAGGTGCTGTTTAAGCATTTACATAGGCAAAAGGATTTGGGTTTGTGTTGGTTTTTTTTTTTAAGACACTCTGGGAAAATGCCACATGTGGAGAACGATGAGCGATATTTGAAGTTCAGGATGTGACCATGATCCACTCTGGGCAAAACAATGTTTTCTGGCATGCAGCTGTTGAATAAGGCTGCTCTCTGAGTGTCTCTTTAACTGTGGGATATCATGGTAGAACATATCCTATGAAATCCAACTTTCCGAGACTGTATTTAGCATCTTTATAAAATAATTTTTATCTATCCAGTCATTCTTAAAATCCATTTACATTCAGCAAAGTATTAAAAATGCTGTTTGGAAGATAAGATATCTTATACGTGGGATGGATTAATGGAACAATGGACAATTGTCAGCCTTCCCATTTTCTCAAAGGAAGTGATGACCACTAAGATTAAAAAAGAGGAGGAATTAGAAGCAGACCAGATTATGATTCCAAAAATAGGTTTATCCGATGCACAATGACACTTTTCTGACCCCTTCATGATGCAGCTTGGTTTCCACACTTGTGTGAGGTTCCATAAGAGCTGATGTCACGTTCCCAGAGCCGGATCAGCCAGAGAGAATATGTCTGTGTTTTAAAATAAAAGACTCATTTATAGTAATTTAAGCCCCAAACACATCTCTTCGTCCTTCTATAGAAGGTCAGAATCCTCACTCATTAAGAACTGTATGTGGTCTTTTAAACAAATGTACTTTTTAATTACCAGCAGGCAATTCAGCACAATTTGTTGCTGTCTAAGGTACTTTTTATTTTCTAATGGTCTTGCATATTTGATATTCTCTTTCAAAATTATGCATCAGATGTAGGACTTGCCACTTGTTTGATTGACTTTTTCCGTCTTTTAATGATGTGCATCTCCTAGAATTTTTGCAGAAGTGAATCCAGCTACATATGGGAGAGGCAGCTCTTTGTATCGGTTCCGTACACTTGTAACACAACTCTAAAGGTGATGGGGTCCCAGCCAAAGCCTGCTCACCCACAGAGGATCTTTTTGGAATGGGGACATTGGAGCTGTGACCTACGTACTTTTCTGAAAGGGGATATAGAAGAGAGAAAATGCCCTCTGCTGAAGGACAGGAGCTGTTCGTTGCTCTGCCCCCTTTTTCTGGGAATCTGGAATACACTCTGCCTATTCAGAAACTATTCCTTGCCGTTTTTTTTTTTTCCTGCTTTTAAGGTAAAGCTCTGGTACTTGAAGGAACAATCTCAATCTGTCTATTAATTTTAAACATGATAATAAGGTACCACCATGGCATGCTGCCTCAGTGTTATTCTAATAGCTTGTGCCCTGGACTGGTTGTGTCATCATTTTCATCATCATTTGCTTAGTTGCATTCTCTGTTATTGACTCTTATAATTTAGTTATTACAAACAAACATCTTCATTTAATGAACATTCAGATCTTGATTTACTTGCTAAAGAAAATTCTTGAACCAAAATAAAAACAATGTGAAGTCACATTTTATGTTCTATTATAAAATATTTATGGTAGAACAGTTCCATCTGGGATCAAGGCAGAAAGTGACAGACTTACAGATTAAAAAGAGAATAGTTCACGATTCTGAAGTAGCAAAACATTTAGTTGTCTTAGCAAATTTGAGGTTTTTTACTTCATTGAAAGACAATGAAGTGATTGAAGAATGTCATGAAACATTTATGTGCAGGTAATTTTTAGGTATAAGAGTTGATTTCTGCAGGAAAGCCATGAATATAGTTTTAAATTCTCAAACTAATGGCATGAAGTGGCATCAGGAGGATAAAACAGGTCGCGAATAAGTTCTGTTCTGCAAATTGTTACATAAAATGTCCACAGTTACATAAAAATGAAACTGTTCTGACATCCTAAGTACTCACATTTAAGGTACATTGTAATTAAATATACTTTTGCAAAGTGCAACTGTTCTGCTTTCAGCCATGAACTGACACTAATATTTTATGTTAAAAAATAATGAGAGAATTACTCACAAATATAAGTGGACACAGTGTGGGGCCCATAATTCTGTGTTCTGGTAAACTTGAATGTCCTATGATGCATAAAAATGTAAAGTGCTATACTAGCCCTTCAGGAAAACCTGGGCTTGCTTCCTGCCCTTAACGTGGGAGCTGGATGTTTTGATTTTTAGAGAAGGGAAGAAAACACAAACTCGAACCAAATCTCATGTTGGTCATAATGTCTGATATTGGAGGAAAGGATAAAACACAGTGATCTTCAAACTGTAATTTCCCCCTCTTGAGCTTAATGGAAAAATGCTTTAAATAGCAACACACCTTTTAGAGGCATGTTGGGGATTACTGTTCAGATGAAGTAAAAAGGGGATCATGGATGCTTCCTCTCTTACTGAAAAGGTTACTGGTTTCTACATATGTGTCCTATTTGGGTTTACAAAGGAGAACTAGATGAAAGACAAAAAAATGCCCTTACCTGATCCCCACAGAAAATCAGGCTTTCTTCTATTTGAAAACTTTTTGTTTTGAAGTCTACCAGTATGTGCCAGGTTTCTCGATATTGTCTTGAAACCATTGTAAAGTCATGAACCATTCCAGTGCTAAAACTATTAAATTTGCGGGACCTAAGAACTAACAAACATTTCCTGTTAAATGTAGAAATTTGCAGTCTTATGATTCACACACCTTAAAAAGTCCATACGTTACATTTAATAAAAAATTGTTCTGCCAGTCCAGGAAATTTTTCCCTGTTGATGCTAACGGGGTCTATAGTTGGGAGGAGCCATTTGCAAAATGCCTCAGATTTTTAAGACTCATCACAAAGTCAGAAAGAACCCTTGCTGCATACCTAAGGATATTCATAATACATATGATACATACCTAAGGGTGTACATAAATCATAGGCAAGTTCCTGGCATGCAGCAGGAGAGAGAAGCTGGGTCTAACGTAAATTCACATAAAGCTGCCCAGCAACTGGGCTGTTTTGAACCCAGCTCTGTAAGTGTCCTTGTCCACCCCAACATGCTTATAAAAGGAACCGTAGTGCTTTCAAAGTATTTAGCCCTCCAGTACTTGCGTAAGGCAAGTCAGTCTGTTGGTCTTAATAAAGCCGCTATCAGTGTTCACCGAAGGATCCAGGAAGCCCTCTTCAATATGTGGACTGTAAATGAAAGTAGAAATTGCTGGTGGCTTGCGTTAGTGCGAGTTACAATCATCTTCCAAGTAAAAAGTAATGTGACTGAAATACAATTCTTGTTAACGGATACATCTGCAGGCCTTTGCTTCTGACTTCAGCTGTGAAAGTGCTTCTCGCATCTTTCTTTTTCCCCTAATGAAGGCACAGCTGTGCATTTAGGGACTTGACAAAGAGTGTGATTAGACTTCCAAAATAATTTCTCTGCCTTCAAAAAGAGTTGTTATTAGCAACTAATTCTTGGTGAGATTTATTATAGTCTCATGTTGTGGGACATTTTGGTGGTAGAAGCATGGAAAAGCTGTAGCAGTTTAGTATATCTTTGCATCTTCCAGAATTTATATGATGTTTCAATTTAATTTTGAAGTCTGGATGAACAAGTCACTGACCCTGTAAAATCTGAAAACATTTAGTTCAAATAGAAATTACTGGGTTTTTTTTTTTTTTGGGGGGGGGGGGGGGGTTGGTGGGGTTTTTTTTGTCATTTCTTGTTCATTGCCACAAGTTTTACTGCTTTTGTTTTGGCATTACTGCCTCTTGTGGGATATGTTTTTGGGGCTAGCTGCATGATTGCTGCGAGTGAGAAATCTCAACAAGAGAACAAGAGCAGCTTTTAACTATGCTCATTCTCTCCCAGCTTGTATACATACCAGCTGGAATTTTTTCATAGTCATACCCTATTGCTGACCATGGGAAAAGGTGAGTAGGCAGCCACAGACTTACGAACTTTCCCTTACCAGCTCTCATCCATGGTAGTGGTGATTGCCTAATGGAGAGGTGGACTCTACTCATCCATCCCATGCTGATTATGTGCAGAGAAGTTACTGTGCTGCGATCTTCTTTAGCTGTAATACATGTTCTATCCTGAATTTCTATTCAAGAGCTTGCCTCCCTGTGTGAAAGGATTATTAGTGTAGACGAGAAGTCTATTTGGGCTATGTAAAATGTGTCAGAGATTTCCAAGGAGCTGACAATGCTGATGTTCAGCACTGTGAGTTCTGCTGGCAAGTAGCTTGGAAATGTTGATTGTAGTGCTAAACATACATCAAGAATGTATTTCATGCTTTAGGTCTAACAGAGACTGTTTTCTATTCTAAACTGACCCCTGCTGTAGAAAATGTAGTTTTAATTTTAAAAAGCTACTGATCATTGCCTCTCACTCTGGGAAGCCCTGTCATACCTGAAAGTGTGACCATAACTAAAGCTTGGGTATTTGTAACTCCAGTATTTGGGAAACTATAATCAGAACAAACTTTAGCATTACTAGTAAACTGATAATTAGGATTTTATAGGTTCTGCTGCACTTATACCATATGTATTTCTAAAGAACTGATCTTTTATGGACTTAGTGCAAGTAGATGCTGGGATGCAGCTGTCGGTCTGAGGTACAGCCTAAGTACTTACTCAGTTTTTACTTAGATTTTTTCTCAGGTGAGCTACCAGTGAGCAAGACTCTTACATAGGTAGTTTTGGCACACTGAGTGGTTTTCTTGAGCATAGCCAATACAGACATTTCTTATTTGCAGCACTTTATTGCTAGCTTTGTGGAGGAAGGTACTTGCATCTGAATGTTAAAAATGACATTTGAGGGGGGGGGATGGGGGGGGAAACATTAACATGATAATTGAATTTTTTCTTTCTTAATAGACATTATCCAACAACTTCAGGAGTTTTTAATACAAACTCTAATCTAAATGGTTTCAAATTTTGCTGTATACAGAAGACTAACATATTTGTAAATTAAGAAGTCAAAGGGGAATTTTTAAAACAATTTTGTATTAGCTTTTTAGTAAAACATCGCAGAAACTCTGCCCTTTTAAATACGAAGAATATACGCTTTGGGGTTTTATTTCCCCCATGCTGATGAATTTTAAGAAGAGAGTTGCAGAAATCTCCAGTTAATCCATGCTGTACATAGAGATGTTTACTTTAGAGAAAGGTCAGACAACATATTATAGAATTAGAATCTAGAATCTTGGAAAAATAGATTTTATTCATTGTGATAAAGATTTAAAATAAACACTGGAAATCAAGAGCTCACAAAACATGAAGTATTTTAAGAATTTGAAGATTCCCAGTATTTGGATCAGAGGTGCCTTGTCTCTGTGATATTCTCATGGTAACTTTTCTGTGCAACTTTGCAAGTTGCAGTTAGTTGATGAACTTGGGAAAACAAAAGAGTTGATCAAGTACACTCTGTCTGTGGAGGGAGTGGAGGTGGTGCTGAGAAGCAGGAGACCTGTGGGTCTGAGCTGGAAAACGCCTGGGGGAGGAGAGCGTTGTGCTACCTGAAAGCACAGACTTCAAATGGGGAATCTTCTTCCCGGTGCATCGTTATTCTTCCTGGGGTGTCTGCCCCTTGTTTGCTCCGGACAGACCATTCAGTGGGCAGGAAATAACCACTGATACTGATATACGAGTATGACTGGTAGGAACCTTTGAAAGCACATCTAATGTTACCTGGGAATAAATAGCCATGCCACTGTAAAGAAGCTTACTAATTCTTTTTTCTTAAATCCATATATGCTATTTTTAAAAAGATGTGTGTCACCAGCTGCAGTGTAATTTGCTTTTAGAATATAGTGCTAAAATTTCTCTAGTCTCCTCAGAGAGTCATCTAAAGATGGATGTTTTCAGGGAAAAAAGAGATGCAAAATCCTAAACACTGCAGGAGAAAGCTTTTATTACTGTTTTGAAGTTAATTAGAATACAGAATATTTATTCATATTTCTTGTCAAAAAGGTTTTAAACAATAAATTTTGTGTTAAAAATTGTGGGTACTTGATATCTTTAAGAAAATCAAGAGGCGTATTGATCTTCTGGAAAGACATGAAAAGGTCTAATTAGTCTGTATGAAATTGAGTCCTTGGCACATCAGGCAATTGCCTCTCATACTGGCCATCGTATTTGCTGTCATTCATTATTTCCCTTCCTATTTCCCTGCATAGCTGGTTGGTCAAGGATTGGAATGTTTTCTGTCACAAAGAAAACTCTGACTTGATAGAGGGAATCCTGTCTGTGGCTTGAACTCCCGGGTACTAGGGTAATAACTATTACCTTATAATAATTATAACTAGTCACTCCAGAGACAGTTATCACATGCATAAGTATGCAGGTAAGGGAAAACCAGTTGGTTATTACATGGAGTCAGGATAGATGAGCCTGTGGTACTACAGTGTAAAATATAAACAACGTGACTGCTATATTCGGAACACTCAACAGGCCTTCCTAATGAAAAAATATACTAACAAGAGTAGAGAAAATGTTGCCTGCTGTGCCTCAATGAACAGGCAAAAGAGTTTCTATGAAATTTGATTGATTTGCAAACTAAAAGAAGGTTTGAGGGGGAAAACATAGCACAGACTCCACGAAAATGTGAACAGTGCTTAGCATTTAAGTAGGAAGAATCACAAGTTAAGGAAGAGATTTTAAAGGAATAGTTTAAATGTTTGCTTTTTCTCCCTTCCTTTAACAGTTCGTGTAATAAGAATCAATGGCTATTTGCTGTTTTAAGTTCCCGTAATCTCTTCACGGAATGAAAATTTCAGAATGTTTCCCCGGTACAGTCAAATGCTTTGTGGATTTATATTGATGAAGATCTGTAGCCTATTTGCAGTGGTGATATGTGCTCCTTTTAATCCATCCATCTTTCAACAGTGACAAAAGGTAGCTGTTCTCTTTTTAGTCATAAAGTTAGCTTCAAATAGGAGATGTCAGTAAGTAAAAGAAAGTGATTTTCATCTTTTAATATCACCACAAACCCATTTTTTATTGATAGGTGCCAAAAAAGGTTGCAGTCATTTTGCATGGCTTTAAAGCAGTGATAGCTTTACTTTGAGCACATTAAATCTGCACCGGTGATTTAAAGAAGGCAGCAATTGCCACATGGCTGTTGTTGCTCACAGGGAGAAAATGATGAAATTTGTAAGTACAAGAGTTAGGTATTTTAATCATTGACAGGAATACTTTATTAATCATTTTGTTGTTGTTTGACTAATGTTCTATTGTTGGGCTTGATTTGCCAATGCATTCATTTGTTGCTTGTTATTTTGTCACTGAATTATAATTTCATTATTCTCTGACCTTGTTTGTCCTTTTCTCACGCAATTGCAGTGTAAGGGTGGTTGAAACCATTTGGATAAAATAAAAACCAATCCATACTTTTGTTTTTGAATGAAACTGTGCGGAGCATAAATCTTAGTTAGGTTCAGCTGATTTTCTGCTGTGGTTGCAGCCATGACTGCTGGCAAAGGACCAAACACAGCGAGACAGTCCGACCTGGAGAACACCCGGGTAGGCCAGGAGCATGGTAAACTAGACATCTCCGAAATGTTTGATGGTCTACCATAAAATCTTATAAACTGCAGGTTGGCAACTGCTGAAATTGTATTTTGAATTGTTTTAAAACTAATAAGCCAGATATGTTGTATATATGTATATTTTTATATTTCTATTATTGCTTCAGAAGTTATTTATAGCAAAATGAACTGACTTTTGTTTAACAGCAAAATATCTGCAATACCTTTCCTCTTCTAATTTGACGCTATATATAGAAAGTACAAGACTACTTTCATTTTAGAGTGTTCCATGCACTAAAAAACTAATAGGGTCGATTAGTAATTCATGGGGGGAGGTGAACATTTTTATGCCCTAGTTTCCAGTATGTAGGGAAAAGCTGATGTAACATTTTGAAAACAAGAATTTGGTGTACTCAAAAATGTTTGAATTCTGTCTTCCCCAGAGTTCAAGGTTACTCTGGTGCATTGATGTAATTTTCACCCGCTGTTTATATTTTACACTAGCGTGGAGCCAGAAGTACTGGAAAGCCTGCCTCAAAGGACTGCATCTTAGGTTGCAAATTAAATTTCCTGAGCATTTGTATATTAGCATGTGTATCTAAACCCAGACCGAACTAATCAATCTTTCTACCTGTAACTAATGTTATGATAATGAGAATTAATAAGATAATGGATCTAACATTTGTGTGATAAACTTTTCTTTGGGATAATGGGACTGTGTAGAAAAACAACATGAACTTTCACTTCTGAGGGATTTTGTATCATTTAAGTTGGAATCACATGAGAGATTAGGAGAGAAGAGAGACTGTCCTTCCCTGCTCTGATAGCCTCCAAGATAACACATTTTTATGATTACAGAATTCACCTGTTCACCAAGGTTAATAGCTGTTTGAAACAGTGGCTTCTCTTTGGTTTGTATCCTGTACTGCAGCAGGCATGTTAATAAATGGTTCTGTCTAATAGCTCTGTCTGGGCTTAAAGGCTTAAACAGAAGAGTCCATCCCCAACTGAAACAGTGAGCTTGTGCCTTTCTTACATTCTGTGCTAGTGTTCTCACTAACGATCAGGGCACTGACTCCATGCCTTAAAGTCTCCCACAGCTCCTCACCTTAGATTTGGATTCAGCTCTAAGCCTGTCATGGAGGATGATTATTATTGTTGCTGGTTAACTGCCTTCTCCATCTGTGCATCAGTTGAGGGGATATCCTCCCAAATGAAAACAAATCTGGCGGCTGCCTGGAAATTTAAAGCAGCTGTGTCTTACGTAGGTACGGTTTTATGTGTGCTACTGCTGAGAGATCTGAAAAATACACCACCACTGAGACTATTGCCTTGCTCAGGGTGGATTGGGAATGTGATCTGTTAAAGAGAAAATTAACAGCACAATGAAAGAAGAATGGTTGCTTTTAACAGTTCGTCTTTTATCTTCTTTGCAGAGCTTGTTTGTCCTTTATCTCCTTCATGTTATGGCAGAAGTTATGAATGTTGATGAGCCAATGCAGATCCTTAAGTACTTCGTCTAGGAACCATTTACCCATTCATACAGTGGAAGCTTGAGTCAGATTCAGTCCATTTTATACAATTTATTTCCTAAAAGCTGTCTACAGAGTGTTTTGTGTAGCACGGAGGGCAATTTGGCTTGAACAGGATCATGTGAGTTTTTAGTTTTAGCCTATGTGTAACTTGCATCAGTGTCCTTGGCTGTAGAAAGGGCACCAAAATTCATGTGCTCCTAAATGGCAATAGGCTACAGGTGAAAATGTGGTACACTGGGTGGGTGAGTAGAAACGGAGAAAAAAGGCCATGCCAAAGGCCTCGGGAATAGCCAAGTGATGGGCCTGGCACTGCTCCTTCTGCCTCGCAACTACTCTGCGTGTGTTGAAAACAGAACTAGACCTCCATGTCTCAAGTTAGGAAAGCACTTGGTATTTTATTCCAAGGTGCAGGTGTACTGCGTTCATTATTTTGACTGTATTTGTTCGGTGAGGTCTATATGGACTTAATTTTGTTAGATGCTGTATTTTATTTTATCCTGAGTTATCACTATTAAAAGGACTAGGGCTGCTGTAACAAATTCCTTGCCTTCCATCCCAGACGTGGATGCATTTCAGTTTGAGGACGACTCTTAGATAGCTTGCAATTACTTTATGATCCGTTTGCATGGAAGATTATTACTGTTTAGCACTGACCTGAATATTTTTCTTATGTGCTAATACAAGTGCTTGACTCTTTGAAGCAAAATAGAGGAAGAAAAGCATAACCTCCCACACCAAAAAGCTGTGGTATGAAGTGGTTATAGGAAACAGTTTTGAAACCCTAATGTCCTGCCCATACTTTTGATTTCTGGGAGGCTGACACATTGCTCCTGTGCCCAGCTGGAGGATTTGTGCAGCATGGAAGCTGCTGTTCTCCTCCTTGGCAGCCCTTGGCATGTGTGGGAGGGGGGAAGGCTCAGCACGCAGGTCTCTGAGGTTGCTGCACCTTTCCCTCAATGGCTTGTCAACATCAGTGTCTGCTCGGTCCTCATGCTTTTTCCCAAAAGACATTTAAATCTTCTGCATAGAAATCAAATAGAAAAGAAATTGCTTTCATTATGTTGGTTTTATTTGTTTTGTGACTTAGTCTAATGCACAGGATTATTCTCACCAAAATAAATTACACATTAGAAGCAGTACAACAAAGGTATGTAGTGTTTCAGTGGAAATAAGTTGATATCGGCAAAAGTGCATAAATATGAGAGAAGTCCAACTGTGCATGTTAAGAAGACAATAAATGAAAGTAGGATGTTTTTACACAGTTTTTAAACAAAATTGTTACTCATTACTGCACTGTCTGTGCTTTCGTCCCTTCTTCTGCGTTCTCCACCTCCTCCTTGGTACTGACTTCTGGAAGAATAATAATGTTCTACGGAATTTGTGTAATTTGTGATTACAATTCACATGCTTGCCTAAGAACACTGCACTCTGCTAGAGTTATGCCGCCCTGGCCTCGAGGTGGAAGCAGACTTTCTTGATCTTGCACCCCATTGAGCTGAGTAATGAAGGTAGTGGAGAGCAGCCAAGGCATCAAAAGCAGCCACCATCCACTTTGCTGTCGGATTTCCTGACTTTTTTTATTCCTTTTTTTATGCAATACTCAGAAATAATCAAGTGTATTGTTGTAAATATCAGCATGTTATTGCCATGGATAAGTTGTACTGAAAAATCTATATTTCATGGCTTCTAAATTGTGCTGAATATCCAGAGGTATTCACTAGCTACTTCTACTGTTCCTGCTGGTTTTTTTATGTACTTCAGGGAAGTCATTTATGATGCTTGAGTCACCAAAATTTAAGGTGACGTGACAACCCATAAAAGCATTTCAGTCTCCCAGAGACTCTTACGTGCCATAAGAAAAGCAGTTAAATGACTGAGAATCTTGATGTTGATTTTGTCAGTCTTCCTTACTGTCTACTTTCGAAAGAGGGATTCGCAAGTCAATATTTCACACTGACTAACCCCTCTTTGCCCCTGAATGACTGACATGATGATGCCGTTCACTCTGGTGCAGTGAAACCATCAGGCAGCCACCGTATGTCCTGCGCAGGAGTGCTAACCTTGTGAGTGACCCCTGTAGCACGAAGGCAAGAACAAATGGGGAATGTGCTGCTCTAATATTCCATACTGCACAAAATTAGAATCTATTTTAATGATGTTCCATTTTTCTTGTGTCCACCCCAACACTTACTCATATCAGATGTACCTTCTTTAAGGACAAGCTGCAGGGTCTTTTCTGTTACAAATTCTAACAGTTTTTTCTACAAAGATGGGACTCTAGAAGGAAAATGAAAACTGTTTAGCTACTGATTTTCCTCCTGTATGGGAAAAATTGCAGTTTGCTGCTCATGCTAAGGGAAACTCTTTGGAGCAAGGACACTTGATAAAGCACACTATTAAGAGCACTCCTTGGAGTATGCCTGTCTTCTTGAAAAGAGAACTACTTCATTACTGGGGCATATATGCTGGGTTCATTTTCCAAAAAGAAGACGTTTTTCGAGTCCATGATGGCTAGTCTCAAACTGGACATGATGCCAGGCATTGCTTTCACAATTCCAGACCATGCCTACTGGGTGCTAACTGCCCAGCAATTCTGATTTGAAGTTTATTGGCCATCCTGCCAAACCATGGTGAATAATACATTTTTCACAGTGAAAAATACATTATAATACATTGTGTTTTAAGTTTTCCAGTTGGTTACAAAGCAGCATTGTGTACTTAAATCACAAGCAAATGCAAGTCTCTCTCTTAGCGTGCGTTTGATCTGTGCCTTCTTGTCATGTTCGGAACTGACTTACTTTAACCGGATAGGGTATGCATGTGTGTGGAAATGCATACAATGACCTATAAATGGACCTAATTTTAACTGGAGGTTGTAGTCATTTCCACAGCACTACCCAGCACCGCTTAGGCATGTACACTGCCCCGAAATAGGTGACTGCTTTCCTGCTAGCTTTAACACATAATTTTTATTGTCAGTTAAGTCCAAGTCCACATAGCAGACTCCTGATATTTCCCTCAATCTCTTCAACCATTGAACTCCAAAGTGGGTTTGACTAAACAGAGCCCATTTATATATACTCTTATTTAGTCCTGGCTGCATTGTAGATAAACAGTCTGCCCTGTCCTCCTCATCTCTAACATCATCTTCATTGCACTTCAAGACACTTGAAGCATACTTCAGTGCTGTAGTCATTGTGACTCTATATGGTCACAGTCACTTCTTTTACTATTAGTCACTATTCTATTACTACTTTTCCTTTAAAATCAGCTTTACCTCCTGGGAGAGTTACATTTTCTTAGTTTTCTTAGAAAAAGGACACTTACTGCAGTGTCCTAACAACCTGAGTGTTTCTTTTGACCTCTCCCAAATGCATACATAGGGTGGGTCAGTTCCTTTATCCAGCGTATCACCTATGCAATTACTGCTTCTTTGATCAGCCCCATCACAAGTACTTCACCTCTCCTTGTTGTTTGTAGTGGTACTCTTTGCTATGTATCTGAAAAAAAGTATGTCCCTTGCAGTGTGTTCAAACTAGCACTGAAATTGCATGAGTTGTCCTGTTTTCTAGTGAATGGCCCCGACTTAAATAACCCCTGTTTTGCTTACTTTCTCTTCTGTCTTTTAAGTGGGTTGTCCTCTTCTCTTACCACATTTCAAGTTCTTCTGCCTCTTTCCTGATGAGCTGTAATGCTTCATAGCTCAAAAGCTTCCAGACTATAATCCACTGAAGGTTAATTAATATATCTCTCTCTCCATTTAATCATCTTTGGAGTATTCTTCTTCTTAGATTGTTCCCAGTAGTCTCTCATTAGGAACCACCAGTTTCTCTTTTTACTCCGTAAACTTTAAAAAGTCATGAAAATAGCAGAATTCTTCCTTGAAGCTGCCCTTTCACTTCGAGGCAATTTCTAAACATTTAGCCTTTGCTTTCTCCAGTTTCTAAAATTGCCAATGATTATAAGCAGACTTGCAGTCATAGGTGAGTCTTGCTGAGTGATAGCATAAAGGTGGCGTTGAGAATCTTCTCATATTTTCTTGTCTTTCCTCCAGGTCCTATCTATCGGTCTCTTTGCAAACAGCTTTTCCTTCTAATTAAAACTGAGTTGGGTGAGCTAGGGGGATGTCTACAGAAAATCATCAGAAAAGTTCCTGACAGCTGTGTGTTTCTTCTGTTCTTGTCATACACGTGACAAGAGGACACTTTGTGTTAGTTTGTTGTGATAAACATAAACAGAAGGATACAGACACATAGATGCATACAGGTGAATCGCTCCTTAGGTCTTAAGCCTCAAGACTATCACAATCAGTGGGATATCTGCTGGCTTACGTGAGCACCCATTTTCTGTAGTTTCTCATATCCTCGACCTGCTCAGATAACTTCCAGTCTTTCTGTTGGGTAGGTCAGATGGATCTGGAAAAAAGGCTTTGACTGTCTGCTGGGGGGTGAGTTGTGTCACATTAAATTATTCAGTCTAAAAACGCTACTGAGTTATTCCTAAACTGTTATTTCTTGAGTTGCGGGTAGTGGGCCAGATCTGGTGCTTACTTTCCCCCTTGAAATACGTTACATTTTCAAACTTGGCACAAGATTTTAAAAGCAGAAGTTGTTTTTGCTAATGGCCTTATGTGTGGGTATAAAGGCATCTGTAATGATGCCTTGGTTAATAACCACCACTTGGGAGGCTTTTTCTACTGGTATTCCAAATCAACTTTTTTATGTAAGAAAAAGTTTTAAACTTTTTTCTTGCAGATTTGCCTTGTCCCATACATTCCAATACTATTTCAGTCTTCTCTGTTTTCCTCCTGATGTATTTAGGGTTTTATTTTGATCAGCTTTGTTTCATGTTCCAGAATTTTTCTTGTCCATGATAATCAACTTCTGACACTGGAAGCTGATGAGAGCCAACAGGAGCAGTAAATTCATTTAAGGGAGGCAGCAAATATGTATTTAATGCAAATGTTAATGTTAAAAATCGGATCAAGTTTATATACTTTGGTTGTGGAACCAAGGCTGAGACACCTACAAAAATCTCCATTTAAATTCTATTTTCATTCCTATTAGCATGTAATAAATACCACACATAACAGTGAGGAAACTGACTGAACAAGAACAACAAAAAAACACCCATCCTGCACAGCAACGTTCTATTTTAGCATCTCAGTTTTTGGGTGGGGGGTGTGTGTGTGTTTTGTTTTTTCAGGGTTTTTTTATCTTTTTTTTCCCCCTAAATGCCATATACAGGTATATAAACTAAATATAGTTCATTTCCACAGCTTTAACAGATGTTACACTTTTGTCAAGTATTCCCCAGCCAAAAGTCTGTGCATTTTAGTTATTTTAATGTCATTTAACTGATTAAAGATGCAAAGGAAAATAATACAGACATCTCCTTTGAATCAATAGATTAAAAAAGCATTCTGTCTTCCCAATCTCCTGCTTCTTTCCTTTCCTTAGGTTTTATAGTTCAGCCATGCATTGATTAAAAAAAATTAGACACAGGAAGACTCCAAGGAATAAAAATTAAATCTGTAATGGTCTCAATGATTCTTAAATTTTGTCAGAATTTAAATTCAAATTCTTGGCAGCTTTGAGTCAGTGTAATTCAGATGATTTCAGTGAGATTATTTGAATTATAATTGTCAGAACTGGCTTCTGAACCTACCAAACAAGCCTTTCTTAGAAGAGTTCTCCAGTAAAATGCAATCAAATATACCTGCCTGTGTCCTCGTTCATGCAAAGAGAGCTAGATGGACAGCCTTTACCGCATGTTCTATAGTATGAAAGATAGTAGCTCTAAGTACTTGGAAAATAAATGTATAAATGTTTCAGTCTGACAGCAGACCCTCTGAGCATCTGAAATTTTAGTTAAAATAAGTGGACTTAAGTGTTGTTCTTTCTGAACTGATTTCTGGAGTTTTATCACATGGTCAAATGTACTGTCATATTCAGTTGATTGTATTTGCCATTTTTCTTTAAAGTCTTGATAGCATTCCAGACGTAACTAGACTAATTGTTGTAGCAAATTCAAGTTTACGATGAAAAAAGTATACTTTTTTTCCTAAAGCACATCTGCATTTAATGTAAAAGGAGACAGCAAGTTCCAGGATACGGAAGGTATTAAGATAATGTTAGTTATTTACTAATTGTGTAGTCTAGAGACGTCAACAGTGCAAAAGGTCATGATAATATTCTGATGCTACTTTTTGAGATTTCAGAAAGGTTTCTGTTTTATGTTAGAATGGATTCAACACTCTATGTTTTTCCTCCTCACAAAACACAGGAAAACAGTGATACCCTGAAATACCCAAATGCCTGAATTCGTCATTCTCACCGGTATTGTCATTGGCTAGAATGAGATTATAGTCAGACCGTAGTTTCAAATGACAGCTAAAAAGGTGTCAGACGATATTGTAATTTCCATTTTACAGATAAGGAGGAAAACCAAAAGAATTTAAGTGACTTATCAGGAAGTTTCTTGCCTCACCAGGAAATAAAATTACATTTCAAAGCACCTAAAACATGTGTTTATAGGTCCTCTCTGTATTATTATGGCACTGTAAAAATAGTGTATTTGCTGACTTTCTTTTCCATTGGTGCTAATGAAATTAATCACTGGGTTAATTCTAAATACAGTTTTGCTGAGTTGCCCAAACTCTGGTGTCATATATTATTATAACAATTTATACATGTTGACGGTTTTATACTCTTGAGGTTGAAGTTTCAAAAATACAGTATTATTTATACTAACATGTTAAGTGACAAGAAAATTCACGCAATATAAAAGCATGGTCTAAAATTCCTCAGAGCTTTCCCTGCCTGAGTGACCAACTAGTGAGATTTTATGTATCATTTCAGGTCCAGTTAGAGAACTTGTCTTCATAAATCTCTTCAGCATCTAGCCAGGTGATAAAATTCATGTCAAACATGACTACGCTCTTTATCATTTTATGTGCAAGTTTGTACACATTCCCACTCCTTCCACTACTATTAGATCCAAGTAGACAAATATGATATATATATCATCTCCTGTGAAAAAGTGCTGATCAATGTATCTTCCAATGCTTGAACGTAAAGGTTTCAGGTTAACAAATTAATGGAACTCCACCAGTCTTTGGGAAGAAGAAATCTTCATTGGTGGGTAGATTGTGAATTTCCCATGAGAACAGAGTAATACTGAGAGATTATCAGTATGATTTTTCCTAGACCATAAACTATCAATTAGTGTAAAGCATTGCCAAGAAGTTTCTGTCAAAGTTTGTTCTCCTGTTATTACAAAAGATTCCCTGAACACTCCAGAAAAAAAGATGGGGACTTGTAACTATGGAGAAAAATAGAAGGAAATATTTATTAAGGACTAGGGGGACTCTCCCCACCTCCCCTTTCCAAGGTAAATAATAATTTTCCCCTTCTTGACAAGTAGTACTGAATATCAAAATTTTGTGGCTTGCTTCCAAATGAAAAAAATGAGCACTACACAACCAGAGCGTTATGCTCTTTGTCTGATGAGTATATTTTACACTACATGTGTTGGTCTTTGAAACAAAGAAGCCAAAAGCAGCCCACATGGGCAATTGCCTCTCATTGGAGAACTTAAACCAGAGATCTCAGGAGATCACTCCTTCTCTATTATTGATTCTAGTTAGAGAAATCAAGATGGACAGAAAACTTCCTAATTAATTGTCAGAGCTTCCTCAAAGATCCTCTATCCAAAAAGCAACACAATAACATTTTCTTTTAAGACTAAAACCTTGCTCATCTAAAAAAATAAATCTTTATCAGTTAAATCTTTAAATGTTTAACAGTGCCATCTGGTGACCTTTGCCATAACAACAGCAGTATATTTCAGAGCATCTTTCTTTTGAGGATCTGAAGGGACTGCACAAACAACTGCATATTACCAATTGAAAACCTGAGACATTTGTTATTTCTATTCGTCTTCCTTTACTCCACAGCTTCCAAAACTGAGATAAGCTGATACATAAACTCAAATTTTCTTCCTAATGATAACACAATTGAAATAATAAGTATGTAATATTTTATAGCTATAAAGCTACCTGTAGAAAGGCACATGCGATTATTGCTGGGTAACCAGACATCAACACAAATAATAGTCCCTTATTGAAAGAGTCCTATGAACTATGGTAGGATTGCACGCAAGGTCTAAGACAAATCACTTAAATCACCCGATATCCAGTGACGAACCTTAACTGTGACAGTTTCCCTTCTTTTCTCATCCATACTGATATTTTTAATATTATGGTTTAATGTAAAACTCTTAAAGCTTTCAATGCCGTTTTTCCCCCAGTGACAAGATAGAGGTAATGTATATTCTCAATCCTTGCCTGTTTTCTGCATTGAAATTTGAAACATTGCAGGACAAGGACTCTCTAAATGAGAGTTGTGGGAATCTCACTATTGATCTCTGGAGACTGCTAGCAGCAAAACAAGCTGTTAGAAATATATTATATTTAATTTAAAAATTAAATTTGCATTTGAATGTAAATTTTCAAAATGGTTTAGGAAGAGCAGTAATTAAAAATGCCGTTGAATGTTGTTCTTCCTTCATGGTTACAAAATTCGTGCAAGAATACTCCTCCCTTCAGAAGAGGAGAAAAGAAAAATAAGCAGTTTAAGTGGTTTATAGAGTTGTCCTCAAGCATCTACTAAACATAAGGAAGCTTTTCATTGACTGTGGAGATGGTGGGAATACCTTTCTCAGACAAACATCGAACACCTGCTAAGCTCTGAGACTTTCAGTATTCATTGGCATGCAGCATGCTTTGACACATTGGATAGATACAGGTAATAGAACAGAAACAGAAAACCTACAAACAGCTTCAAAGTTATATATATGTCTTCTACCTCATGAAGATGCACTTGTCAGTTTGTTGTTAACCTAATTAAAGGAAAAGTGAAAAATGGAAAGCCAGACCCATGCAACAGGAGACATTGCACTACATGTTTCCCTCGATGCAAACCCATTTTTTCACATCTTTTAGTGATAATATTTCTCAATTTTCTTATTTCAGTTGATTCATCACTAAGTAATTATTGCCTATCCTGCTCACTCCATCCATCAGTTCTTTGTCACACATTATTCAAAACGCAACTTTGACATTTTATTCCCTTTCTGAATTTCAGATTTAATGTGTTGTTCCGGTCTAGAGATTGTGGGAGGGTGTGTGTTTGCATACTACGCTTGGCTGCTGCCTTGCAAAATACATTGTGTGGAAACATTTTCTTCCTGCACGTGAAGAGAAATGCTGCATGTTACTGAGTTATGTAAAGGTCTAAAAACATTGTAGGGAATAGATCTACTGAATTTTAAAAAATAGTACATTTTTCTGGAAAACAAAGGTTGGTAACAGACTAGGACTCGGTGAATGGTTTTGGTGACATTTTAATTGAAATTTCAGGTTTTACTGAACAATATGAAAGTGATGGTGAATTTTAATCACATTTTCAGAACATATTATCCTGAGATGCACAGAATTTTGGGGGGAGGGCCCTTGCTCTGACTAAAAAGTCTGTGCTTGAATCATTTCATCAGGAAGCAAGAGACACTGGTTCAGACTCTGTCTGCTTGGGTCAACGTGGACTTCTCCCTGCCTTGCTTAACACAATTTGCTAGATCATCATGCTGCAAGGTATTTTGAGTGGGCAGCTCTCAACCTCTGTTGGCACTGATTTTTCATTACATTACTGAGATACCATTTAGTGAAAAAATGGAGCCGAGGTGTGTACTCCTGGAGGATGAACACCGAGTTCTAAAGTAATTATCTTTCTATCTTTTTTGTTAAAATATATACTTAACTTCTTAAAGTGGAACATCCTAACCAAGATTTTTCCTGGGAATACATAATTTCAAGTCAGGCAAGTGGGATCTCTGTTTCAGTCTCCCACAAACTGGGTATCAATGAGACTAGTTAGGGAATGAAAGGCAGTTTCTTCCTGCCTGTTTTGATAATAAAAGTCTGAAATTGTCCTTAAGTTTTATTGGCTAACTTTATTAAAAATGCCCACGATAGAAATAAAATACTTTGTAGAACTGGGGAGAAATTAGTGAAGGGCAACAAGTTTTATTGAACAGGGATGATGGAGTAACTGTTTTATTAGGAATAATGGAGCAAGCTAAGACTCTTCATCCTCAAAAATGGTTGTCCATGTTGGAATATTTTAGGGGTCTATAAAAGCGTGAGTGATATGGATAGGGATTGTTGTTCAGTATCTCTTCTATAACAAAAATTACGGAGCATCAGACAAAACTGATGGGTGGCAGGTTTCAAAACAATCAGTAGCAGCTATTTCTTCAACACGTTGGATAAGAAGCCTATGAAATTCTTCACCAAAGAATTTTGTAAATGCACAAGTTTACATGGGTGCAAGGGCAAACTAGTTAAGTGTATGGAAGAAAAATCCACTGAGGGTTATTGAATATATAGCAAATATAGCTTCCTTAGAAAATCACTGACCTCAATATAGTTAGAGTCTGAGGGACTACTAAAGGGGAAGCGTCACATATGTGCCCTGTTCTTACTCTTCCGTGGGCATCAAATATGGTCATTGTTAGTAACTGAGCTGGGTCCACCACTGGCTAAATGCCTTACTAATTCTGAATTAGAAAACGTATGGGGGAAAGGTGGTTCTGCCAAAAATAAATAAATCAATACTTGTGAATATACATTTTTGGTTGACCCAGACATTTTTTTAATTCCTGTTTTTCAGTTTGCTCAAGGGATTTGGCAAAGGAAATAGAATTAAAATAATATAGTCACGGTTGCCTCATTTAAACTTATATACAGTCTTATTGGTTCCACATGCAGATGCGTATCCATGAATAAATAAGACATATTAATCACAAGAAAGACACATAATTTGATATGTATTTCATTTTAAAACTGGTCAGATCTAGGCCTTATTCCAACTACTATGTTTCTCTTTGGTTTTGTTTTTCTTTCTTTTTGATATCATCCTTATTTTATCCTTGGATTAGCAATAAATCTCATTTCTAGAAAGAAAATAGAGTATACTCTACCATATATCATTCCTAAACCTCAAAGTGAAAAGATCTCTCATCCTTGAAACTCATAAACCCATGCAGCGGAGACAGAGTTTGATACATACCAGTCGGAGCAATTAACTGTGTCCCAGAGGATCCTTCCGTTTGTGCTAACACTGATCCCTTATTTTGTACACAGGTCATGAATGCTCTAATGACCACAATTCATGTTGCCATTTAGAGACCAGGAGAGCACGCTGTGCCCCCCCTTGCTTTTACAAGGCTAACTGACACAAACAATCAGGGCAAAGTCACAGGATATATGAAGTTGCTTTTATCATATCAGCACAACTAACAATGCAACACTTAAATGTGTGTAAGCATTTCCATTATAAATACAATACTTGGCATTTAAGATCTCAGCTGTTAAAAATGCCCATAGATAAAACACTGTTTTCTAACTTGTTTTGAAAAAAAGTAAGATAAAAATCAACATCTATTAAAATAAAATACGTCACGTTGGTCAAACTTTCTTTTAAATGGGATAATGAAAAATTTCAAATGTTCTAGGCCACCTGATCAACGCTTTTAAATGGTGACACTGCTTTATGTTGTGTAGTAAGTTACATTCACACATAAAAGCAAACCTAGGGAATCAGTTAGTTCAGCTTAAGCCAGGCAGGAGTAGCAATGATGTACACTGGACGGTGTTTTGCCTGCAGAGTTGCTCTGCAAGTGTGTGAGGGAAAGGAAGGTGCAAGGAGCAGGATCCTCCCGGTGTGCCTTTCAAGAGCTTTCAAGAGCTGCTCCACTGCCATGTTGAGGACAGGCTCGTTTTGCACGCAAGTATGTAATCTCCTTGACAGGAGTGCTCGGGAAATGTGGTTTAGAACCAGCTGAGGTGGGCTCATGTCTGCGTGGGTATGTGCAATCCCCCCTGGGCAGCGGCACAGCTCTTGCTGGTTGTCTCGTCATTCTGGTTCCCATTCAGGGAAGCTCTAAGGCATGTATTAAACATGATACACAGTAGTAGTTTTAGGCGTCAATTTATGCCTTGCTCTCTTCTCTTCTCTATATTTCCTGCAATTACAGTGTTATTTACAGAATTAGTGCTGAACTTGGTAGTTGTTTTAAATTTTCTCATTATAATATTGTTGTGTATTTTGTCCTAAACTAGAGCACTGGGACCATAATTTTAGCAATTTTACATTCGTCCTTATTAAGTCAAGCTGGAGCGCATCTTTGCTGAGTGTCTAGCTACGTTAATTACTGGGTGGATTACATGGGACCCTTGTTAACAAGTTAGAAAACAGCAAATATGAAAGAGGTATATGAGCTGGTCATCGTAAAGTGTGTTTGCCAGGCAGTAACATTTATGCAAATGTACTTGCCCGATCTGAGCTTTGGAAAGCTTTGATAAAGTATAAAGCAAAACATTAATTGGTGACTCTATCAAGAGTGGGACCAGGAGGGACTTCAGTGGATAAAGATATTGATGACAGATGGGTCTTCTGATGCAAGATAGTAACTGAAGGGGTGTCTTCAGACAATGTGGTTTTCTTTTCTGCATTTAATTTTGAAAGAGAACAATGCAGGGAGATGCTAAAGTTTGCTAATGACATTAAACAGTTGGAAGAAGTTGGTTCAAAGGAAATTATAATGTTTCAAATTACACAGGGAGGTTAAGGGGATACACAGAGATGTAATGAAGATACAGAAGAAAATTAATTCTGAAACTAAAGCAATAGTCAAGTTATAACAAGGGTGTAGAGTCATCCTGTAAATATCTACATTCTGTAGCATCAGATTTGTGAGCTTGAATGATTAGTTGACTTCTTTCTTCTTCCCCCCACTCCTTTAGAAACCTAACAATCTTAGGTATTTAAAATACTGAGACACAGAGGCCAAAGATTGAGACTTTGCAACTGCTTATGCAGCTCCAAGAGGTTTGCTCTAAAAATGTTCCTTTGAGCCAAGAGTGTTGGCTCCTTTGTTCTTTTGAGCTACTGCTGAAGTATATCAGCCTCAGGTTGAGTATTAGCCCCAGCCTGAGAATCAGCCCCAGCTTAGGTATCAACCGTACTGATGGAAATGACAGTATGGGACCTGACTCATCAGTGCTAAGAAAACTAAATAAAAATAAAAGCTCTGTGTCAAAGCACGAGCTAGGAAGGAACTGAGATCACAGGCAATTTTTTTCTTTTTAGCTGTTCATTTATCCCTGTGGATGACTGCAGGAATTCTAGAATAGGATTTTTAAAGCATTAGGAAAATCGTAAGGAATGCATAGTTTATAGTACACAGAGAGTTGATGAGGCATCTGCTAAGTTAGTTTTGTTCCCTTTTGTTTACTTTGCTTTTGATCATTAAAGAGCTTTACCAGATCTTACATAATTATTAAATTATGTCAGATATATTTATTTTTTATTTTATGGAAATTCAGTTCTCAGATTAAAACAAATTCCACGAAAATACTATGCCTGTTGCTTTGTCTAAATTGCAATGAAAAAATAATTACTATTTTTGCAGTGTAGATTTGCATATATGAGGTTGCCTCTTTATTAAAGTTATGCAAGAGTGGAGTTTTAGCACACTTTATTAAATGCAGAACTGTATATCGTTTTATGTGTACACACTGTGTACATTCTGTAGGCTGCCAGAGAATCCGTACACCATTTGGAGAGAGGTTCGAGGACTAAACATAAGTGTCTGATAGTTTTTATATGCTGTAGGATACCCAGTCTTGAGTTGTTACTTACAGGCATAAGTCTCCCACAGGTCCTCTGTCAGGTGTGCCCGCCCTGTGCAAGGGCTGTAATTTGTTTTGGAGATATGTTGTTATTACAGGAATCATTTACCCTAAGGAGCTGAAGTGCTTTATCTCTGTTGATCTGTAGCTTGTCTCTGTGAGATACTGATGTCCCTTCATCCACAGAGTAGTGTGTGTAGCTCATTGATTTGACGAAATACTTTTATATTTGTGATATTACATGATTTATGTAAGATTAAACATCCCCATTTAAATGTATACATGCTATTTCTTTTCCTAAGATGGAATGAACCTAAAAAAATTGAATACCAGGTGCTGGTACAAGCTGTTAGAATGACTTGAACATTGCCTTGGCTGGCTTCCGATTTTGGCAGATAAAGAATGAAGATTTCTTGTATTGGTAGTCCTTCTTGCTCCACCCTGAAAAATGAAACATGTAAACTGAAGGAAGCCACACCTAAATATGTCACAACATCAAGAAAGTTAAGTGGGAGCAATTTTCCTGTATAACTTTTTCCCACATCTTCAATTCTTTTGTAATTATTAAAATATGTGAAATATTTTGCTCTGTGGTATTCCTTGAAACATTTAACAAAAATATTGGTCTGTTGTGACTGCACCTGTTACATTTTATTGTTCCATCAATTTTTTTGTCACAATACATGATGCACATGCATCATAGATCACACAATTGATATATGCTCCCATTCATCTGATGTGCCACATAAATCACTTCAGATAGTGATGTAATATTTTAAAGAATTGACAGAACCGGTTCATCCAGAATTGTTTTTCTTTTCTCTTGCTGAGGTGATTCGGTGGAAATAAGAGTGGAAAGATTGTTGGTAGGTCAAAATTTTATGGTTCTTAAGAGAAGAAAATGGTGCAAGTGATCAGTAACCCTGCACATAATTGACCTTGACATTAAAATCAATGTACGTAGATAATCTATCAATAGAAGCAATACAGAAAGACATACTCATAGTGCTGGAACAGAAAAACTATGCTTAACCTAAAACTTCTCATGGCAAACAAAATAAGAATCGAATATATTGCATTCTAGAGAGCATTGTATGACTAAGTTGAACAGTACATATTACCAGTCTGAAGGTATCTGAGATAACCGATGAAATACCCAGCCAAACCTTTGAACAGACATTGAATAAGAAAGCTTCAGACAGCTCTTCTCTAACTCTGAATGCAGAAATTTTCCAGGCTAATGATTTGACCTTTATGTTGTGTAAGAGAAGCACATAATTTTTCAGGAGTGCACAATATAAATGAAATGTGATCTCCTTTATAAAATAGTATTTAGTCACCAGAACTCTCTTGAGAGCATTGCTATATTAAATACATATTATAGGCCAGATACAGCTAAACTTTGGGAGTGGGTGTGCATGTGGTTAAGCATTTTGTTTCCTCTATGCCAGTGGAACATACATCTGAACTTAATGCTTTCAACAGTTAGGACGTTGCCCACTGAATTAAATACACATTGCAAGTACTCACTGGCTTCCAATTCTAACAGGGTCCACTGTGCCCACTAAGGGAAAAAAGTATTGTGTTTGCTAGTAAGACATTTCCATCAACTTTATTTTTTATTAATTTTTCATTTCTCCTTTTATTCGCCTTTCAAATATACTACACCTTTGCCTATTTTATTTTAAGATCCTAACCTTTCTTAATTGACCTTTTCATCATGTTTGGATTCGGCAGGTGAGATACTGCTCATCGTCCTAGTAGCACTGGGAATTTCGGTGCATTCAGCTGTTGCTGTATATTTCTTAAAATTATGAAATACGGTCTTTTTGGAAGAAAAAGTTGGAAATTTATAACCTTGCTGAATACCTCATGAAAATAGTTGTAATAAACAATGTGTATGACTAAGCACATATAAAACAGGTGAAGATGAGCTTTCCTAGCATTAGGAATCTACACAACTCCTAGAGCTTCTCTACCTACATTCTCAACTCACACAAAGTATTTGGATGTGGTCCAGGGTCTCAGCCAAGTTTCCTAACCTGCGCAGGAGCCGTATCACCCTGCCTGCATGTCACACATGAGGGAAGTGGCTCGTGAAATTCAGCAAAGGCAAGTGTAGGGTGCTGCACCTGGGGAGGAGTAACCCCAGGCATCAGTACAGGTGAGGGGCTGACCTGCTGGAGAGCAGCTCTGTGGAAAGGGACCTGGGAGTCCTGGGGGACAACAGGATGGCCATGAGCCAGCAATGTGCCCTTGGGGCCAAGAAGGCCGATGGCATCCTGGGGTGCATCCAGAAGAGTGTGGCAGGCAGGGCGAGGGAGGTTATCCTCCCCCTCTGCTCTGCCCTGGTGAGGGCACATCTGGAGTGCTGTGTCCAGTTCTGGGCTCCCCGGTTCAAGGACGGGGAGCTGCTGGAGGGGGTACAGCAAAGATGATCAGGGGACTGGAACATCTTTCTTCTGAGGAAAGGCTGAGGGACTTGGGTCTTTTTAGTCTGGAGCAGAGAAGACTGAGGGGTGGATCTTACTAATGCTTCTAAATACTTCAGGGGTGGGTGCCAGGAGGATGGGGCCAGTCTTTCTTCAGTGGTGCCCAGTGACAGGACGAGAGGTAATGGGCACAAACTTGGTCATAGGAAGTTCCATCTAAACATGAGGAGGAACTTGTTTCCTTTGAGGGTGGCAGAGCACTGGAACAAGCTGCCCAGAGAGGCTGTGGAGTCTCCTTCTCTGGAGATATTTGGAACTCACCTGGACGCATTCCTGTGCAACCTGCTCTGGGTGACCCTGCTCTGTCAGGGGGTTGGACTAGGTGATCCCCAGAGGTCCCTTCCAACCCCTGTCATTCTGTGATTTTGTGTGATTCTGTGATTCTGTGACCAGGTCAGAGAACAGCATTGATTCCCAATGCAAGTTTATAATAGATGTTCAAATGGGTGAGATTTATGAGATGATAATCAGATCTTAGCTAAAAGATGTAGTTCATTTGACTTCATCTTTCACTTATGGAGGTCTATGGAATCTGTCTTAACTGTGCGGTTTTAAAAATTTTCACTACTGTTGTGCTTTACTCCATTGGGAATCATGATTCTGACAACAGCTTTCTATATTTCTATGGCAGATTTTTTTATAAAACCAAAACTTTGCAAATTTAAAAATATAATTATTTTCAGGACACATAATATATATTTTATCTTAATCAAGATAGCAGTAACTTGACAACATTTTCCTTTTTTTTGAAGAGTGGAGTCCTTCACACTCTGTACCTCAGTGTCTGGCCACAGACAGTTCTACAGTGTCTGCATTTTCATTTAGCGAGAGGAAATTCTCACTCAGGGCTTACATTCACCGTGTAGGTTAGCTTTCTGCCAAATTATTCACACGTTGCATACATTTCAAAGGTTTTAGCATGCAACAGAAAATAATCTATTGCCTAATATAACAAACAAACTGATGAGGCAGGTCATGCACTGTCACCACCATTAGCCTTTTTAATATGGCCAGGTTCAAAGGCCACGACTTTAAATTACAACAGCCCTCGGCTTGGTCTGCAAGCAGTCTCTCCCGCTCCTTCAGATCCACTTCCAGTTGCCAATACCTTCCTTTTATGTGGTGTGGAAAAAACGATTGAACTTTCTATTGCATCTAGGACGTTAATGAATAAGAATCCTTTAAAAAGATGTTGACCCTATTGAGATTTTTAACTTTGCAGAAATTCAAGCAGAGCAATTTAGGTGCTTGAGAGATGTGCTTAATTAGAAGTTTTCCTGCCTGACCTAAGTGGATCGAACTGTGGGAATGCTGATATAAACAAATTACTCTATAACCCAGAAAGGTTATTTAAATTGTTGGTCAGGAAATAAAACAAATGTAAGAAATTATGCGGATAAGTTAATAATAGAAGAAGCATTGAAGCTGATTAACATATATATAAATGAATCACTCATATACTCAATAGAAATGAGCACCGTCATACATCAGTAAATGTAGGAAAGAAGTATTTGGATACATAAATTATTAAGATCAACATGTAATGCCTGCTCCCTTGGAGTGTATCCTGAGTGAAGTTTTGGGGTTTTTTTTGGAACTGGGTGGAGACTTACACAATGGCCCAAGGCTCAGTTATACCTGTGATAAATGACCAAACAGCCTGGAAATTTTCTTCCTTCATTACTAAACATTCAAGTAGAGCCTCAAAGAAATCTTTCTTTCATTTTTTTCCAATTTCAGTTTTTGACTGGACCAGTTAAGTTTGTCTTTATTGAACAGTGCAAGTGCTGTCCCAAACTGGAAAGTGTCTTAAAAATGGACTTGCCCATTTGAAGGGAAGCGCCACCTTCTTGTGATTTCTTCTGTCTCACTACTTACTAAGGCTTCTACTTCAGGTTTGCACCAGTGTTTCTGTCTTTACCATTTTCTGCCAGTTCAAATATTCAGCAGGCAATGATAGGTATGGCATTTCTCCTCCAGAGCCACAAGACCTTTAGCAGCTGATATTCCCCCAGGCTGGCTCAGTGTGTCTGATCTGGTAACTATTAAGTTTCAGCAAATATCTACTATTCCTGTACGTAATTGCATTGCTAACATTAGTAGTTCTTTGCAGTAAGCAAAGAAAAACAGAGGTCCAGAGGTAAACAACACTTACAGACTGGTGCCTCCAAGTTGTGTTGCCTCTTTTTCCCTCAACAGGGAAGTGACTTTCAACTAATGTTTGGTTTATGTTTGTTACTTGGTCTGCAGTATAACTGGACTTCCTAATAGTTGTGGTGCATTGGGTTTTGTGGCCATTCTCTTCACAACTTTTCTGCTCAGGACATAGTTAAATTGTCCCTACAATTCAAAAATAGTAGGTGCAGAAAAGGGATTAGTCACATTCCTGGCAGTGATATCGATCAGTAGGCAGTACACCTGATACAACCATCACTTTGAGATGTTCACTGGCCACTGGCTGTCAGTACCTGGGAAGATAAACCAGAGGAAAGATGACCCTGCACATGTCTTGTTGGTAGTATATTTCCCTAAGCATTTGCTTCTGGCAATTTTCAGAAACAGGACACTGAGCTGATGGATTTTGTGACTGAGCCAATGTGGTATTACATATATCTCCCTGAGCTAGTTTCCTCAGTCTTTCCCCTACCTTTTGTTTTTCTTGTTTTACAAACTGATCATATTTGTTCAGGAATGTCATGGAGCAGATGAGAACCCTCTATCCCATGGACACCTTAGACTTCAGGATGTATTGGGGACTATTGCAAACAGTTTTCTTTCCCTGCCCTGGTAGATGCTTCCTCTCCTGGTTATCTCTGCAAGTTCCATGACAAATTTCAAAGGAGCTAAAATGGGTCATTTCTGGTTTATCCTAGAAGCAATTAATCTGTTATGCCACGAAAGTGAGTCTCCCAAGGTCTTCTATTAGCTTGGATAGAGTTTTTTCTTTGTATCGCCTTTTAGCTTTCAAATGTGCCTTACCCATCTCTGACAAATGGCTGGAATGAAACCTTGTAAAAAGACCGGACACTAAACTGGGATATTTGAGTCACATTAGTGATGTAAGTTCTAAGTTCTTTAGCACCATTGGTTGGTTGCTGGCAATGGGGTTGGGCTTTTTTTCTGTCAATATTCCAAATATTACCAAGGAAGCACTCTGCAGTCTTTCCAGTCCCCTCTCAGGTGCTTAAGTCCTTGCTGTGGTTCTTTTCTATTAAGAAATTGCAAGTTTCCTTTAACTTCTCTACCCTTTTACCATGAAAAATATTTTTGTCAGTAGTAATTGCATTACTAGTCACTTCGTCCTGATTTGTCTTACCATTCCGAGACAAATGGACTTCATAATCTGTCTAGACAGTCTGGTTGTTACTTTAACAGATGTTTGATCTCCAAAAGCAAGACATCCCTCAGCTGTTTGATAGAAACCTTCCAGACACTGCTTTAATTCATTTTGATGTGTCCAGCCCTTGTTTTAAATCATATTTTTCATTTTCTGAGACGTCAATGAGCTGTGAAAGTGCCTACACTCTTTGTTCCATCATGGATCATCAGGGGGACCAATTCCTAGCTACTTCCCATGGAAACTGAATTCCATATGTAACATTTACATTGCACCTTTTTCTTTAAGCAGTTAACCAAATTCAGGCTCTCAGAGTTTGTTTCAGGTAGGAAGAAAAAAATGATGCTGTAAGAAATTTATTTTTTTTTACACGATCTTATTTAGTCACAAAGAATATCCAAAGCTCTTTTCCCTCGGCCAGGAATTGTGACACAGATGATGTCTCCGGCTCTCCGGCATTCAGTGCAGGAGCTTTCCTTCTTAGCTTTTTCTTTTTTAAGGACAGAGCTTCCAGAACCTCTTTGGCTGTGCCCCAGGCTTATTTGCAGCTTTTTTTCTCTGCTTCACTGGTCTTTCTACTTCTCTCTCATTAATAGGAAAACAGTCACAAAATAATACTCAGTGAAACTCCTGTTCCCAAATGTCCTGTGCATATCCTGTCAAGCTGAACAGTGACGGTTGCCAGAGTTTTAAGGAAGTCTCAAATTGTTTCAGCTACCTGGTTCCACAAAGGAGCTTACAGGCTTCTTACCAGGATCTTTAATGAATTCACACAGACAGCTAATTCTAAGACCTATCATCCACTCAAGGAGCAGAACATAGCGAGCTTATAATCAAAGCAGCTCACTTTTGGATTATTGAGTATTTAACTCCACTATAAAGAGGCTGCAGACAAAGAATTGTTCAAAGAAATTAGAGAATGATTTAAAACAAAAGATGGTTATTTTGGAATGTTGAGAAGCCAAAAGAATTGTTAGGCTTCATTCTTAATATATATTTACCACAGATTTTTTTTTTCCCCTCTAATTTTAGCTATAGAAATGGGGAAAAAAAGCTTGTCTTAAAAAAAGGACTTTTTTTCTGAGGCTTTCTTTCATAACACTGTTTATTCTCCAGAAGCATTTCACTGTTTCTTCTTTGATGTGTTAGTATATCCTTTTTATTTCTGGGTATTTTTCCCCTATGAAATAAATGTATGACTCCATATTTAGCAGGAGCTGTGTACGTGACTATTTTTCTAATTCTTTTGATAAGTGAATAGTTTTGCACAATTTCAGTTATCTAGCAGTATTCATAACATGCTCTGTTGGTAGATAATTTTTTTTTTTTGTAGTATTAGGATGAGTTCAATATTGTGGAATTTGTAATTATACGGCTTGGAAAGAAGGGTAGTCTCCAGGCAGCTATTTTTTATAGTGCTATGGTTGTGGTATTTTAATAATTAAATATAGAGTTAATTAAGTATGGGTTAAATTCATTCATTGATAGTTCTTGCTTTCCAAGAAGCTCTCTGAATTTATATATGTGCATATTTTCTAACCTATACATGCCTGCATATCCATATCTTTATTTCCCTCTTATTTTCCTTGGTTTCTGGACAGACTAAAGACTTGTGAAAAATATTAAAACCAGAGGGAATAATGTCTGAAACAGAGAGGCGCATGTTTTATTCATGTAGAGAGCTGTTTAGGTCCTGGAACAAAACCATTAAATATTCTATACATTGTTAGCAGAGGATGCTTGCTTTCATTCTTTGTCAATTCCGTATCTTTTTCTGTTCTTAACATAGTTCCTTACTCCTCCCTACCGATCCCAGCTCTGGTTACTTGCGTATTGAGATTTTTCCCTTTTTACTTTCATTCAGATTCCAGATCTCAGACTGGTGTTTGACTCTCTTGCCCCTGAGGCTGGAAGAGTACCAGAACAGAAGCAACCCTCAGCGAATGCAAGGATGTATCTATTTCCTATCTTACTCTCTAATGACATTGCATAAAGATTGCAAACCACTGTTACACACATAATTTTAGTACTTCAGATGAACATGCTTTTTGTTATATTCAAACCATCTAGTAGTTTTAGTGACAAGAATGCTTATAGAAACTTAGATTTTAAAATAATATTGCAGAAAATCTTGCTTCAGATGCAAAAATTTAATATTCACATCAGAATAGTTATTGCAGCCATCCAAATACATGACAGAAATATAGTATGTGATCTATGTGGTTTCAGGCAATTATTTCAGCCTCTAAGTGCTGAATAACAAATGCGCCAGAGGATCCCTTACAAAACTAGAAATTACAGACCAAGAATTATTGACAGAAATAGTTCACAGGGTATTTCCAAAGGCAATAATAAAAATATTTGCAAAAAAATGGCAATCCAGTAAAAATTGGATCTTAAATCGTCTAGTAAATTGTTAAGTATTTATCCATCTCTGCTTGGGAGTTCAAGTAAGTGTAATTGGTTCGTCCCTAATGAGATGCGGTGAAGATTCACATTTTCCCCGTTGAGTTGATATAAATCAAATTAGAAGAACCTCTGAATATGTCTGTCAATGTTGTATATGCAGATAGGCCAATTTCAGCTGTGCTCGGGAAAGGTCTGTAAGGGCAGCCGGAGAGGAAAAGAAGGTTGGGAGCATGAGGAGGTGCTAAATTGGTGGCAGTGTTCTTGTCTTTTTCTATATTGATAGAAATGCAAATTGGATACTTACTATCTGAATTAGTGGCTGGTCTCTAAACAGACAAAGTGCCATTGATGTGTGCTATCCAGTTTTCCAAAGTATCAGTAAGAAAAAAATCCCAAACCTAGATTTAATCATTTGTAGAACTGGGAATAGAAAAGTGCATTTCTACAGAAAAATAAAATGCAACTTAAGATAGGAGCTCTAGTCCAAAGTCATGCATAAGAATTCCGTCTTACATTGGGGCATACTTTTCCTTAGGTTGCTGTGCTTTGAGCCAGGGCGAATTATCTGCATGCTGTGTTATAGGAAAAAAACCCAAAGCAACCAACAACGAGGGTTTGAAGTGCCTTAGATAAATTTGCTTTTTTATTGCATTTGTATGATTTTCATTGTAACAAAATAGTGCTGTTTTAATTAATTTTAAAACCCTAAACTTAAAGGGCCTCACGTCATTAGTATTTTGCACTGTATGCCTCACAAATGATATTCGATAGGGGAATGTTACCTGTGCATTTTCTTTGCCTCCTTTCATTGCTTTCCTTGTCTATATGTCCTATAGCTCGTGTTTTGATGGCTGTTACAGCCAGAGTGACTACATAGTCTTTAGCAATACTTTTCTATTTCAAGTTTGTACAATTAACAGATGTTTATTTCAAGCAGGGATAAAAATAAGATACTCTTGTAATCCAACAAAAGATCCACGTTTCTAAAAAGGCATTGCTGAAGTGTATAGTATTCAGGTTGTGCTGCGTCAGTTTAATCCCACAGACTGAAGTGAGGAGGAAGGGCTGGCCATGCCTTTAAAACGTCTTAAAAAAAGACGTTCACAAAACCCAACAGGTGTGATTAATGACTTGTGGTGAACCAAGAGGTGAAGTCTTTCTGCTGTTTGATCCTCTTGCTGATTACACAGAGCTGCCCTCCATGCCCTGGCCGTCTACCGATAGCCTGGGGTTACCTTCCCACCGACCTGCCCATCTGCTGCCCGTTCACTGCTGCCTGCCTGCTATCAGCTCTCCTCTGTGCCTGCTGGGGATTCACCTCGAAGGTGTATCAGAGTCAGCCACCTTTTTAAAAGTCCTGGGTTTGGAACAGAGAGTTGTGGCTTCCTGCACCTTTAGCTACATTGAATGTAGAGTCATCAAGAGCAGCCTGTCTCTCTTCTTTCCCCCAGCTATAGCTGCCTTCAGCAAATTTTCAAAATACTGATAGCTATAATGACAAAAACCATTTCTGCATTTGTTACATGATGATTTAAACTATAGTGCAAACAGCATGTCCTAGTGCAGACTGTCTGGTCTAAACACCCAGGCACAGCGTTTCAAGGGTGCGTGCAAATCTCACTCCAGAGGTTTAGATTTCATTTGTGATGGGAGCTGCCAGATGGAAGAAATTAAAAGACCTCTTGTGACACAGTCAAGAATCAGACTGTTCCCTGTGGAAGGCTTCTGCCCCAAATGCTGCCTGCTTGTGTATCTCAACATACCTGGTGATCATCTCATGAGGAGCGCTCTGGCGGAGGATTGAACAATGCCAGATCGTTATGAGCACATTCAGCTAAAAATCTGAGTGTTGCATACAATTGTGTAAACAATTCATTTTCAAAAAACATTTTGAAGCATTGAGCAACAAACAATGAGGACCTTGATTTCCTTATTGTTTCTTGGTTTGGTTTGGATATGTATGTGGAAATGCTTAGTTTTGTATTAAAAAATATAAATGACATGTAGAAGACTGACATGTACAATGGAGTCTAAATTAACTTCATTCAAAAGGCACAGCACCAAAATATAAAGCATAAAACCAATTTTTTTTTTTGTATTGTAGTATAAATCCAAAGAATTAATCTTGATTTATATCAATGTAAATTAATAGAATTTGACCCAAAGTCACTGTCTTATTACAGTATTTGTTATATTGTCCTTGGTAAATGTATTAGAAGATATTTATCACTATGAAAGCTCTACTATAATTAGTGTCAAATCCAAGTAAATAAAAGATTACAGTTAACTGATAATGAGATTTATTTAGTTTGCTGTGGCCTTAAATTAAAGCTGTATTAGCTACACGGCCTTGTAGAAACACAGCAATCAGATCTGCTGCATCTGAGAAAGATCACTACCTCACACATTTCTTTTCCCAAATACATAAAAAACAGTCCTTAGAGAATAAAATAATTGGATATGTATGTATGGAGCACTTGTGACTAAATTTTGTTCTTTAACACAGTTGTCTACTGAAGGTAAGAACAGAGAGAACAAATGGTTGTATTCTCTACTATAGCTTCTCCTAAAACAAGCTCTTTTTTTACATGTTTGTTGAATGTAAAAATTGCTATCAATTCCTACTGCTTTGTGCAATTAGGTTAACTATGCTTTTGGCTAGAAAAATAGGTTATACTTAGGAGTTTGTGAACACATTCAATTCAAACCTGGATACTTATACAATGGATCAAAATCCCAATGCAAGTAAGGTTGGTGGCTTGGTTTTTCTTTGCACTTCATGTTTCATAGCACCGTTTCATAAAGTTGTTTGCTATTGCGTTATTTATTGTAGCATCAAAACCAATGGAAATTGAGTCGTCAAAAGCTTTTAGGGAGAAAGGTATGGTATTTTCCCCAAGTATTACAAGTCAGAGTAGGTCAAATCCTGCACAACAGTAGTTGTAACTTCCACTGAAAGCAACTGGAAGGGCAAAGGGGAACTTTGGTGTATTTTGAGGGTGTGCTGCCAAGGCTTTTCAAAGGAGCTCTGATAGTGTAAAGCCATCTGGGTGAGGTGATCTTAAATAAGAATGGGAAATAGTTAGAACATATCTCTTTCTCTTCTGGTAAAGTCAGCAAAGGTCCACTTTTTTTCCCTACCTTCAAGAGAAATCCCTTCATTCTACCAACCGGTGAACAGAAAAATATCCCTCCAGTCTTTCCGTCTTTAACTGCTAACAGTCTAACAAAAGTTGGATGGAGGATCCCTCTTACTCAGAATTTCCTTTCATTTTTGTAAAACTTTTACCTAACTGTGATAACATGTTTTTTGCAAGATGACTGTGCACTTTTAACAGTATGTAAGATACCAGTTTCTAAATTAGTAGTTGAAAGTAGTCAGCTATGTTCAATTTTATCCTGTGACTGCAAGATCCACTGACTGTAGCCTTTTTCTTCTTTGTTAGAACCAATCATATATTGATATCTTTATTTCCTACTTTACTTTGGCAGTAAGGCATTTTCATCAGCTACTTTAAAGGGTACTAATAGTAGAGTAAAACTAATTTTCATCAAATTGTGGGATTTTGGAAGTATTGCTCAATAGTTCATCCAATAATAGTTCATCGGTATGAAAAATGAATCTTGACCCTGCTCTGTATCAGAAATACTAGATACTTAATGCTCGCATTGTGTAACTGAGAGCTACAGATGGGAACATTATTTCCTCACTCCTGTAACCTCCAATTAGATGTTCAGATACAACCCTTTCAGCTTCAAGGGGACCAGACTACTGTCCATCTGTCAAGGCAGAGATTTATTTAACTAAAAATGTGTAAGATCTGAGCAACCAAATCATAATTACCCAAATGACTTCCCTATCAATTAGCCGTTCCTTTGATCAGCTGGCCACCGCAGACTTGGGTGATCCGCGCTTCTCCCCCTGCAGCAGCCTTTCTACTGCAGTGCAGACAAACCCAAAGACCCTGCCTTGATCTTCTTCATGTATAAACTTTTGTGCCTCACTGGATGCATGGGATGATCTCTTTCAGCTACTTGATTGCTAACTTTGTTTGCTAATTTTGCTAAATATATGCTCATACTTAGCTGTAGCAGTCTGATTGCTAAATTCAAACAAAACAAAAAGCTTATTATCCCATTCCTTGATTAACATACTAATGGACGTAAGCAGCACCTTGGCTGCTTCCCTATTTCTCTTTTTTCTATAAGCTTTTTCAGCCAGAGTTTCCATGGCTAAGATGTAAGGCTGTACATCAGTTAGACAAAGATTCGGGCCTACATTCAGCATCTACATAACATCTCTCTTGCGAGTAAAATTCACTCTTTCTTGATTCAGTTCAGCAAGTTTCTGCTGATCTGCATTCTGATATCTGGTATGCAATGAGGCTGAAATCTGTAATTGTCCTGTGTGCAGCAGAGGGAGATTTGTGTTGGTTTTTAGTTATTTATGAAATATCAGAGATGCATGTAATTAGAGAAGGGAAATTTGGTTGGGCAGTGCCATTAGTATGTATGTAATATTTTGTTAGAGAGTTTGTTACTCTCCTGTTCTGTCTTCGTACTATATGGTGTTTAAACCATCGTGAAAATACGATCAAAACAGACATATTGACCAAAATGCTATATGCTGCCGTAAGAGGAATTCCCTACATTTAAGGCTCTGTGAGTTAATTAAAAATTAATTACCAAATGGGAAACCACTGCAGACTCACAACACTAAAACTATGTGTTCTGCATTGCTTAAGCCCCTGAAACGCCACCGTTTAAACAAGAATTGGACTAACAATAAACACGCTGTTTTAAGTGGTGGGGCGAGGGGATGATTCTGTTTAGTGATGAACATATGAGATGTCTTTCCTTAATGTGGTTTTGGATGCTCAGGACTGATCAGAAATCGTCAGCTCTGAGGGAAGGTGCTGTGTTATGAAAAGCTCCTTGGAGATGAAAGATACTGTTTCTTATGGATGGCAACGCTGAAGCTAGGTGGCCACCAGGACAGGTTTTATATATTATTGCAGCTAAGTTTAGGAGGTGATGGTACTTTGTCTTAATACATCAGCATTCTAACAAGACCTCACCATACGAAACAACAATGTTCATAGCACACTATAAATCATTCTTAGCAGTACAATAAGTTTTCGTAGGGCGTCCTGATGGGTGTCAGATCTCAGCAGAAAACTTCATACATCTGAAAGAGAAAGACTTTACTACCAGATTTCTTCTTGTCTGTTTATGTGAAGTGATAAACGAAACGTAGTATCATTTTTGACCAGCTTATGTCACAAAGAACTCATGTGCTGAGTTTCAGTTTAAAGGCCTAGAATTTGCATTTTAATTGTAAACAATATTTGTACTTTGTAGTCATTTCTAAGTCTTTTTTTCCCTGAAAAATACTGATAATAATCTGTCAACACAATTACCTTTTTTTCTTTTAATTGGGTTTGGATTTGTGCAATACAACATAAGAGTGAGATAAGAATTAACAGTTTTAAACAGGGAAAACCAGAACCATTTACTAAGAAGATTTTGTTAAAAGGGAGCTGGTAAATGGATAATAGGCTATCACAAACAAGAAGCGATTGTAACTCTTTTATAATAGAGAATCTATGGGAGAAATGATGAATAGCTGAAAAACAGGATTTTGGCATAATGCCCACTGGTTTTCATGATAGCAAGGTTAATTCCTAACATTTCATTTTCAAACATGTTACAAATATTAACTGAGCTTCACAACATCGTGCTGGAGTATCTGCAACTTAATAATTTGCGTGAGCAGATACTGCAGGACTGCAGTTAAATCTCTGACATTCCTGATCTCATCTTGGACTCGGAAAACAGACTTTCCCCTTCACAGCTTGTATCTCCCTCAGAAGCACAGAGCCATTACCCTTCTACAAACTTTTCCTCACCTGTGTAGTTCGTTCAGTTTGATTTGCAGTTAATCTTTCCGCTCTGTTTCTCATGCTCATCGTAGGCATGGCATGCTACTAGAGACAATCGTGTAAGGTCTGTACAATTCTGAAACTTGACAGTTGTAATGGAAACACAGCAGACTGTCACTCTTTAATAGCACCAGGTCTATTACTACAATTGCAGCAGAGCCTGTTCATAAAACAAGCTGATTTTCTTTATGTACTCATAGTTAATACTGAGATATATGTGCTGTCAGTTGAAATACGGCTAATATTTTTAATGCTTCTTAGGTTTTTATCATGCCACCACAGTCTACAAGCAGAGACATATAGATCCCTGAACAAAGACAGCCGTCAGAGACATCAAATCCACATTTGCCTTTTGGTATAGAAGAGAAATAACTGACTCCAAGCCATTCAGGCTGAAGGAAATTGTATTCACTTTAACACCTCAAGACATTTGTAAAAGCAGTTGAAAAACAGCTGCAGGCTATTCAAGAAGTTTGATGACCGGCAAAGTCCTAGAGGTGGCTATAAACTGCTGTTAGACAATGAGACTGGGGACACCGTGTTGGTCCTGTCTTTCCATTCATGCTACAGAAATAAAGATAAGACAGAGGGGCAGAGGCAGGAAAACTGGATGCCTGCACTTTGCAGTAGGTAGGAACACACTGGGGATAGGTATTGTAGGAGAATATGGGGCTAGGACTCTGAAAACCAGCGAGAGGAACATAAGATGTGAATCAAAGCACTGTAGGAGGATTGGAGAGATTAAAGGCAGGAGTCAGCAAGAAGAGCTGCTGTTGTTGAATTCTCAAAGTAAGGCAAGAATGCAGCCTGCTCCTGGAAAGGGGGAAATGCAGGGTTCAACTATTGGAAACAGTGAAAGACCAAGAAAGTAGTGAGTCAGAAAGTGAAAAGATCCTTATTCACCAAGGACCAAGATAAAAAGAGATGTTTCATTAGCATAAATTATATTAAAAAATGGAATAGTATCTTGCGTCTCCATCCATCCACCCCAAAAATGCCAGGTTGCTGTAATCTTCCCTGAAACCCACCAGTGTACCTTTCCCCTCCCTGTGCTAACCCAAGCTTTCCTTCCAGACCTGCCTCTGCTGCCATCCTTCCCACCAGAGCCTGCGTTTCCCCATACCAGCTCTCCAGCTCCCTGCCTGCCTCCCTGCCGTGCTCCCCAAAGCCGTGCTTGTCCCCTCACTGTTCAGCCCTGTGAGCTGCACCTCCTCCGTGCTGGACCCCTGCTCCTTGGCAAGGCAAAGGATGCGAGGTGATTGCCAACCTCGCTGGGACAAACCAGGAAGGGAGTTTTTTCACAGCTTCCCTGTTAGCAGAGGCAGGGAAATAAGTTTCTCACATGCCAAGATGCTGATTTTCACAAATCTCATCAGGATTTACTACCTTTAAAACTCCCAACCTTCAGTTTGGTTGAAATAGGCCAACAGCTTCAAAAATTGTAAACTGACTGTTCAAGTGGAAAACCACTTGAAAAGTATAGCTGTGTTTTGAAGAGGAATGCTCTTCTTTTTTTAACGTTGTTCTTAAATTCTTCATTATTGTGAGTGCCTAACTGCACATACAACGTGTTCCTTTCAGGTTGAATTCCCACTCTGAATTATACATGAACAAAAATGAATGTCCGATGGCTTTGCCATGAAATGATGTCATGTCAAGTCCCAGCATTTCTCTTGCACATTTTTATATATGCCTCCTGATTTTGGAGATCATGAGACACACAACGTTTGCTCTGATAGCTGTATTATTCGAGAGGACAAGAGCATCTCTGCGGGACCCAGGGACAGGAGGTTGACCTGAACAAGTGGATGCAGACAAAGTTGGCTTTACATCCAATAGAGATCAGTGCAAGATACATAACGTACTCTTATATATGCACCTGTGTGTATGAATATGTGTATGCGAATATGTATTAGTTCAGTACCACGTAAAAGCCTGCCCAGCTGAACTGCGCAACTGGAGCAGATAAGCAAATTGAAGTCTGCATAGACTTTCTGCCTATTGACAGATTATTTTTAAACCACCCCCTGTATTCCCACAGTGCAGTTTAGTTCCACGGATACTTGCTGCACCTGCTAACAGACACAGAGGAGCTGGATGCCAGTTGTTTGGCTGCTCCTCCTCTTAAGCACCACAGATAATTATCTGTGTGGCTCCCGCATCCTTTATCAGTGCTACTGCTGCTTTCTCCTACGTTTCAGTGCCACCTGGTCCCATGGCGAGGTGATAGACAGTAACAGCCTGCCTAAGAGGAAAGGCAGAAGAGAGAAGGTGAATGTGAAAAAATGTGAAAAAAAGCATAGGGAGAGATAGTCACATATGTATTTACAGTCTTTGGAGCATATTTGCATTACAGCCCAAAAGGATAGTATAACCGCTTCCTCTCCTCTGTCGCTGCTTACTTGTCATGCAGTTTCTCCCGTGTCTTTCAAACCTGCTAAGAAGGACAGGGAAAAAGGTCACTTTTTCCTTGGCCAAGAGAAAAGCTGATGCATGGAGCTTCTGGCTGGATCTCGCCTGCAGACAGAATACTCTAAATCTGCAATGCATGCACTTCCCCTAGGGACGGGAAACTTAACAACTCTTTTGCATTTGCAAACAATAATACGAGACTTTAGCGAGATACACTGAATGTGACAACTCCAGAGCCCTGAATTATACCAAGGAGTCTCAAGTCTACGTTCAGATCTCTGTGTAAATGGAATTATATACTGAATTATTGTTGCCTACCTGTTTCCTAACAGAATCACAATGGAAAAAAAAAAAGTGCTGGAGTACTGCTGCTTTATCTCAGCAAACATTTTAAAACCTATTACTTTAAGTAGTCATTCCCATTCAGCTATTACAGAAAATGGATGGGCCTGGGGTTCCCTACTGAAGGTATTATTCCCTTGGGTGGAGATGTTGATACTGTGCTTTTTATTTTGTTTGTACTAGAAGAAAATAACCTCCAGCACCCAGATCAATTCTAAATTGTAAATATGCAGAAGAAAAATATCAAATGCTGAGTAATTGTTGTACGCGAAAACGTAAACCTTGTGCTAATAATATCCTTGGGACCCTTCTGATCAGAGAGGCTCAGAGCAGTAATGGCTTCAGCCAAGGTTTGCGTTGTTTTGTTGCTTTTGAAGAGCGTTATCGTTAGTACTCACACAGGAGCAAAGCTGAGCAGGAAGCTGGAGACTTACAGTGACATTACTACTCTGTGAAGTTTTAGGACTTCTGTATTTCAAGTATCCTTGATACTCTTGTGTTACGTTACCAAAAAAAACCCCAAAACATACTACTGAAAGGCATATTGGTTTTAAATGTATGGAAATGGATTTCTACTTTCATTGAAGACAGCATAGGTAGCATTTGCTGCGCTTGAGCATCCTGGAATAAGCAATAGAAGAGGCTTTTTTCTCAACTCTGTGGTCCTGCAGTTTATATTACTTTCTTCTATTGCTACACAACGTGGTTTTGTTTATTAAGAATCGAGTGACATAGCTGTTAACGTTCCTACTAATTGCAACCCACAGCTATTTATGTGTTTATGTTTATGTCCTTTTTGGCTTTTATTCAGTCTTTCTAAGAACAAGCGTAATTATTCCTATATGGAGAGAAACTTAGAAAGCAGTTTGCAAATACAAAACCTATGGTAATCATTATTCTGTTTTAATCCTTAGCACTGTGATTTACCACCATCACACTCTGTAGTGATATTGCTGTGAAATAGATCTATACTACTCACTGGATTATTAGCAAAAATAGTGTTAGATTAGGTCTATTGAGCTCTACATAGTATGAATCTGTGGTAAAATTTAAGAAACCAAAGTTAGGATAATTTTGGCTGGGTGATAAGATATTTTAAGGGATGGTGGCAACACAGTTTGGGATAGCATGTTTGTTAGAATACAAATTGCAGCTTGCTGATGACTTTTTCAAATCATCAATAAAATATTGCACTGTCTCTCTGCTTCTCTGTCACACAAATATATGTTATCTTGGTCTTTATAAGCCACCCGGGAGAACTGCTTTTAGATGACAGAATTAAAATACACCTCGTTTATTAAGGTTTATAAGCCACAGTGCTTTTGTTAGAAAACGTACTACCATGCAATGGTAGTTGTATAGCTCTGTGCAGAAAGAACTATGTTTTTAAATCAGGCTGTAAACTTGCAGAGAGAGCAGGAGGGGTAACCATTTGGCATTCATGTGTCATTCTGTTATCTTCCCTATCGTTTGAATTCAGTCTAAATTCTTCTTGTACATGCATTATAAGGGCACATTAGAGAATTACATGCACTAGCTTGGCCTACTAGTGCAAATTATTTGGTGCAGAATAACCATTTTCAAATATAAATTGTGACATCTGAAGCTAGTTTATGAATGTAAGAATTATAATAGAAGAATAAGAGAAAGACATATTTATTGGTAAAACTAGAGAAGCCTTCCATGTTCGTGATTCTCTGAAAAATCCTGCGCAAATGATTGGTGATTTGAGGAATATAATTTTTTTCCAAATAATTCCATTTACTTATGAATAAATGCATTTCTTAAGTTGAAAATTTCAGAAGCATTTTAATACCATGTTCACATATTGCAAGTATCCATTTTTGCTGGAGGAAGTATTACTCTCTGGGTTTTTTTGAGCCAGTATGGTTGGCTTCTTTTCATCTAGCTACATCTGTGACTTTTTATAAATAAGCCTTTCCTCCCCTAAGAATCAAGCAGAACTTCTTCCAAGCCTTCTATTCTCAAGTGTAACTTCAGCAGTGCAGAAATAATAGCTTTAATACTTGGCCTTTATTGGCTAATTCAATAGCTTTATGTACTGTAACTGAGAAAGGTAAATGTAAGGGGGATTATAAGGCAAAGGGAGAAACTTTTCTTGTAATTCTTACCCCCCCAAAAAAACCTTCTCTGCAAAGGTCCATCTGGCCAAGGATCCGGCCTCTGCCAGGAGCCAGCAGTCAGTGCTTGGGGAAAATACAAGACATAAGGCTGGTGGAGAGACATGGCGTGCCCTCTGTTTTGGTAAGACTTGTTTGGTAAGACTCTTCCAGAGTCACGTTACATCTGGATCACCCTTTTCTGCCTAGTTTTATGAATTTCTTTCATCCATTTTGAAACGTTTTGTACTTCTTCCTCCATAACAGTATGGCCATGATCTCATCTATTAGCTATTAGCTCCTAGTAATACATTCAATGATTGTAACGAGAACAGACATAGAGGAGATCTGTATTAAATGTCTTAAACTTCTTCTACAACCACCATCAGAGTTCATGTGTTAAGACATGAGACCGCTCAACCTGATAGATGGATTTTGATGAGAGAGGTCAAGCCTCGTGCTCTGCACTGGTGTCATCCCGGAGGTCGGGGAGGATTTGTGGAAGGCCCCAGAGAAGCTGGCAGCTCGCTCTGAGCCAGAGTGAAAGTCCTCCTCCTCCATTTGCCTTGTCTTTACTTGGTGTCACTTGTGAAGGAGTGGATTTTAGTCACCCTCGGAAGGATTGCTCTCATAACTTATTACCGCTGTCGAATTCAGGGACTGACACAGGGTAGATCTGACTCTTTCCAATAAAGCAAGCAGTAGCTGACAGCTGTTTTGACAAACAGTCATATATTTTGCTATATTCTTTGAGATTCTTAGCAATAATGAAAGTCTTCCTACAATTAGCTATAGTTTATCATATGGAAAAATACACAGTTTATTAATTTTCATTTTCCACTTCCTAATTACTCCTGAAGGCTGTAAATTTCAGCTTGTTTAGTGGCAGACATCTGGAGTGTATAATAGATAGCAATGTAAGAGCACTGGGGTTACATTGTAAAAAATCCGTCAGAATGAATGGGGGTTATTATCAGTGACCTGAATTCTATTACGATTTCAAAAATAAAAGTGTAAGCTAACAAAACAATGATGTACTAATAAATGCCAATGTATCCACATTAGTTCCTTTCTTCAACAAGCACATTTACTGAGTGCTGTTTATGACATCTCCATAATGGAAAAGGTTTACGGTGAGGTCAGCGAAATTCGTCCATCAAATTCAAGTCTTATTAACACAACATTCTGAAACATGCAACTTTTATTATTGGTTGTCAAAACCACTTTTCTCTGACTTCAGATAAAGTAGTTTATTGAATGAAATGGTCTAAGTCAGTTTTGAAAACATCTCTGTGCTTTATGGTGCTGTAATACTTATAAACTTTCTTTGGATTTCAAATTGCACAGAAAATACCCTTCTTTTGAAATATAAAGATAATTCAAAAGAGCAGAATATTCTAAGGAAAAGTCAATCTGCCTCTCACCCTACAACTCATGTTTTTCCTCAGCTGCTGGCAAATGTGACAGCCACTCATGTGAGTAATGTAATCCCGGATTTGGAATATGCTGGTGGTTGGACATATGTACAGCACCAGTGGGAGTCCTGCTACTGCTCTGAACCCAAGAGTTCATTGTCTCTTTCTGGTCTTTGTTATTTTACTTTCATTTAAGATGGTGTGAGATGATGCTGATATCAAATAAGCATGAGCTTTTGAAAGAGTAAATGTTTTATTTTTACCCAGTAGAATCTTACGCAATCAGAGCTATGAAGGTGGCTGCAAAATGAGAGTGATGGTGACAATTCTAGCAATCCAGATACAGCCCTCTTTGCTGAATTCTTCTGTGCATAAGAAGCCTCAAATCAATAAGGAAAAATATAATTCCAACACCTGTGCGTGCATTCTAAGGACAAATCCACGATTTGGGAGGATTTTCCAAATTGCACAATACACAAAGTTAGAGTAAAAATCACATAGGAACAGGCTTTGGAGGGCAAATTCACAAAATGTTTTGATTTTAGTTAGATCAATCCAAAGAGCATCCATGATTAACTGCTAGTAAAAACTGTGCAGTATATTTTCTTGTGAATTATGTAGGGGAAGGAAACTGTAAATTGATATTGTAGATTAAAACAGATCTGTAAGGCTTCTAATTTATGATGATATGTATATTGATCTAAGAAATTTCAAATACCTGTCTTTCCTAAGTAAACCACAACTTTGATCTTTATGTGTTCAAAAAAGTCTGGCTTTTTTGAGGTTGTCTTTAATATTCCAAGTGAGTTCAAAAGGTGTCTTTTTTATTGGAAGCAGTAGGTCCTGTGCTTTGAAACTCCAGATGTATACTGAGCAACAGAGATGGCTATATATTAATGTTTGCATTCTTTATTAGTTGAAGCTTGATGGAATTTCAGAGGGACAAAATAAAAATGGAGAATTAATATGCATAGAAGTTGTAAATGTAATTAGCTGTTATTATCAATTAGGCACACTCAGCAGAACTCCAGTATGAATTGCGATTTAGTGGATCTGCCGAAGAGTTGGACAAAATGCAAAATGAATACTCAATTAAAAAATGAAATTGATCAAATATTCTTTTTTTTTTCATCCAGTAATCTACTCGAACCAGTACAGAGGTAAATATCTATTCACTGAAACACTCAGAGTGGTAATGACCAGTTTTGAACAAGTAGGGTGTGATCCTGTAGTTCTCCCTAATAATTGCTATTAAGCCTAAACCAATTTCTGGGTTTTGATCTAAGGGTGGAGAATCTTTGACTTTTATATTATGGACAGAGTGCTACTGAGCAGTCTATTTCTCATTTATAAAGCACTCTTAACAATTATTATGATCAACTCACAGAGTTATTTATCAATGAATCGAAGAAATTAGAGATGAAATATTTATGTTCTATCTTCTGGTCATCCCTCTTTTAGTTCAGAATTGCTCCCTGTAGTACAATTTTGATGAGCCTTCCACCATTTCCCTTTGAAAATGAAGTAGCCATTAATGGTATACAAAAAAAACCCACTTTTTCTTTAGATTGTAAAATATGGGCAGGAAGTTTAGAGGTTGGGAAAGTGAATTTGCTGGAGTGGTTTCACTCTAAAGCCTTATTTCTTCAGCTCACTGCTTATTATGGGCCAAATAAAAAAACAGGATGATATATACATTTCTATAATCTTTAGCAAGGTGGGTTTTTTTTTTTTAAATATAAGAGAAGGCCTTCCTAAAGAGTGTCATTAGACAGTCCTTTTCCAGTACAATCAAATGGATATTAGGAAAAATGTCTTTACTGATAGAGTGGTGAAGCACTGGAAGAGGCTGCCCAGGGAAGTGGTGGAGTCACCATCACTGGAGGTGTTCAAGGAACGTGTGGACGTGGCACTGCGGGACATGGTTTAATGGGCATGGTGGGGTTGGTTGATAGTTGGACTTGATGATCTTACAGGTCTTTTCCAACTGTAGTGATTCTGTCATTCTGTGATTCTGTGAAATGAAATTGAAATGCAGTACATTTGCTCATTTGTCCCAACATTAGATAGTCTTATTACTCAAACGTACCCTTTTCTTTGTAGTTTTTATTTCTTTTTATGTCACGATGTTTTTTTGTGTGAATGGGAAGAAAGAAGAAAAGAGGGAAATTAGGCACCTTGTCTCCTTTCTTACTAGGTTTTCTTCTGGTTCTGTTTCTTCCTGTTTTACTCATTCATCTTTAGTCCTAACCATTTGGGGATTTGGCCAAAGTTCTCAGTTTCCAGGGTCCAAACACCAAACTAGAAAGGAAATTTTAATGTAAGTAACGTTTCAAAAACTGTAAGTAAGAAGAGGATAAGTAGTTATGTTTTCTCACTGGATGTAAACTACTAATTAAGCTAGTATCAGACATCTAGGCAAGCGGAAGAGCAATTTTAAAGTGTAGCTCTGGTCTGTGTAGCACTGTCAAGCATGATCCAAAAGCCTTCTGAAAGTAATTTTCTTTATCACTAAGGCACTAGTATATTTATATTTCATTAACATCACCTTTGTTAATTAACACTTTAATACTTCAACTTTTGGTAGATTGAACTTAAAAAGAGGGTTTGTTCTGAAATCCAAGTCTGTAAAAGTGGAATCTGATTACATGTTAAATCTGCTGCCTACCTGCATTCAATACAGTCAAGAAAGAATACCTGCTGCTTTTTTTAAGAGGCACATCTCTGCTGTTTTTTCAGTGTGAGCCAGTAAGAGAAATTGAGCTATTCATGAATCACCAAGAAAATAGGTGAATTACAGTTGTAAGGAATTCTGCCCTCAGTTACTGGCTAAAAATAACAATTTGTATAATGAGGTTATATTTAGGTTGAGTAGCCACATGGTAGCACACATTACACAGTTAAAATATTTACTCTACAGAATTAATTTTTGAAAGTGTTCATTGGTGTCTAAGTACAAATTAAAATGTAGAGAAATGTAGATAATGAGTTATAGTATTCTTTTGTAGGAAAATATATTTTGTGCTGGTGAGGTTCCTACCACAGTATCTGAGACCTTAATGGGAGGACCTTAAACTGTATGACCAGCGTATCTCACATTTTATTAGTTATTGAATCTCAAACCAAAACACCATCTCATAACAAAAGACAATTGTCTTATTAGAAGATAATTATTCAAGTGACACTAGCAGGGAAAATATTTTACCACAAGGAAAAACATAAGCAAAATATTTTATAGTAAAAAGAGTTCTAACATGAAGTAGTAGTGTTTTAAAGAGTATTTCCATGGGTTTTTTTAAGCTCAAATACTAATCAAACACAAGGCTGTACAATAAATCTATCAAAATCAAATATCAAATAAAAAAATGAAATTATCATTAATAGTATTTAGTGATTTATCCATCTTGGTTTGGAATCCACTGACAAAGAACACCCTGTATAGACAGCAGCTTTTCCTAGTAAAAGCCGGGTCTTGGCACCCATCTCGGTTGCTTGAGCTGATTGTACCCGATTTCAGCAATTGTGCAGTGAGCAAGCAAATATTGCCTGACCTGGCTTAGCTTTAAAGTACCCTATTATTATTGAGGCTTTTCTATGTTAATTCTATAATTTGGACTAGTGGACTTGTATTCTATAAGCAAGAACTGGACTAAGAATGAATTTTTTGTTCCATGTATATGGTGTGGTCCTTTTTGCTCAGAACAAGACTTTGAGCATGACCTTGCAAACCCTTACATCCGATTCCTGGAGGCAAGTCAACAGCACATCCTGATCCGCTCTCTCGAGACTGCTGGTAGAACTCATGTGTGGCCATAATGTTAGCAACTGTGCAGTAGACAACATTTTGATTTATTGCTCTTAAATACTATAAACTAATTTCCAAATCCTTCAAATTGTAGAAACAGAATTAAATAATCTGGGTATATATTTCCCAGTTTTATTTGCCTCTAATTTCTATAGTGTTTCAAAATTAGACTTGAAAGGAACTGTTTTCCTTCTTCCCTGGATCAAAACACACATTTTGAACAACTTAGAAATAACAGGTGTGGTCAACATAGGGCTACGTGCTACTTCATGGGTAGGGCAGCTATTTTTATTTGTTCCAGGTTTTCATGTACCAAGTGTGAAATATGAATGTTCATATTCGAAGAAATCTTACTCTGCATAAAAGGCACCGAATCAAAAATAAGCAAGTTGTTAGAAAAACAGGGCATGAGTCTAAGCTAGAGCCAATTGCATAAATGCAGAAACAATGAAATGGGCAGAAAAACATAAAGTTGGGATAAGATTCTTAGAACAGTAGCTAGGCAGTAAAAGACTTGGCATTCAGCATGCCTGAAATACAGAGGGAGAAAACAATAACAGCTTGCAACGAGGAGCATAGCAGTTCTCATCAAGATGAGTGACAATCATCACCAAGATACAGAAAAGAGCCACTCTGCAGGAATTGTGGTTTTTAGTTTAATTTGCATTATGCAACTTCTGTAGCTTTGCAGGTGGGCTCAGCACCCGCTCCTGTCCGTGCCAATTTGCTGCTCTCTCAAGGTTTTCCTTTTGCACAGCTCCCAGAGGAACAAAGCTGTCATACAGAGCATTTCTACTGTCCCAAACCTGAAAATCCTAAGAATGGAGATTCCTATGAGGATTGATTCTCCATGTTCTTTATGATATGCTCATGTCATCAAGAGGCACTCGGGCAAGTATCAATACACCGCAAGGTACACAGCTGTTACGTGTATATATAAAATGCGTCCTTTGCCAACTACATTTTTTTCTGACTATTCAAGTTGTCCTTTCTATCCTCTAAATCTCTTTTCCCCCCAGTCCTAATGCACCTCTACCTCAACCTCTTATTTCCATGCATTTTCCATAGGCTTGTCCAGCTTCTCATTTTTGTAGGTTTCTAACAATATTCCAGCTGCAGCTAGATGGTGGATGCCATTTTTCCATTCCAGCCACGAAGGGTAGGGTGTTCTGATAGAGAACAAAAAACATATTGCAATCTTAATATTAACCTCATATTGTGATACTGAAATTACAGCTGTTATGGAAAATACATGAGCTGTCTGCCGTGCCTTATGAGACAGTTTACAGTGCAGAACCTTCAAAATTTCTGGTGTTACAACAAAAGCTTGGGAGCCTGCAAACTTCCTAACAGAGGGAAGCTGCTGGCTGTGAAATCATACTTTTTATATTTCTGATTTAAAAAACTCAGTTGTACAGAGTTCTGGAGAAGTAGATTTATACCAATAATAATCACTGATTTAAGAATAAATTTGCACGGTAGGTGGCTGAAGCGTCACGGAAACAGTAGTTTTTACACTAGAACTCAAATTGTGTACTAGATCTCCCCAGGCAGATCTTTCTTCATTTCTAGTCTTGTGCCAGGACCGCTATTGTATCTTCAGCAATAATTACTCTTCTGTGGTATTGGATAGCTCTTATAATGTGATATTCTAGATTTCAATGAATGATGTTTAAGCAAGCAAAGGACAATCTAAAGAAAAATTTGGAAGATCAAAAAAGTGTGAAAGATGGTGAGCACATGAACCAGCATACCTGCACAGATGTTATATATGCCGGGAGTGATTTTAATTTTAACAGGACGGTTTTTGAATACATGGCCACGGGCAGATACGCAGAGGTGAAACAGCTCTGATAGGGTAAGATGCTATCGCACTTTACCAACTGGCTTTGCTCTGAAGTAGTTGAGCAGTGCTCATGCATTTGATTGACTCCACAGAGAGCAATGACAAATAAGTGAAATAACGATAGTCTTCTCTTATTTTCTGTGCTAGCTATTTACTGTGTGAATGTGCCTCCACACTTCGAAGAATTTGGACTTCTCCTTCTGCAGAATCTTACATGTTTAACTGGAGGGCAGTTGGTCAATACTGGTCCTAGTTTGACTTTAATAAGTGAGCTGGACAAATATATTCCATTTACTTAGAAGTTTTCTCTGATTTAGAAGATTTTGAGCAGATGTAGACATATTCCCCATCTTTAAAAAGTATATTCAAACCTAGACATCAGAACTTACATTATTTCTGCAAATACTGTTGTTCTTCACATTGTTTTTCTATATATTTCTTTTCCTTATTTTCTTTGCTACTGCCACAAAATTGTATGCATATTGTTTGCAGCATGATTCAGATGTAAGAGAACAAAAATTCTAAAAAAGTGAAAAGATGTGGTTATGTGAAGAGAGTTTCTTAGAGTGATCCAGTACTCTTAAAGATTTTTACCAAAGATTATATGTAATTTTTAAAAAGAAGTCTTAATCACGCAACCTCATAGTATATGTTAATTTTTTTTCTTTTTTTTTTGTACCTGGTAATTAAGGAATAAGTTCTTGAAAATAGTTTAGAGTTGGCAATTAAATATTGAAGCATCGCATGGAAGAGGTGAGGGGGTTTGGTTTTTTTCTTTAAGGATGAAATATGGATCATAGTAGTTCTGCTCTCAAAGTGTTGGATATAAGGAACAGGGGTCTGGACCTTACCCATGCCCAGGTACCATAACCCCCTTTTTGAACATTTTAGCACCAAAGACTCAGGGATTCAATCTAATCATACCACTTTAATATGAAACATTGCTTTTATCAAGAAGAAACATTTTATGGGTAGTGTTTGTGTAATCAAGTAGAAATATCCATAAAATAGTATCTAACATTCAGTACATGAAACAGTGACTATCACCGAACTGTAAGGCTCTGACAGTTAGCCTGGCAATTCGGTGATCTGCTGTTCATTTGGGTGCTCTGGAGACTTTAAGAGTGTATTTTAGAAGTATCACCATTTAGACAGAAGCAAAGATTTTGAAATAGATGAAAACTGGGTTGGAGCGGAAAAAAAATTATATAGATTATTGCCCACAAAAATTTGTGATGAAAAAGCAGAGGATGTTAAAGGAAGGGGCGTGCACACAGACAGCAGAACATAATTTATGATACTGAACAGTAGAGTGTAAAACAACTTTCTTCCCTGTTTTTCTATTCTGAGTCCATCACTCAGGAAGCCTCTAGGCCTTTCCAGCTCTTCGTGTGCTTTCTAAGATCTTACCAAGTCTGATATCATTCATTCTTGTTTGTTATCTCTACTTCCTTTTCTTATTATAGATATTCAGTGGTGTTTTCCACTCAGTCTCTCATTCTGGTTTAATGTATCATTTTGTTATTTCTTCATCTTACTTAAAGTGGATTTTGTTCATGTAACACTTTTGTGGAGTTCTTTACCACGTTAATTCTTCTTTGGTTTAGTTCAAATCAAAACTAAAAGTAGATTAATTCTGAAGTTATTACAGCTCTACATGTTGGTTTTTTGGTACTGTTTGCTTTGGGATGCACAAAACACCGAGTTTTAGATTTGTCAAGTGCAGCATATTCAGTTTAAAAAAAGATTCATGAAAAAGCGTAATAGAAATTCTTTAAAACCTCAGAAGATATGGTAGCCAAAAAGACTCGACAATAAAAGACTCACAGAAAGTAAAAATAACAAGAAGACCTAGAAGTTGTGTTAGTAACTACAAAGCACTGAAGGTTAAAAGCAAAAAAAAATACTGGAAGACAAAGTTTACTGGAAGACAAAGTTATGAAAGAAAGAATTACTGAATTACAAAGCTGGAGAGAGAGGAGATAGAAACTGGCGACAGATTTTTCTTATTACACTGGTGGGAAAGAAAAGAAAAAAGTTGTTTAACTAATTAGAATTAGAAAGTCTTCTGGACAAAATTTTTCTTTTCTTTTTTTCTTTCTTTTTTTGATGGGGCATCCTAAGAAATAACTGACTGCTGGTCCCTCTAGTGTTCAGAGTGCCTGAGGATGGAGAGGATACAGCAGGGCGGATGAAACTTGAAGTTGTGCAGACGAAGAAGAGCAGGATGTCAAAAGGCAAGGCAGAAGATGTTCAGAGCTAGAAAAAAGTATCGCAGAGGGAAGTGAGTGGGAGATGCATTGGCAAGAGATAAAGACTCTGAGATTTGAGACAGAACTTTCCTTGGTGACATTGAAAACACTCTGTTAGGCATTTGGAAGTAATTCGCTGTATTGATTCTAAGCTCAGAGTGGAAATGATTATCGTGTTTGTGCACCAGCTACTAAACATGCTAAGCTGTTTTATCAGCATCTTTTAGTTTTAATATTCTGAACGATAGCCTTTTGCCACTGTAGTCCCATGCAGAGAAAGGAATTCTAATCCCCCCTTGTACCTGATTTGATTTTATTAATACATTTGCTCTCTGAAACACAGGCTCCATTCATTAAATTATGAAATCCAAATTAACCCCAGGCTCTGTGTTCTGTGTCATTCTTGTCAGGGTCAAGGGAAAGTAGCCCAAATTATGCCGTTGGCTTTTTTTTTTTTTTTTCTTTTTTTCCCTTTGCAGATCTTGTTATTTAAAATAAGGACTGAACTGTATCTCCCATCTGTTCTGAAATACTTTTATGTTTCATTACAAACAGCTTTAAACAGATCAAAATACAGATTTATTAATACACGCTGTAGACTTAGGAATACCGGCCAGTTTGAGAAGAGCCTGTGGATATCCACACGTGTTTGTTTCCCGCAGAAGAGGTATGGAGTTCTCCTTCTCTTGCACAATAAAACCAATATGGCTGTGAGGAGCTTCTGCAGCATTAGTCAGCCAATTTTGCAGCCCTTTCTATTCACGAGGGGGAAAAAAAAGCATCCAACTTCTAAATTCTCTAAATGAGGTCTACCTCCCTTTCTTTGAAAGAAAATAGAAAGCTTGTTGCCTGGTAGAGCTCAGCTGGGGCCTGTTACCTGACAGTGATTAGGAGAGCATGCTTTCTGCCCACTCTTTTCTCAGTCAGGGAGCACTTCTCCTTTGGAAAAAAAAAGATGGGACAAAGCTATTGTTGCTGACCAGCATTTTTCAATCAGGTCATCTTCTCTCTTTTTCAAAATCTAAAGAAGAATATTGCAGCTGCTGCCAGTTGTTCTTCCTGAAGGGCTTTTTGAATGTCATTTCATTAACGAAAAAAAAGAAGATTTTATCTGGGGATATAGTCATTCTTGTAAGAAATGGGAGATCATGAAAATACATTAGCTTTTTATTTTTCAGCTGTAATTGTCCTCTTACCAGGTCTCTTAATGTGGGATTTTTGGTGTTCTACTATTCATTTTTTTCCAGTTTTCAGTTGCTTTTCCACAGATTTTTATCGATGTCTACCTTTTATATTTCCTGTCTCTATCTTTGAAGAATGAAATTAAATAATTTCATCTGAATGTAAATTAAATTAAATCAGTTAAATATGGAATGAAATGGTAAATGTAGCTAATAAATACTTGCTCATCGAGGTACACAGCACGTGTCCATGTAATTGTGGAAAATACAACCAAAGGTGAAGTGATTGCTGAAAGTCTGGGAGACATCAGTATCTTAAATATGAACTTAATACACCTATGGATTTTTTTTCAGTATTGAATCATGTTTTGGGTATAAATAGCCGTATTTTTATAGTCCATATGGTCCAATAGTCCATTATATTAGTCCATTGACTTGCCTGACACAACAATGCTTGGACTGTTGTGCCTCCTGTCTTACTCTTTCAATGAAAACAGGAATATTGAGTTCAGTATAGCCTTTCCCATATGATTATGCCTCCTTTGGTTAATTTACTTTGTGCCTGCTCTTTATGAGTTATGTCAGGTAAGTGCTGTTTCTGGGAGTCCTGCTTTCTGACACCGAGCTCTAATTTGTTAGTGCCACTGAGAAGAAATTTTTATATGTCAGCTGTTTTATATAGAATGTTGATAGTGAGATCTTCAATTTTTCAGAAACGTTTTCAAGAGTGACTATGAATTTTTCATATGTAAAAGATAAAATACACAGCAGACAACCATCCTGTAGCAAATGGTACCATCTGAAAATGTGAAGTTATGATTGTCATATTTTAAAGTGCATGATTTTATGCTGAGTTGGAGGCTGCACAAATCGTGTGGATGTGGATGCGGGTATGTGCCGTATCTCAGGTTGCTCACAGAAAGCGGTGACATTTTGCTCTGAAAGCTCCTTTAAGTCATCCCCCTGTTACATTGCAATGGCTGTGGGAAGTTGTAATATACTGCGGCTGCAGCTACCTGGGTGGAGCACAGGAGCGTTCAGTTAATAGCAACAATCTCCTATGCTAGAGATATATTCTGCTAATGAAAAAGATGGGGCATTCGCATACTCCCTATTTTCTAAACAATCTTTCTTCTTCTGACTTTACCAATGTGCCTAATGGTACATAGACTTCGTGACTTTCCTGCGATGCCTTCTTGATGTTTGACAGTGCAGATCCGAGTTCATCAGACTGCCTGAATTGTGGAGCAGCAGTAGCAAAAGAGCAACTTGACGCAGCGGTATCAGCCTCATTAGCAGCAATAATGGGCTCTTAGTGCAGTCTTGATTCTCGTATGATTTTAATGGCACAGCTTTCTCTGTCATTTTTTTTGTATGGAGAAAGCATGAAGTCAGAGAACTTTTGTAGCCAATAAAATATGGAGGGTTGCAGATACACATTTCTTATTCTCAAGGTGTAGTTCTCTTTGTTCTGAAGAGCAGACCATTGTCAATAAAAAAGTGTTTGATGGGAGATTTTCATTAGGAAACTCTGAATTTGAAATATTCAGGTCAGGAAGAACACACTGTGATAGTCAGCATTTGGTTTGAACTTCTGAATGTTGGAAGGGTTTTTGGAGGTACTGCTTGAAAGAAAGTGAATCTCTGATCCTGGATGGTCTCTCAATTTATTAAAACCGTGAATGAACTAATAAAGGCACTTCAGAGAGCATTATACATTGTAAAAAGTCAGTAAAAATAATACTGGTCCCTTAAAAGTTCTCCATACGAATTTTTGGAAATAGTTTTGGATGTAGTTGTATTTTTCTGATAGTTCAGCCTGGTAAGCAGCTGGGGTCTGCAGAACAATTGAATTTCTTACTGGTTGACACGTTGCTGGATTTTGCTGGTGTAATTTTAATTGGAAGACTTGTTAGGAGTCCTTACATCAGAGTATAATCCCAGTTTTGTTCTCATTTGTATTGAAATAAGGATCTGGTTTTGCCTTTAGGAGATGAAGTCTGAATTTTGGAACAGCTCTGCTTGATACTGTGCCTCTTTCTCAGAGGGAAATCGACTTTCCTGTCTATTTTATCCTTACTCCAAGGAGCCAATAATGTTACAATGATTAGCAATTTGTTTAAATATATCTGAGTAAGTCCTAGAGGCCAACCAAGGTCTCCTCCCTTATCAACCGAGTGGGTCAGAATAGCACAGTAACAAATGGTAGTAGGGAAGTGTTTCTTCACGAGCCCGGTTTTCATGCCTGGGTAGCTATCGTGCAACTTGCTATGCTTATTAGAGACATGAAGAGCTCTACAAAGAGAGAAGAACTGTTGGAATATGTACCTCTTCACTAAAAATGGTGGGAGCCCAAACCTTATGTGTCCTTTACCTATCCTTCAGTAAACTGATGAAGGGGAAGTGGTAGTCTGTTCCTGTATATATTTTGGGACAGAGAGTAACTAACAACATCGCATCCGCAGGTATATAAAGCACATAAACTGTCGCAATCTAACCTCAGAGTGAACAGCCATCATTTTAATACTGTAGCATATCAGCAGAGTGTAAAGATATATTCATTTGCTCAATCAGTGGGATGTTTTTCCCTTCATGACTGCGGTGCTTGCGTCCCCTCAAAACAATCCATACATTTCGGTTTTATACCAACCATTCCATAAACAAAGAACTTGATTATCTCTAATTTTAATCAACTTTACCATCAGAGTCAAGAGTATAAGTATGAATCTTAACTTCACTAAACTTAAATTTGTGTAGAACAAAAAACCTGCTAGGTTTGACATTTTTAATAAATGTTCCCGTTATCTCAAAATAAAGAACTTTGTACTGGGGGGATTACTAGGAGGATCATACTTGTGTTTTATTAATACAGCAAATTGTGTTTGAAGGAAAGCTAGAATTTCTCTTTCTTCACTATTTTCTTCAAGGTTCTTTTTAAAATGTAAATTTTCCTTGGCTGTACTAAAAGCTATTAAAAAATGGTATTTCCCTCCCCGCAAAAAGAGTAGGGGGTGGGATATGCTGATACTACTTAATTTACACAACTTCTTTCTTATTAATTTAACAATTCAGGGTTGTTTTATTCCCCAAGTTTTATAGTAAAGGTCATGTATGTGAAATGAGTCCGAAGCATTATTGTAAAACCATGGCAATATTTCTTATACCAATAGCTAACATCCTGCAGCTCATCTGCATCCTGTAGCTGAATCACCTACTGCAGAGACAAGTAGAGCAAATGGAAGTGAAATAAAATGTAAAGTAAATGAAGTTGTTTACTGAGGTTGACAATATGACCTAAAATAAGCATCACTTCTACATCCCACAACAACGTTTATGTCACCTGAATAATAATTACGATTTTCTATGTAAATATTCCATAGGATTTTACTTTTTTACCGATAGCCAGATATGATACCACAAAATCTGAATCAGGTCTGGAGCCTCAGCTGTACTACGAAAGTACAAGTCAGTGCAGCAGCATGTGGTCTCTGTACTGAAAAGCCTATTTTCAGGAGATACTGCAATAAAGCCTTGTGATGGGGTTGAGATTTTTGTGTCTAAGGTGGCTTCAGATTAACTCACTAATATACTGATAGCTATGTGCCTGGGCCAGAAGGTCTCAGAACCTGGGAGCTGTCCCAGCCACATTGTTCTGTGCAGGTTTTGGTGCTGTCATGAGCTGCCATGGTCCACACAGCAGACGAGCTGCGTTAGCGATGAGTATTGCCTGTGCCAAAATAACCAGCCCAGGCTGAGCACGGTCACCCTCCAGGGAATTTTCAGAAGGATTTCTTCGAGTCTGCTTTCACTGTCTCTTCTGTTTCAGTCGGTGGATGAATGGTTCTGGGGAAGGCAGGCAGCTGGTGAGAAATCATTTCTACACTGATCATCCACAGACATATGTGTGTAAGGATACGTGCAAATAGTTCTACAGCCTGTTGACCTGTAAAATGTACATACAGGTGAAAGCCTATGCATGAATAGATGTGCTAACATCTGATTATTACCTGCTTCATATGAGGCTATGTGGGAAATGGTTATATTTTTGCTTCTTTTTTAAAATATTTTTGGTTGGAATATTTGCTTTCTTTGCCTTGTAAATCTTTTTCTTATGGAATAACAGTGTGTTGTACAGCACTGGTCTCTTGCTCATTTTTATTTCCAGATTCCTTTTTTGGATCAAAACCACTGTTTTGTAGATATATTTCACATTCCCATAATAATGAGATTTTTCAAGGAAGCCACACACATAACTGCTTGTACTTAAAAGTATTCCCCAAACCAGAAAAACTTTATGTAAGTCAGGAAAAGGTATATCAAATAGGAAAAGGAATAAATGAAATAAATGTGCAAATTGTAGTAGCACTGTAAATATGGCTTATATACTCATGTGGCTCTTGCTGCAACTTGTGACATCTTTCACAGAAGTGTCACCTTTAGGGGTCTATTTTTGGCAATGATGTTTCAGCATGGGATTTTAAGGGTAACAGTGGGTATTGGATATATTCTTAGGAGATCACCTTCACATTCCCTCAAATATTTCTAGGCGTATTAAAAAAGTGAGCAGTATATATTGCTGAATAGCTATGCACACTTGTTTTATTCTTTCTCATAAAACCAGATTCAGTAAAAACTTCGCCAATATTACGGTGTATTTTTCGACAGGATTCAAAGCCAGTACTTTCTTTGCATAAACAGTGGTTAGTACAAAGCTTAAATATACATGTAGGAAAATATTCAGGGTCTATAACATTTGTCACTTGCAGAACAGCTAAAGCAACCTTTATACCCAGGGAGTTTGAAATTAGCCACCTTTCACTTTCTTTAGCCATGAATAGGCAGAAGAGGAGACATTTATGAAACTTAACTGACTCTTAGTTTTTCTTCTTTCTTCAAAGGGTATGAAACTGTTACATGTTTTAGGAACCTGCAGGTTCCTAAGGGCTCACTGCGTATGAGCTGTTCAACGGAGCTCTGCAAACTCTGCTAGCAAAGGCTTTGACATTTTCATGGCTTGTAGAGAAGTCAGTCATCACAGAGAGACTGCTAAATTATGGAAGCAATTTTTATCTTCCAGTTCTTTGCTACTATCGCTTCCTATAAACTTGGAGGACATTTGAGGAAAAAGTATTGGTATACTTGGTTGATTGAGTGGCTCCTTGAGTTACTTACAGCCATTCATTTCTAGGCTGTTCACAGATTTCTTACGTTGGCCTGCACCCTTTTTGGCCGTGCCAGTGGGTAGGCTGATCTCCAGCTTGTTTTACAGCCAGATCTAGGAGGCTGCAGAGAAAAGAAACCTTCTTTCACTTTTCCTCATGCCAGATACATTCTGAGGATTCCTTACAGAGCTCTGCTTCTGTCATTGCAGTGCTCTCCATACACAGCCTCCAGCCATGGAGCAGATGAAAAAAGACAGAGAGACAGAAAGAATTTTTAAAAAGGGGAGGCAAATACTGCGACTTTCTGCTTTGCTGCTTCCTTGGTATGTTCCCTGTCAGAATTTGACTTAGTAAATAACTCTTTGAATCTATATTTAGAATGGGAAGTATTTTAGCAAGAAATAAGACTCAGCACAACCAAATCTATTTAAATGCAGCATAATTGAAATGTCAACATCGTCATGAAATGCCTTGAGGTGTTTCTTCGGTGAAGGCTGGATATGACACAAAATAGATGCCTGAATACTGTGGTACAGAATAAAGGCTTTGAGTACTCCGCAAATCTAATCTCACACTCACCTTACTGAGTGTTTGAAAATGCTTGGCTGAAGCCTGACTGCCGCTGTGGTCCCTGCTCTTCCCTTCTTTCAGGGAATCTGACAGTTCAGAGAAGGTTTTGATCTTGGAGGAGAGAGAAGTTCAACAGCTCGCGAGCGGGGAGCCTTTCCTGCAGGGACACCCGGCATTTGCTTGGAGATCCTGCTCTGCTTTGCAGTACAGATCTTATACCTTCTCAGTGAATGCTGGCGGGCACGCTTCACTCAGGAGATGTATTGGGAATCTTGTTTTTCTCAAAGTGGTGGTTGATTCTTCATTCAACTGCTGATGGAGTGGCTTGAAAGAAGACAGCACCGTTTTACACAAGCTGCTGTCCTCCCCTTTTGGGAAGGGCCAGTAGTCCACTAAGAACAGAGAGCAGAAAGTACCATTAAAGCGTCTTTTCATCTGTCATATTTTTGAAAATTAAACAGTTACTGTGCATTCCTTTTTTCTTAGGAAAGCCCTCTACTTGGTGACCTGTAACCTTGAAGTATGCTGCCCTGCTGGCCTTCCAGTGGAAATAAAACCTCCGCGATAAATGGTAGTCACAAGCAAAAGTGGTGCCCTTGCCATTCTCCCCCAGCCTCCTGGCTGGTGCTGCTGGAGGAGGATCAGCCATGGGGCCTAGCGCGGTTATCATTCTACCCCGTTTCAGTTGTATGTCTGTCCTAGCCAGCGGTCTGGCTCTAGATTTCAGTCTGCCTGTGCGACACGTCTTTTTTTAGCAGTTGATAGGCAGAGAAGACTAATCCATCTGACTCTTGCTTTATGAGGCAATACAGTTTTTTTTAAAGAGGTTAAGTTCAGCTAGATCTTTATCAGTAAACTGTGACTTCAGAAGGAAAATGAACTTGACAACTGTTTTAACAACCTGAATGTTTATGTATGTCTTTGGTTAATGCCTAAAGTCAACATTTGTTAAGTCTGATTGATAAAAATATGTGCCTTTCATCAAGGTTAAATTAATTTGTGGAAATTTGCTTTTGCTTACCATGCTGCTTTTGCACAGAATCCCTGTCAGACTTCGCTAAAACTATGCAGACATTTTCTCATTTAAATTATGATTATCTTCACTGCGAACTTCCCTGTGAACACTACCTCATTTGAATGTGTCTTTTTTAAAGGATGTTTCAGATTGGATTCCAATTCAGTCAGGTGATGAATTACCTGACTTGACCTAATTCATTAATTTTAATGGTATTTGAAGTCTTTATTTTATTCAGGGCTCCTCTGATAGACCTATCTTATAGACATCTTTTTAATAATGGCCATTCATCAGCTACTTAAAGGACATTACTTGAAACTGCTTGTGACTGCTAGGATGCCCGCTGTCTGCTTGTTTGGGTTGTATTCTGGCTCAGGTTTTCAATGGACGTTGCAGGTTACATCAGACAAATGTAAGGCTGACTGTGCATTAGATAGTGAAGCTTGGAAAGGAGTTCTGAAACTGTGTGTGTGTTAAATACGTATGGATGAATTTATGTATATGCATATGTTCATGTAATTAAACTGTGTTTAAACTGATGTTTTCACATGGTACAACCACACCATATGTTGTACCATAGCTCTTAAGTTACACTATGTAGTGTAGTATAGTAAATGGCATAATTTTGTAACTGAGGTCATTATAGTATAGCTTTATGGTATACAGAGATGGAGGATTTTTTCCTGGTATTTTAAGTATTATTACAAATACAAAAGGCAAGCTATGCAATAATGAAGTTAATTCTGAAAGAAAAAAATAACCAAACAACCCTCCGTTGCTATCATCTTCTTAATGCAGATTCGTCTCGTGATCTACTGTATTATCCTAATGTCTGTGTCTGTTATCAGTTGGTTCCCATCACATCTTTCTGAAAATGGTACATGCCTGGATTATAAAATGCAACTTATATGTGTTTGCCTATAATTAACTATGGGGAAAAAACAGGAAGGAAGGGTCGATTTAGGGAAGGGAAACATGGCAAAGCTGATAAAGCAAGTTAGCACCAGAATTGGAATAGGAAACCAGCAATTTTTTGTTGCCATGCACAGAACAAATTTTCTCATATTAAAAGAAAGACACATATGCAAATAGTAATGCTACACCAAAGAAATCATCAGTGCTGATAATGAACTGAAGTTTAACCACTGAAGGCTGCTGGAGTTGCCTTCTCCTTTTGAGTTTGGTTAGAGTTACGGAGAGATGCGTGGAAGGACTGTGAAAGAGCTGCTGCAGGAGATGGTACTTACTCCTCATCGCTCTGAAAAGTTGCTGTCACTTACATACAGACAAATTCTGATTAAGTTCATGAAAACTCTCTGCATTTGCAATGCTTCAGATGATGGCAGGATGGAACCGTTTGGTGGTAACCTGCCTGGAGGGGAGGGAGGTGCTGTCCACAGCTGCCGGAGGGAGGCTGGCAGCAGGTACAGTTGGAGGTAAGGAAGATCACTCACAGTAGTCACTAAAGCATGAAACAAAAAAATACATTACAGATTTAATGTGTATTAAATAGCTTCAATTAATAGTACAGTTGTAGTCAAGTAACAGTGAGGAGCTTTCAAGAATGAATTTTCTATTCTGACTTGCCCTACAGCCTCATTACCAGGAACGAGAAAGGAAAAGTGCTGCAAAATTTTTTTGCCTTCTGAAACCTCTTTTCTTTTAAATGTGATAGTAGAATTATTTTCCATGGTTGTGTAAGTATTGCATATTATTTTTTTAGTTGGAGAGACTGTGTCCGTTAGAGGCAGTTGGAAAGAAAAGCCTTTTGTTTTTAGTGTCCTTTGTTCTGTATGCTGAGCTGAGGACAGCTAAACAGGTTGGGAGAAGTAGAAAATGGTGCTTTTTGGAGAACTATGGAGCATGTTGAGAATGGAGAACTTTTGGTGGAGCACTGGGGAGACAGAAAATGGGGAGCATGCAGCCAAACTAAAAACTTGGGAGATATCAAAAAGAGGGCAGGACTTGCTCACTGCAAGGACTAGACCCAGAAACCTGGAATCAAAAGAAAAAAACCTCCCTTGGACAGAAATGTCAAAATTTGTTCAACCCAAATGCAATTGCAAGTTGCTGGGGCTGCAAAAGAACCCTGAATAAACATGCACCTTGTTTTCCTCTTTCAGCACACCTTATTTTTTCTTTGTTTGTAGAGATGGCAGCTAAATTAATCACTTAAATTCAGATTTAGGTGTGCAAATTAAATACTTTACTGAGATACGGTGAGCAGCTATAGTTCCCATCAAGTCAATTCCTTCTAGCAGCTGGAGTTAAAAAATGCTCAGTGCTTGTGAAATTCAACTATCTAATTTACAACTAGCTCATATGAAGGATTTAGTTAGAAAACAAGAATTATTTTCTAAAAAAAAAAAAAAATCAGACCCCTCAGTTCGGCCTGTAAGTTTTATTTTGTATCTTGTTTGGCAACTAACAGATTGTTGCCAAACACAGGTAACAGCTGATTCCGTATTAGAAGTTGTATTTATAAGTTTTTAGACTCCATCTCCAATCCTTGGCTGAAAACCAGGCCGTTCTATTGTAACGCTAGAAAAAGGGACATCCAGCTCTTGTTCTACAAGATCAATATATTAATATATAATATATTGTTCATATATAATACCGTATATTACGTATAATATGATACATGTGTTGCATATAATATTTGACATATAATACTGTATTATCATGTTATACAAAGTGAATATATAAATATAATCAAGCCATAATAAATCAGTTACCGGTGCGTCTTCAGCAGCTGCTGTGGGTAGATGAAGGAAAATTTGACCCGTAGCCAAAAGAAACTGAAAGCAGATGAATGCAGGAGATACAAAGGTGCAGCAGAAATCATGAGTTCAAGGAGCAGGGTTGAAACTCAAACTGCTTAAGAGTCAATCTTCTACTCAGCAGCAGTATTCTAGAGTTAAGTTTCCTAGAAATTAGAAACATCACTTTATCCAAAGACATTTGTGTGTGTTTTGGACTTCTTTCCTAAGAAAGAAGGAAAGCACAGAAATGCTGCGTTGCTCTTGGCATAGACCATCCCCTTCAGTTACCTGGCAGCAATGATGGACCGATCAACTCTAATAAAAGAGCCCAGCACATTGGAACAGAAAAAAAAATAAAAAAATTGTTTGTGCTGATAGGCATTACAAAATAAAGCAAGACTTTTTCTAAATTTAAACAGAATTTTTATATCCTGGTTATTAGAAAAAGTGAAGGTGAGCTGCGGACGCTTAAATTTAGCTGCTGCTGAAAATGCTTTCCCAAGTTAATTTTCAATTTCTGTTTTCTTCATGAAAAAATTAATTAGACTGCTATTTTAAATCATTAATTGCCTTTTTATTTTCACAGTAATCATCTATTCAGATTTTCTACTGTACTGAAATTCCTGTACTTAATGGCTTTTATTAAAAGACACTAAATAAATAAAGGACCTTTATTTTTTTCTTTGTTCTGAGCTACTCCAGTCTTATTTTTATCTTTGGGTATACCTAAGCTTTTCCACTAGGCTTGGTAAGAGGGAATACCAAGAAGATAATTAAGGGCCGTATATAATGTACCAAGTTTGTTTCTCTGAGGTTTTATAACTAGGTTTGTGCATGTCACTTCACATGTGTGCATAAGGACATAGCTATCACCAATATGTAAACAGTGTAATTTTTCAGGCACAAGTCCAGCAGTAATAGTACAAATATAGTGTAGGCAAGATGCTTGCAGCCTGTTTTTATTTTAATATTAATTTTCAAGGCAAAAAAAGTGGTTCTATAACTGCAAATTTCTTGTAATTGCTATTCAAACTCCTAGCACGATCGAATTTTCTAGAAATTGTGGGAGTACTTATCTCTGTGGAGAAGAATTCTCTTTGAAGCCTGAGCATCCTCTAAGAAGTTTCGCTACTAAGTCGAGCAAAAAGGACATCTAATCCCAACTAAAGATGTTCCACAGTTGTGAAAGGCTTCCTGCCTTCAGAGAGCTCTTCCGCTAAAAGATTTTTGTTACTCTTGACAGTGATGAAAGCTGCTATAGATTTCTTTGACTGTATAACTAGTAACCTACCAACAAACAAACATAGTTGAGGAGAAAGGTTTGCTTCTTGTTCTTCGATCTGGTGAAGACTACAGAAAATACATTAATAATGAGCCATTTTGTCCAATTTCAAAACCATGTTTTATGAGGGCAAAACTCAATTCTTTATGAAAGTCTTCAAATGACATGCAAAATTTACAGCATACTGGAAACAGTCTCCTGTAATAAGTGTTTACAAAGTAAATGAATCTATTCTTCATTTTTCCAAATGATAAGGTCTTTAACTTCTGATGATATGACTAGATAGGAGAACCTTGTAACTTAGCTCTTCAAAAAATACCGTTAACTATATATTATACAGTATTTATTCTGTATTTCATATATAGAATATAATTAGGATGTATACATAATTAACAGTATTTTAAATATATTTTTACATTAGCAATTTGTTACAAATAGTTATTTAGAAGCATTAACTATAAATGTAACTTGTACTTATATAGAATATAGAGATAACAGTATTGCAAAAATGTTATATTGTTATATTGTTATACTGAATGATTTTATTTCTGAGAAATTTAATCTTGCAAAAATCCATTCTTGTAATGCTGAGATGCAAAAAAAAATAGCTACAAATATAAACTAAGGTGATGAATATATTTATTAACTTCCTAATTTGGATGTAGGTGGCTCTGTTCACTGTGTCCTCCATAGCTGGAGCATGATAGTTCTGTAATGAGAAAATAGTCAGGTTCTCTGCCAAACTTGGCATGAGCCAAGAGCAGCTAGAGTTACATCCATCTCCTGCATTTCTACTTGAAGAAGTTGTGAAAAGCTACGGTGAGAGATACTAGAATTGTGCTCTACTTTGTGAAGAGAATATATCAAAATAGAGTTTGAGAGAAGCAGCAATACGCACCAAACCTGCCGCAATATTCATTGTCTTAAGCCAAGCACTTGGCCCAGTTGGACTGTTCTCTAAAAAAATCAGAAACTTTAGAAAAGAAAACTGGAGAAAAAAGAAACATATGCTTTTTCCCCCTCCTTTTGCTTTTTTCTCCCTCCAGAAGCCAGGGAAGAGCCAGGTTAACTTTTAATGTGCCAGAATGTAGTAGCCAAATGTTGAAGCAATGCATGAAGCCCTTGTGTAAATACCATGGCAATTCCTTATTTATTCTCAGTAGCTAGAAATAGGGCTGATCTTTGTATAACAGTTTAACCTCTAAAGCACATCACCCAAGATGCTCATTTTCAGTGTTAGCCTTTGCAGCTGTGCCTCTAATAATCTCAGGCTCTGGCATGCTGAAATTGGCATTGAGAATTTTAATATCATCTTTTATTAACTTATTTATCAGTCTTTTTTGCTTACGCCCTGGAGAATGAATCTAAAGGGGCAGGTTACAAGCACGATATTTATTTACACTATTCCCACTAATAAAATGTATCAATGACATCTCCTGTGAAAAACTGCATTTTTCTTTTCCTATACATGCAAAGGTACGTACAGCCACACAAAGATATAACATTTTGTGTAGCTGTATACATTGTATACATACAAAATACACATTAGCTATCCATAAAAACTACACGTGGCTGAAAAGATTCATCACTGGAGTATGCTACATGCCAGTTGTTTGATGTATAGGATGGGCTAAGAGAAGGGGTTTATTTTGGGCTCTAGAGGCTTGTAGTGCTTTTAAAAAAAGTACTGAAACAACAGCTGGGGAACTCACAACGAAAAATAACAAATGTGTCCTATGGAATATTGTCCTATGGAAAATAGTCAGTAAAAATTAAGCTTTCCTATGTATTATTTGTGCCTATGACAATAGCATGTATGGGCAATAATGATGCACAGTTTTGAGCATTGGAGCTGCTGCACTGGGTAGATCTTACAACTAAATGAATCTGTGAATGAAAAGCAATTCTTGTGCTTCTGTTGCTTTCAAACTCAGCAACACTGAATCAATTACACATTGCCAAAGGCTGAAGTCTCATTAGTTGGATAAAATATAAGACAAGCAATGAGGAAAGATGAGTCATGGTAAAATGGCAGCAAATGTTACCATACTTCACAGTGTTATTGCTGATTTCATGTTTTCAGCTGGTGCTCTAACTGTATTTAGTTCTTCCGGAAAAGTTACCACTAAGCAGTCCTAGCTGGATGCAAGGTGAGATGACGACAAAACACCCAACATACAACAACTGTGCACCTTCTCCCAGGCATCAGGAGACTAGGTTTGAATCACAGTGATTTTCTAGGCTTTGGGATTTGAAGGTTCATATTTTCCAGCTTCTCTGAACGTCTGCGTTTATGTGCACTAACATACACGTGTGAGACAAGACTCAGATTCGTAACACTCCAATAAGTGAGCTGTTAAGAAAACCACTTGCAGCAGTAGTTTGAGAATTGGCAATTGTGAGTCTTTCCAGACACCAGCAGCAATATACAACTTTAAGTGGCATTTGTCATGAATTGTGCATCTCCAATGGGGCAAACACACTCCAGAAGCCAACTTGCAATCCAACCCTGCTTGCTGCAGAGAAAAATTTAAATGTTCAGTCTCTCTAGCTGGCAGACACTGTAAATGCTGCTTGTGAAAAAATGTATCACTTATTCTAGCCCCTGCTACAGTTCAGAAGTGTGTATGTCTGTCTCCCAGGAAAATAACAACTGAATAAGAATTTTATTTCTCCAGTATAATTTTTCCTTGCTACCAGTTTTTAATTCTCTTCTACCTTTAAGTCTTTTCTCTTACCCTTCACTGGGTTTAGTTGTGCATGTGAGAGAAGTTCAGTTACTGAATCGCACGTTTGGTTCTCTGGGATCCATTGTTGTTCAATCCCTTTACGTAATTGATTCCAAGTCCTTGGCTGAGTTTCCAGGAAGGCACTGCCTTGTGAGCCTGAGGTTTCTGCTTGGCAATTTTTTGAGGATTTTATCTGTCAAGTGAAGTTGTATTCATGAAGAGAAGCAATTTCTGAGGTACTACTTCCATGAAGAGGCATGAAATTGGACGTTGGAAAAAGCTATTATAGGTGTCTTTTATGATTTCAGAATGATTTAATTATGTTTTTCCACATAACTGAGAACTGAGCAAAGTAAATAAAGACGCTAGCTTCTTTCTTCCCAGTATCAGGAAAAGTAATAATCTTTTGGCCTCTCTGGAATGTTTTAAAACTCCCACACCCTTCCTAGCTCTATTGCAGCATTATATCTGTAGCACCAGTTGAGGCAACAGAACAAAGACGGAGGCTAAACTTGTCATTTATCTCTGCAAACTGTCATTCCAGAAGAGGACCAAGACATCTTGGTGTGCCACATAAGGGGAACATGACATTGCAACTGGCAGGCTGTACCTGCCTGAGGCACAATAGAGATTATCAATTGAATTTACTGGGCCATTGGACTGGACACTTGGCATATATCAATATATGAAACCACACAAATTCCTTGCTTTACATTGTCACATTGCCTAGGGGCTTCTACACATGACAGCTTCTGCACTCCACAGAGCACTTGTGACCATGCGCAATACTTCCCACCATTATTAAAGCTTGTGTGAAATGCCCTTTGGATCCTGCTTTGCTCATGTAAGAGTCAGTCAGGCAACACTGCCATCCCATTTTCTTGCAGTAGTGAATTAAAGTGCCAGCTAATAGTACTCTACTCCTTGCATGCACCTTCTCCCAAATCTGGGACTCTCAATGGGAGAGAGCGCTTGTAAATATGACCATTTCACACAGAATCACAGAATCACTACGGTTGGAAAAAGACCTGTAAGATCATCAAGTCCAACCATCAACCAACACCACCATGCCCACTAAACCATGTCCCACAATGCCACATCCACATATTTCTTGAACCCCTCCAGTGATGGTGACTCCACCACCTCCCTGGGCAGCTTATTCCAGTGTCTCACCACTCTCTCAGTAAACATTTTTTTCCTAATATCCAGCCTCATTTCACAGCAGTCTGTGTTCTCTACAGTCTCACTGATTTTATTTTTATTAAAGGCTTGATATTTGAAAATACTTTGATTCTGATTCACAACATAATGAAAGACTAAGCAGCAATTTACTGTGAAGACAGAACAGAGATGTAGGAGCCGGGAGCAGAATATGTCCTCTTGCTCAGACGGATTTAGTGCATGATAAACCGTGAACTGAACATATGTTTGTGATACCAGATCTCAGAGCTCTGGGGCTCCACTGTTCAAAGGTACATGTACACAGAATAACCTGGGATATTATCAGTCCTGAACAGTGGTATTTTTTGCATTTCTGAATTATCTTTGAAAAACAAGTATGCTGAGTTTTTTTCTAACCTATGCTACTGACTTGCAGGATATCTCATTTCCACAAAGTTTATTTGCTACTGAAACTTGGGCACTTAGAAGCCAGTAGACTGTAATTAGATAATAGGGAAAGTAATTCTTCTTAAAACGCATTGCTTAATGGATATTTAATCTTTTTTCTTAAGCTGAGTACCCAGCGGAACAAGCAAACTATGTGCCCCACAGCATAAAAGTATAACACAGACTTCAAGACACATCACTGTTATCCATATAGATGGCACTTTTGTAAATTGTGTCCCTGTAAAATAATACATGAACTAGTTTACCACTGTCTGTCTGCATCTCACCACAGGTGATCAAAAAGTGATCAGTGATGGCTAAAAGGCTAAAAAGATGCCAAGGAGTATCAGGCAATTATTTTTGCCTGATTTGAGGAGAATCGATAGGCATTTGTGACCATTAATGCTGTTGTTTCTATAATGTGGGCAAAGGTGAGCCATTCAAAACCTAAGAAGATTCATGTGACTTACAATGACTTCATATGCGGCTCCCAAGTTGCAGAAAACATCAAAAATGTAACTTTCTTGGAACTTGCTGAGTGGTTGAAATGTTAATGCCTGTAGAGATGGTGTAAGGTCCAAGGACTTGGTCCTTGTGGTCCAAGTGGTCCAAGCCACTGGGACTAAAAGAAACACTTGATATTTATTTCATTGGCTATAGATAGCAGTACTGAAAACTGCAGTATTAAGAATTTCAGCGGAAGCATTTCATACAAGAGAATTGACTGAGGTTGGTTAACCGAGAACACCTGTGACGATCTGGGTCTGTGGCTGTAGCACATAGCATCAGTTGCTGTTATTTAAGTATGGGAGAGGGATTCCTGCTTTCTAGTGTCTTCCCTTGGTCACTGGATCTAAATCAGTCTTGGACCAGTGCAAGTGCTGCTCTTTACTCAGCTTGTTCAGAGCTGCTGCAGAGGTCCCTTCTTTCTGAGAGGTGGAGGTGTGGCTGCTGCTTCGGGTTCACAAAGCAAGGAGAAAGGTTACTGGTGTGGAGGGCCTCCCATAATTTCAAAGCAAGTGAAACATGAGTTAAAAATCTTCAGAGTAATATTCTGCTCTATTTTATGATAAAACTCTGATTAGTGTAAAATGGCAACAGACATTAATTTGGCAACAATGCTGTCAGTCATCAGCCTTCATTGATGAGATTTTCGAAAGTTTTGGTTTAGAGCCTTAATAAAAAGATTTTCATTCTATTTTGTGGCTTCTAAATAAATCCTATTTCAAAGCAGAAATATTTCCCTTAAGTTTATAGGAAACTCTCATCAGAATTGCTTTCTGGACTATAAAAAGTGTTAAGATATGTAGTACGACTTTGGTACTGAAGTACATTTTAACAAAGGAGGGTTTTCTTGTTTCATATGTTATATGATGCTATACAACAAATTCATACGAACTTTGTATTGCTTAATGTAGATGCGCTTTAACACAATTGGTTTTGAATGAGATCTGCATGAGGAAGTTAGGTGTTTCAGTCATCTACAAGAGACTGTTTTAAGAAAGACATTGAACAGTGATGATGACAGACTGTGAGCTGGCTTCCCATTAAATAGAGCTGGAAAGCATGGATAAAACTACAGTAACAGGCACACTTCTTCCACTTAGAAGTCCATGTTATCCAGTGGCTAGATGAGCTAAGTGGAATTGTATACAAGAGTGTGCATCACTGCTGATCTTGCACTGATTCTGTAGTGGGCAGCTATTACAGCAGAACACTGTGGGGCTTCAATTATTAATTAATGTTGTTTCCAGGGCACTTGTGAGGCTCTCTCGGTAGTTTTTAGTTGGAGGTTGTTGTATTAAAAAACTGCTTAAAATTATTACTTCTGAAATGACTTCTTAAAATGCATTCAGTAAATGTTTGGTGTTACTGGCATGTACGTATATGTGCACATACATATATATTTTTATAAACAAAAAAGACAAAAGTATAAAGCATTATTAAAAAATGAATGCTGCAAAGATTCAACAGGGGTAGTTTGAGCACATTAAAAAATATCAGCAGAATGTGAAATAAGGCTGAGTATATAAATATGGGAGTGAACAAGGTCATTGAAATACTTGATGGTCAAAATAAGTGGTATTTAAGAAGCTGAAGTGGAAGATGTTGTTTCATCAGGGAGAAAGCTTATGTATTACCTCTTCTAAAATTTATAACCTTACTTTTTCAGACAGCAGTCTCTGTAACTTTATTTGGTTGACCTCATACCAAAGCACGTGAGGAACACTTGTACAGCCCATGACGACATCCAGACCTTGCAATTGCTTTCAGTTTTAAAACATAACCAGTGCAAGGGCTATATGAGTATGCTGTATCGCTCCTGTCACTGTGTTATTTATCCTCCACAACAGCTTGCTACTTTTCACATCCAAAGGTTGTCTGTACAGTCTTACAACAGCACTTGTACGATAGCAGAGAACAGCGTCATGTGGGAGTTTACATCTGGATGTCTGTCAATTATGAAATCTATATCCCTTTTTTCCTTCATTTGGTGAATATAGCATGCATTTCGATGCCCTAGTGTGTGACTTTGCTTTTTGTTGAATTAAGATACAAGAGCTGGCTCTATTTATTGCCGAAGTAGATAGCTGACTAATGCAAAAGTCTCGAAGGTGACATGCTGTGTGCTTTCCCTGAAGAAATGGAGATTTACTATGCAAGGATGAACAGCCTCCTGTGTCCTGCCAACTCTGTCCAGCTGTTGCTGCTGGAGGGTAGTTAGGGGTTAGAAGAGACGTGGGAGAGGGAGGCGACTGCAGCTGCCACAGGAGCAATCAGTGCCTGATCTGCCTTCCCACCACCGTCTTGTCTGCAGGAGAAGGGAGAGGAAGAGAAAGCTCTTCCCCAGCTCTCCATCTTGACCTTATTCTCTTCCCATTGCCACCTGCCCTCTGCAGATGGTATTTACTTGCACTCCTTCACTGTTGCATGTTTCAGGCTGCTGATGGATGATGCTGATGACGTGATGGTAGCAGGTCTTTGCAAGGAAGGGACAGCCTGTAGGGTCCACAGATTCCCGGAGGTTGGCAGGGACCTCTGGAGACCATCTAGCTGGTGAACTCTGCTGAAAGCAGGGTCACATAGATCAAGTTGCCCAGCACCATGTTCAGTCAGGTTTTGAATATCTCCAAGGATGGAGACTCCACAACCCCCATGGGCAACCTGTTCCTGTGTTCAAACATCCTCACAGTGAAAAAATGTTTTCTTGTGTTCAGATGAAAGTCCTAGAAAGATTTTTTGGTGGGAGGGGAATAGGGTTCATACCTCTGGAATGTGACTAATTAAGGGCAAGCCTTAGTGAAGGGACAACCCAGGAGAGAGGACCTGCCTCATCAGGGACAGGCTCCTCAACCATATTTAGATTTCCAGAGCACCCCTTGAGAGGCTTTCTAACATCCCTTACCTTCCCAAGACATTACTGAACCTTTTTCACACCAGACCCTGCTGTGCCCCTGCCACCAAGGTGCATTTTTTCTCTCCAAGTATTCCTCAGGCACTTAAATGCAATTTACTCAGAAGGCTGAGAATTCGTGAACTAACTCTGTAAATGCATTTTATATGACTAGGTCCAGACTACTAAGCAGCCCAGGTGGTCTGCTCTTGTCCACTGCTGGTCCTCTCTGTAGTTTATCCATTCTGCCAGTCTTTGTCACCATCCACAAACTTTATTAGTCGCTACTTTCACTTCTGGATTATTAACGAACATGTTCAGTATTGTCAGGCTTCATATCTCATTAGACACAATTTAACGATGATTCTCTGTAACTCAGTGAACCTGCTTCAGTATGTATTCAATAATGTGAAAATACCTAAACTATAAACTGGTTTACAGAAACTTAAATAAATGTGTATTCTTCTCACATGAAGGATATCTATTCTTTTAAATCTGTATCTTGTATCCAGATTAATAACTAGATAAATTACTCTCTTCTCTTTAGCAATGAAATCACTTACCCAGTTTAAATTTTCCCATGTGAACTTCTCTTTAGCTTATGCTTACGCTTGTGCATGGCAGCCAAGGTATAACTAATACAGCAAAAGGTCAAAATAATGAGCCGTTTCCACTGGTGAAGCTAATATTTTACTACATGCCTACTACCTGCTGACCTCATCTTTTCAAGTGTTTTGTGATGCTATGGTTGAAGAACACCACATAAAACAAATTGTTTTGAAGCTCAGCCAAATAGCGTAGGTCAAGATTTAGGCAGGAAGAAATTTCAATAGTACATCCTTGAAAAATAAATTTATCCATGAACATGGTAGGGAAATACTGTTAGGTAATATTTTGAAGATGGGTATACTCAGATGTGAAAAGGAGTGTTGACTGGAGTATGGATTTGGAAGATTTGATTTGCTTATTTAAGCTTTGTTCTTCCTGCAAAATTCCTTCTTCTTTCTTTCTGAATGCATTATGTTGGAAATCACAAAAAAAAAAAAAAGAGAGAAAAAAATTTGTCTTTTTAAAATAATATCTTGTTACTCACAACCAGCCTGAACTTATTCAGCAAGACGTGCCCATTTTCACTGAACAATAATCACAGTAAGCCACTTCTGGTTTTCAGCAGACTGACAAGTGCATTAAACAGGATGTGTAATTTTCTTGTAATCATAAAATGGACAAATACGTTGTAAAGTCTACTCAAAATAATATATTAAGGTGTTCAGCAACTGATTGCCAACACATAGACAGTGATGTGTAGAAAGATCCAATAGAGCGTTGAAATACATCAGGTAGAATTAAGTACAATCTGTGTGCCACCGTGCTCAGAAGGGCTTATCTTGAGCAGACACTGTCCCCATTTCAAGTCAAACTTTCTGCATCGCTTGGTGTTACGGACCGGGGTTTCCCAATGTGGAGACACCTACTCATGGGGATGGGCTCTGATACAGTAGAGTTTAAACAACTTCTTTTTCTTATAAATGATAACTAATATGACAAAAGCTGGTGCTCAGGTTTTACATGTCAGCTTTGTTCTTATAGCACTTGCTTAGGAGGTGGGAGCCTGGATTACCCAGGTGTGCCTTCAGCCTCAGGGGTATTCACACCTCCCACCCCACCAGCTGTTCCCCCATAGGATGCATCAGTCACTACGCAATGTAAGGCGTTGTCGTGTTGAATCAATACTGTTAGGAAAAAGGGAGTTCTGTGGGTTCAGAGAATGCACATTAGAGTATGACTCTGTTGTCTGAGGATTATAGAAATAGCAAAGGGTGGAAATACAGCAGTCTGTTAATAATATGCTTTATCCACTAACTGTTTTATGGAAAATTCAGGAGCAGCCTGGTACCCAGGACAAAGCACCATTCTCCAGCATCATTTCTCTGCTTATGTCCTAGAAATATTACTGTAACACTCTAGCCTTAGGAAAAGATTCCACACTCCAGAGTTTAAGCAAATGGAGTTACCAACAGCAGTCCAGGCTTAGACATCTGAGCTCTGTGAAGGAAGAGGATTGCAGTTATACCCAGGACTTCGAGTTTGCTTTCACTTGCTATAGGCGGTTCAGGATGCGGGGTTTTTCAGTCATCATTCTGGGTTATTGTTACCCTGTCTCTGCATTATACAGAAGTTGTGTACTGCCTAACGGCTCTCTGGGGTTAGGCAGCTGGAGGCTGGCTTGCAAACCCTAACTGCAAATCTCTCAGTCTTTAATGCATCTAAATTTTAGCTAATTTTTCTGAATGGATGGGGGGTTTTTTTGGGACTAGTAAAAAACAACTTTAATCCTGTGTTTTCCCAAGGGTCCTGACTATGGGTCGGGAAGCAGCAGTGACTCGGCTGGTGCCCGGACGCAGAGGCTGCAGTATGACCTGGGCCGGCCATGGGAAACACGAAATAGGTGGAGGGCATGTTCATCTAAGCACTTGTCTAAGGGCAAACAGGAATCTTTTTTCTAGCCTCAGGTGTTGTTCCCCGATTTGAGTAAATGGGGTGCATCTCCCATATATTGTATGTTTTTTGAAATTTGACTTGTACTGCTTCTCTGCTGAACTTTGACTGAGGTCACCCGCAGCGGGACTATAAGGTTATGAACCTGATCTCTGATTTCCATCTCTCTTTTTCAGTGGTATATCTACCATAACAGAGTTATGGGCCGAGGTGTGTGACAAAAATCATTACGCTTTTGTCTTTTTTTTTTTTATGGTACGATAGTCAAAACTAATAAAATGACCAACAAATGTAAGATAAAAACATGCTGCATTATTTCAATCCAGCAATTGAATTCTATCAATCAAGCTACCCTTTCCTGTCAGAGAAGCAAACCGTAGAGCTTTATATTGCGCATATAATATCAACAACAAATACACAAAAAACTTAGGGTAGATTACATTAAAGAGTCTAATCTATAAAAGAATTGTACTTCAAAAACTCGGAAAATGAACTCGAAAAGAAAAATAAGGCTTACAGCACATGAGTGATAAGAATAGTCTAGACTTCAGTGTATGAATATTGAATCACAAAACCTGAATGAATAACACAGTGATAAGATCAAGTAAATTCATGAAACACAAAGCTGCCAAAAAGAATACGAATATTTAAGAGAAATAAGAATATGTATGGAGTACAATTAGAAGACTAGTTCAGTAACAAGCTCCCCTAAGCTTTCCTTTGGGTACGTTCCAGAGACAAGGAAAAAAGGATTAATCTTAGTTCCATAATGAAAAATGATGCTTTAGCATAAGATAGTGGGTTGCTTGAGGAATATGGTAGTAGAAGGAATTTCCTGGGTCACGAATGCAGTTTCTGGTATTTCAGGGGCCTTTCCCTATGCTGTCTTTTGTGAATCTATCATGATCCATGTCAAAAGCATTTATTTATTTTCTGTCCCTGCTGTTCACATTCAAAGAGGAGTTTCAGAACCTGATTACTGTAATAGCTAATAACCTTCTCATTTTCAGCCAGAATTTATTAATGGGCAATTTATACCCATTTGTACTTCTGCCAATAGCCCTTTAGCTTAAATTGTCTCTTTCCCCGCTGTTGATCCTCTGATACATTTATAGACAGCAGTCATAATTCCTCTTCGTTTTCATCTCCTGGCACTAATCAACACAAAAACTTGCAGTCTCCCCTCCGATCGCAGCTCTCCGTTCCCCTGCTAATCCCTGAGGCCATTCTCTGATCCTGCTCAAATCTGAGTTTATCCTCCGGATATCCATCGGGGTGGGCACAGCCACAAACATCTGCATCTTGGAAGAAAAGGACTCACGAACATCCTGAGCCTTGATATCAACACTTTCTCCATGGGAAATACTTATCCCAATGCTCCCAGTGATGCATTTGCCTTTTTCCCGGGCAACATTGCACTGGTAGCTCGTAGTCTTTCTCTGATGAACTATTATTTGACAAAGATCTTTTGTTGTTTCAAATTGTGAAATCCCGAACTGACAGCAGAAGCTTTGCTATTATTTCCTAATCATATTATCTTGCACTTTGAACTATTATACGTCAGCCAATTTATTTTATTTAGTCCAGCTCTGTATCATTGATGATTATCAACATTATGTAATTGGTAAATTTAATTTACAGAGTACTGTAAAGTTGTCTATACTCTCCAGCATATATTGTCATTATAAAAAGAGCAGTACAGGATTTATATATTATGGATGTACTTACGAAACATAACTGGGAACCCACTACAGCCAAAAGGCCTTATTATCATCCAAGTGGCTCAGGAATAATGGCATCTGAAAGCATTTCGCTGGGTGGGAATCTAGTCCTCTTTCATCCTCTCAGGAAAGGCAAAGATAACTGAGATATCTTCGTAAATCCACTCTATTGGTTGACAATCCCCAAGAGCCAAAAAAGTTTCCAGTGTAAAGAAACTGCAAGCTGAACTGCTTTTCTTGTTAACAGAAACAGCGAAAACATCTAAGCTTGAGAACCTGGTGTGAGCCTATTGTGAACCTCATGTCAGCTCAGGAGGAACTGACAAAAAGGGTAGTCAGATCAACTGGTTAATCCTTTCGTTAAAAAGCCGTTCAAGAGACGATAGTTCCTTATATCATTCATCTTGGGTGAACTATGATAAGCAGTGTATTTCCTTGAACACAGCAAGGATAAATGAAGCCAGGATTTTATTACTATGAAATCCTGTGGGAGCACTTTGTCCAAGAAGCTTACAGCTCCTCCGAGTCGTTGTCAAAGGTATATCACTTTAGGGGAGATGAGATCAGCAGCATCTTTGCCTGATTGACTACTCTCCTATGGGACTAGGTACCTGGGAGTTAGAGGAATATGAAAGTCAGGAAGCATAAGACTGACATGTGTGTCTTTGAGAAAGCAGGGTGGCTTTTGTGGTGGAGCTGGGGCACAGATTTAGACAGGAAAAATACTGCCCTTCATGTCTTCTGTGGAAGAAAGAAAACACTGAACAAAATGACCTATATCAGAGCTGGGCTCTGGAGAAAATAGATCATCCTAAAGGCACTCACAACTACTTCTGCTACCCTGTATTTCTGAAAATCTCACGGCTTGCTCTGCAGCTCCAGGTCTTGAATTGTGGGTCTCCTTGCAAGCTATAAAGCTTTCTCCTGTTGCTTTCCCTCGGTGCAGCTTCTTCCTTTAAATCTTGTGGCAGAAATACCATGCTTTGACAAATTCAGAGGTTTCTGGAGCTGTGATAAAAGTGGAAAGCTCAGCGACGCTCATTCTTCACTGCCTATGTACTTTGTAAACCAATTCACGTTGAGGAAGGGAGACCAATGTGGGTGCAGAATTTTACTCTGATCTGAAAGAAAGGTAGGAAGAACAAGAAATGCGGATCCCTGTTGTTTATCTCTTTAAATTTCATATCTGGAGCATTAAAAATATCAGTGTTCACTGCTTCATGATTCTTCTTTGCCTCCTCACCTCTTCCCAAGCAGCTTTTTACAAATCTAACCAATCCATAAATGTATACAACAGCATGTCCTTCAATACTTCAAATATTTCCAGAGGCGAACGAACTCCATTTTCTTCCAAAGGTTTTTCAGGATCAGTTACTTAAACTGAAGAAAACAAAAGAACTGATAAAATCGCAGATATATTTGCTTACCCTTGACGTTGTTGTATTTTTCGCTTTTCTGCTTGTGGATTCCCCTTGGAGGTTTAGCAGATCAGCAGTAGAGCAAAAATGTTCTGGGGCACGAAGGTGTCTCTCACACAGGCAGTAAGAAAGCTTGTCACTGGAGCTCTGAATGGAGGCAAATTACTGTTGTAATAATATCTGATGGACAATTTAGCGGGGGGGGTGGGGGGTGGAAATGTTAGTTTGAAGTGAGTGTTGCTTCTTAAAATGGATTTGTGGGAAAGCCTGGTGTGTTTGAAGGATTCCCACCTGGCATCCTGGCCAGCCGTCTCCCTGGTAAAAGTAATTTTAGTGTAAAACTTGAGAAAAGTGATAGGTTGCTTCTTTTCATAGCCAGCTAAAATGAGGGATGAAATTTTGGTTTTTTCACTGGTCAGGTTTTAACTGTCTCAAACCATTATTGACAGTGGAACATGAAACATGTATTTTGAGAAAACAAATTTGAAATTAATTCATTAATTGAGCAATATTCACAACAAAGTGTATGTAAGGACCTGAGTAAGAGAAGGAATTACTAGAACACCTTCTCAGAGAAGCCCTTTCTAAAAGCATAGCAGATGGGATGAGGATACCAACGAAGTTGTGAGAGACAGTGTGAAAAATAAAAAAGTGTGGAAAGAATGAGGGTTGAGATGTGTGACAAGAAATATTTTTGGCAGAAATGGTCTATCCACAGCACTTCAGTTATCCTTACTGTAAGGAAATTGCAACCCTTTGTTGTTAGAAGCCACCCACATGATACTGCAATGATTTAAACTCAATGAAATGCAACAGTTTTTGTAAAAAATATGAGCAGATAGACTGTTTTTATTCATTTTCCCTTAGTGGATCTCACTTGCCAATTCATTGTTGCTGTTCTCCAGCAGCCTTTCCTGGCTGTGTGCAGGTCCCACGGTTCTGGTCTAAGCTGCTGGCTGTCTGCGTCCATTCTGGAAAGAGTGCAAACAAGCCAAGTCCCGTTTGTGAGTCAGTTATCATCCGGTAAAAGCTCCTGGCTGTATAGCATAAGGCTAATATTTGAGGAAGAAAATTATAGCTTGTAAAGGATTGTTGATCCATGTTTGCTTAGAAAATGAAAAGTATATGTGGGTTTTGTTCAGATAGAAATATTAAATAAACAGATAGCACCTAATCAGCCTTGGTTCCAGCTCCACACCTTGGCGTGCGGTCCCATTTTAGGTTACCTTTAGGGAAGTTTCCTGGTCTGCATTCTGCGTGGGACTTGTTGGAAAGGTGTAATAGATTTAAGGGCTGGACTAGGGACAAGAAACCAACAAAGCAAGCTACGGCCGAAAAACATATTATCTTCCTATTCACAAGGGCATAAAAGGCAGAGAAATAACCCACAAACCACTTGGAAAACGGGCAGATTTAGACAGCGGATGGTTTATCAGCCTATAGTCAGTCTGTAGATTGTGTGGATTACAGAATTCTAGGAAATGCCCTGCAATAGTTGTGTGAAACCTCTTTGAGTTTAGAATAGTTGCATTATATTAAGTGGTAACTTTGGGTGCCAACCACATCCACTTTTCTCCCAAAATCTCAGCTTCATTTTGACACCGGCAGACGTTGCAGAATTGAAGCCCCAGGGCTCAGATGCTGATGCAGACTCTTCTTCATATTAATTTTCATTCTACTCCCAAGTAGAACTTGATGAATAATGATCAGACAGATTAAAACTGCCCACATATTGAACTACAGATTTCTCTTTTTCTTTAGGACATACCCAGTTACTTAAGGCCAACACAGAACCTTTCTCTGTCCATTTGCAGGTTATTTTCTGATCCATCTGCATATAGGTTTGAAAAATATCTTCAGATCAACTCCTTAAGCTGTTTTCCTCAATCCTTTTCTTATTTCCTGGAGGGAAAACTGCTGTTGCTCATTAAAATACTATTTTTTTGATCACCAAAATTATTGATACACGTCATACAGCTTGGGGCTGGGAAATGTTAGAGGGTTTTTTGCTTCATTTTCATGTTGGAAATCATTACAGTGTATAATTCTACAATGTTCTTTCTGGTTGTTAGCATCATGCCTTGTGCTGATGGTATGTATTTAAGCAATAGATTCTATGAAGGACTTCAGTAGTAATGACATAGATTATGTCCAGTTTGTCCAACATCACGTGTCCAACGTTAAATTATTGAGTCAGAATGTATTTCCATTGATTGCTGTGAAGGTTATATGTGTATCAGTAAATCAAAACAAGCTTTAAAAAGATAGAAAATCAATTGATATGAGGAATAGGAAAGACATAGATCTTGACACATTTCTTATAACCTTGGCTGTTTTTTATAACTGTAATCTAACTGTTTGAGCTTTGGTGTTTGTTTTTTTTTTGCAAATCACTGCTTTGACTGAAAAAGACTGATGTGCAAAAAATGGATGCCTAAGCAGAGCAACAGTGCACCTCGATAATAAACTTGTGAGCAACTTTTGATAGAAATAAAATGCTGATTTCTATTTATTAACTAGCTGAAATGCAATTTTCAAAGCAAGCATTTTGCAGTGTATTATGTGTCATAAGTATATTTCCAAAAACAGCTAACGTAAATGGTGGTGGTGTTTCCTTCCTGAGACGTGCACTTACATAGATATAAAAGTTTCTGAAGTTTGCAATTTTGGAATAACAAAAATAGTTAGTAACATTTTGCTCCAACTAATATCATTTACAGAATTGCTACCCAAATGCCAACAGATGAATTGCCAATACAAATGTGCCATTACCAGGAATGGCACCAGGTGTTACTGTGGCGATGGATATGAAACAAGCAGTGATGGAAGAAGCTGCACAGGTAAGCAAGAAACGGGCTGTAACATTAACACCCAGGTATCCTAATGGTTCCCTGACGGCTGTCAGGTGCAGCGAGCCGGCGGTGGGCTGCCCGCTCTGGGCAACGGCAGGCTGGCCAGCACAGCCGCTTCCTCGCCCATCTTCAAAGGTGTTCGTCAGGAATGAGCGTGGGCTTGTGGGGCAGGCAGGGGGGAAGAGAGCCCCTCCAAAATGAGAGTCAGGGCCTCCCTGCTGACTCTTTGGTGCTCCTGTGCCCCAGCAGTAACCACGTATAAGCTGCTGGGAGGAGAGCATCCTCAGCCAGACCGGAGGAGGTGGGGAGTGTTTCCCACTGCTCAGACAAGCTTACAGCTCATTTGTGCGAGCTGCTCTCCAGACCTCACTACCAGGAGACTGTGGAAAACTTGTAGCGTTTCGCCTCATGCCCATAAAGTCACACCTAGATTAGAATTTGATAAATGAACACTCCCAGATCATACAGCTTCACTGGGAATGTTATTTCAGCATAATTAATTGTAGACTGAAATTGGTGTTCTTTTCCATTTTTGGAATATATGACTTCTTAATTCTCTATCCAGGTATTTGTTTCTTGTTTTATTTTTTCTCTTTTTATAAGCAGATTGGAGTTCTGTTGCCTTATGTATGTGCTCAGTACCAATCACTCCTCTCTCCAAGTAATAGTGCTAAGCCAGATTCTTCATAAATATAATTTATTATAAGTTCTTTTGCTCTATGGTTGTCATGTTTTGTGATCGAAAATATATCTGAGGAAATAATTTCAACAGCAGTTTTTTAAAATGTCAATTTCTTACTTAAACCCTCAACCGCTGTTAAATAGCATATCTTGATTTTATGGTATTATGCCTATATACCCTAGTTGAGAAAATTGTTCTTTATATTTATTAGACAAATATATAGTTTTTGATGTAGTGGATGATGGTTTAATGTAGAGGTTGTGACAGTTCATTTAAAGAACTATAAGACATTGCCAGCATAAATAGGTTGAGAAGGGTAATCAATTATTTCCTGTCTTGAAATGTTGCTTCATTCAGCGACCCTGATAACTACTGGTCTCTAGTACTAACAAGAAGCCAAATGTCTCCCTAACATGGTGTAGGCGTTGGATACTACTTGAACAAATGAACATTTCATCTTTCAAAATTAATAGCTATTAAGCTTGAAAACTCCTGGTCTTCTGTTTGGTTACTGGAGTAATTTCAACAGCCAACATCTGCGATAAGGTCATGGCTTGAGAAGGGAGAAAACATAAAGCATCATACCATAATGATATAATGACTTACACTTTTCTCTTAGAATTCTGATTTTTTGCTGAATTTCTTTTTTTTTTCTAATCCTGAAACAAGATCTCATTAATGTCCCTTTAGATTTGAATGAATGTAATACGTATGGCAGCTGTAGCCAGATGTGTATAAATACAGATGGATCATACACTTGCAGCTGTGTGGAGGGGTATGTCCTTCAGCCTGATAACAAATCCTGCAAGGCCAAAAATGGTAAGTTTTAACCTCGTTTTACCTTAATGAAAATTTTTTGTAGTTTGGTCCTATCTAGAGGATAGGTATGAAATGATAGACCGAGACGAACACAGGAGAGATGGTTTTTCCTTCAGTCTACTACAAAGAGCCACACAACAACCGTAGAACAACTCTTCACATATTAGAACAATACTCCAAGGGAAATATTAGAACTTATTATATGGTTATTATTAATTAAAGTGAAAAACTCGGTTCAGCCAAGATTAGAACAGTTCCCAGTTTCCCTGTTCATAAATAAATCAAAGATTTTCCTCACACAAACAAAATAGACTGTTTACTCTGGGAAGACGAAGGAGATAGTGAGAAGACAGAGGAAATGATTGTGAGGTAATTGTACCCTTAGGATAAAAAAAGGCATGAGGTTGCTTTGTCCTTGCAATATCCCAAGAGGCAAATTTTGTGATATACATATTCACACTAGGCTTTTTCTTACTTAGTGCATGTTTTCATTAGTAACAGTAAATTGGGTATTTGAGGAAATTAGTGAATTGTGTTTAATGAAGTGACATTGTACACAGTATTTTCTTACTCAGCATATTGAATTAACAATGCTTTTATATTAAAAAACCCAAAAAGTTCCTTAAGCAATTATTCGACACCCAAGTATAAAGCCGTGTTTCTTACATATATTTTGAGTCTTCCTTTTTGTAGTTATTTTGCTATCAGAAAATAGGAAGTTCTACTGTGTTTTTTGAGACTTCCTCACGTAAAGAGTGTTGCTAGTTATGTTCTGACTTGAGCACCAGTAAGAGTTACAGAGTTTTTTACTGCTTGTACCAAGTTTTGTATTGATCCACACAACATAGCTGAGCAATTTTTTAAAAATCCACAGGAAAGTATTGTCAGATAACAAAGTCCATACAAAGTAAAAATATTTTAATATTCTTCCTCCACTACATGAGAATCAATAAACACAATTCTAGGTCAGGAAGTCCTCATGGTGCCAGTACTGGGCTTGAGATGAGCCTTTGAGTTTCCTTTCTTAGATCCAGCAGACCGTGTAACAACAGAGTGGTGTAGTGAGCTGTCAGTATCTTGATGGTGTTGATGAAATGCATCAGATGATTAACAGAGAAGAATTACTCCTCTGTCTTTCTTGATGCTTCATCATGTTTATTTTATGCTAGTTTTCATCTTTTCTGTTATTTTCAGAAGGGAATTACTAGTCATTAGTCAGAGAAGTCACTGCAGGACAGTACCAATCAAGATCATGCTGCTGCAAAGAAATGAGTGTTGCTCATTACATTGGTTTTGTGTGTAAACACAACTTTTCCTTTAATTAATGCTGGAATGAATTATCAATATCACAGAATCCTTAAGGTTGGAAAAGACCTGTAAGATCATCAAGTCCAACCATCAACCAACCCCACTATGCCCATTAAACCATGTCCCACAATGCCACATCCACACATTCCTTGAACACCTCCAGTGATGGTGACTCCACCACTTCCCTGGGCAGCCTGTTCCAGTGTTACACTCCACCACTTCCCTGGGCAGCCTGTTCCAGTGTTTCACCACTCTCTCAGTAAAGAACTTTTTCCTAATATCCAGCCTGAACCTCCCCTGCGCAACTTGAGGCCATTTCCTCTTGTCCTGTCACTAGTCACTTGGGAGAAGAGACCAACACCCACCTCTCTGCAACCCCCTTTCAGGTAGTTGTAGAGAGCAATAAGGTCTCCCCTCAGCCTCCTCTTCTCCAGACTGAACAACCCCAGCTCCCTCAGCCGCTCCTCATCAGACTTGTGCTCCAGACCCCTCACCAGCTTCGTCGCCCTTCACTGGACATGCTCCAGAGAAACCACAATATGATGAATATTCAGGCCAAATACTTCATAGGGCACAGAGGTCAAAAAGACGCCTGGCACAGTAATGAAGGCGCTTTTATCGCAGAGCTGTGCAAGAACTGCAATGACTTGTAATAGCTTCTGTTGCTTCTCTGGGCCTGGCTTACAGTGTGGGAAATAGTGACGTTTCCACGTACCGGCAGGTTGCTTTCCTGCACTACACCCTTACCCTTACATGCATAGCTTCACTGATCATACAAGCTGCTTTTCACAAGTTTCTGCCTTGAACGATAAGCTTTGAGCAGGGACAAAAGCAAAGTGTGGCCCTGCACAAATAGACTGGTGAAAAGTATCTAAGATGTATAATGGATCACCAGTCAAAAAGGAGTCCGTGTCATCTCGCGCAGGGGGAGAGGTACTACCCTGGTGTGTTTAAGTAGGATTATTGCTTCCAAGTCATACGAAGTAATCCTGCTACTTACTCAATGCTGGGAAGTCTTCAGCTGGGCCAAGACATCCAGTGAGGGGCATCACACAAGGCAGCTTTGGATCAGTAGAACAGAATCCAGGAAAAAAACCCGAGCACTTTTAGAAAGATTATCAACTTTTTTTCCTTAAAAAGCCTAAAGAAAATAAGGATGGGAAGAGCAAGCTATCTGCTTTATCTACATTTGACAAAAGTAGTTGTCAAATAGATAGAGAAAATGAGCTAAGGAATATTCTGTTCTGTGTGTAAAAGCTATGAAAGATAAGAAGCAGCAGTAGAGGTTTAGGTTAGGTTAGGCATTATGGAAAACTTTCAGTGTTAATAACAGCAGCTCTGCTAAGAATAGGAATTACCATCCACGTTGAGATCCTAGATACGGCACAATGCGCACCACCAAACTATCAGCCCTTCGCCACAGCTTAGTTTGTCTCTGTACATTGAGTCAAGGTTTCTGAATATTTATGAGTGGAGAAGTGGGGCGGGGGTGCTGGAGGCCCCAGTTACTGAAGGTAGCTACTCCTCTGTCTTTCTTGATACTTCATCATGTTTATTTTACGCTAGTGACACGTGTTTGTGAGAATGGGTCTGGAGGAGCCCTGCCCGGGTGCAGGGGATGGCTGCGGTGGCCGCTGGAGATCACCGCAGCTCTTGCAGAGCCTCGGAGCCCATCCCCACACAACCATCTTTCCGCGTGCGGTATGGTACAATTAGCAATGAAGTTCACAGAAGCTACTTTTTTCCTACCCTTCAGGCAGCCAAATGCTTGGCTGTGAAGGTGGTGAAGTTTATCCCTCATTAAATTCTGCATTTTCTTCCTCAGCTTATTTAAATAACTTTGGAGCCGGAAACTTTTAGCTGCACAGTACCTTTGGGAAGGATGTTAAAATAGGTATCAAAACAGCTGGGGGCACACCATGTGGGTTTTTCCAGACTTTTTAACCACGCTTTCTTTTTTGAATAAAGAAGCAGTTAATGACTTCTTCCGAGGTGAAAATGAAACAAAATATAGCTCTGACGAACAGAGTTTTAGAACTTCTTTGTTTACCAAGTTTGTATGCCTATATTGCAAGGCTTGCATGTGATGAAAAGAATATTTAAGGAAACAAAATGACAAAATTGGAAATCTTTAGCTGAAGAAAAAAACCCTCATCTTTCTTCCAAAAGTTCCTGGTAAGTTTTGTATCTGCCTAGCCTATCTAGAGAGAAATGTCGTGTGATAAGGAACATTTGTCACATAGATAAAGCGGGATGAACTGACAATGATTAAAGCGAAAAGCTTTTTCTGATATTTAGTAAACATTCATTGTTCTTATATTGATTTCACAACACAGTTTTCTTGTCAAATCTCACAGAACTAAGTTTGGAGGTTTTAGAAATAAAGTAGCCCGTTTGTGGCGCATATTGTGGGTGAACACTGAAAATTAACTTCAAAATAAAATTGGACTGCATTTTATTCAACACTACTGAATATTTTTCAGACTTTTATACAATACATGTATTGGTAAGAGCAAAGTACTTCTAATTTACAGCGCATACCTCAGGAGAAGGGGTTTTAAGCTGCTTCTAAACACTGAATTCTGTTTTTTCATCCTTTTCAGATCATTGTAGTGAATAAAAAAAAATTGTGTCCATTTCTGAAGCTTTTCTTCCAGAGGAGAAGTAGGACTGTTGGCAGAGCAAAACGCCTCATTTCTGATTTGTTGTGACATCACTTATCGATCTGTATTTTAGACAAGATCAGGGAGGGGGGAAATGCAAGTCTTTCATCTTTTCCACTACTCTGTCTTAAACATAACTCAAAGGAAGATGCTTTCATTTTAGTCAAGAGGGATGAATCATAAAACTTTCCCGGATTAGAGAGCTGTTCACTTCTTATCTTTCCTATAAAATGAAAAATAAGACAAACAAAAAAAAAACTTGTGAAAGAATAACACACATGAAGTCCAGTTATTTGAAAAGCTGCTGACAGCTCACTGTAACTCATCCTAGATCTGTCCACTAAACTTTTAAGCTTGGTAGATTCTGTTCTTGAGAAACAGACAAGTTTTTGTGAGGGAGAAGACATGATTATTTTTTTTTTAATCTTCTTTTTTGTTTTTCATCTGGATTATACAGGACAGTAAGATGCTTTAAATATTTTTTTTATTTATTTTTGGTAGGAACTTTTAATATTTTTTGTATAGTTTTATCATTAAAATAATTTTACTCTTTTTTTTTTTTAGTAATTAATTATGAAATCAGCTTTATCTGAGCACCACTGAAATAAGCAGGTTACCTACCCCACTGTGCAAAAACATGATTAACTGATTCAATCCATTGAATTATTTCATGTATTGGCTGCTTGAAAAATATAATTTCAAGCTTGGTAATCTAGTTTCTGGATAAGTTCTGCCAGAACGCAGATGTATTTTTAATGTTTAATAGTGCCTGCTGAGCAGAACCTCTTAGCAGTGCCACGAGCCCTTACGATCCCTTTGTCTGCAGCCAGGTTTGATTACAACTGTGGCTCGGGAGGTTTGACGCTAATTCTTTTTTCAGAATTCCCTTATGTCTTAGACATTAATACTAAAATACAACCTTTCGCTGGAGTTTGGTGAGGTATTAAATCCTCGTTATAGTTGTCAATAGGTCAGTTCAAAACAGTGCGAGAAAGGATATGGTCTTCTATTGCGACCTTGGGCGATTGAACAACCATGCTGGCTTTGCACCTGCAAACAGCTCCTGTGTAGCTGCCTCCTCTTGAAGGCTTTATAGATTGCAGAGAGTGGAAATATCTTACTTAACACAAAGTATAAGAGCAAAAATAATAATAAAGGATTTTTCACACTGCTGCTGGTTGGGAAAGGAGTGATTGAATCCAGAATTAGGCAGTGGTATTATTTTGTGGGAATGGAGAAGCTGAGCACAGAGCTGTTAGATGGGAAAAAAATCTCAAAACTTAGCAGGATGCAGATGGAAACACACCTTTTGTACCAGTCTGGAAGCTCTCAGGGGTGAGTGGGTGATAGAGACAGAAGCTCTTAAGTCTGGCTCTCGTCTACTGATGGGTGGCAGAAGTTGATGAGAAAGGGGGGAAAGAGAGATTTACATACACCAGCCACCCATTGACTGCAAATGGACCTACCTGGCAGATTTCAAATAAAATTGATGAATGAGCACCCCACTGCCTTCTCTTTTTGAAAAAGCAAGACTAGGGAGCTTCACTCATGGCTTACACCCCAGGCGGATTTTTCACAAATAAGTTAAATCCCTTCAGTTCTTACGTATCCCCCGAAATTTTATAAAAAATTCTTTTGCATGGATATGACTGATGTATTGGTGGAAGTGAATTTGAGGCAGATGAGGACAGTCACTAAGTTCAGAAAATAATGCTACGGAAGTGTGGTTTTGCAGATGTCAGTGTGAGATTTCCTGGGGAGTGAAAAAGTATGTTAAAAGGTAGAATATACATTATGAAATATGAAACAATAGCAAAAGAGTAAATGAAATCCACTTTAGGAAGAATACATGATGATCCCTTAGAGAAAAGAAGTTTCTTACATGACAAAATAGAAAAAAACCCCAGCAAACAAGATGTCTAAATAAAAGCAGATGATAGTACCAAAGAACAGAATTTAACGCCTACTTCTGTGGATTCGAGTGAGACCACTGAGCACTGTATTCACTGAAGCATTTTTTGTCTTTAATCAGACTTGCTGATGAAGTATTATTTATCAAATCCTTTTATTTATGCAATTTTTTTTCTCCTTTTAGACAGCTGGAATTGCTTAGTGAAATTCTGAAAACTTTATTAGGTAGAATGTTGATTGAAAGTACTACATGTCAATACAGCATTTAAACATTGATTTAGTCCTTTGAATACAAGCAGATTACATTGGGGTGAGAGCTCTTGACTTGGCAACACAAACATTTTTCACATATGCTTGTAACGGCAGTGTGGGTTTCTATGTTTTAAGGTAATTTTTTTAAATACAACATCCAAAAGTTTGCCCACTTGACAAGATTATTTAATTTAACAAATTAACGGGATGAATAGCCATGTTGTGGTGTTGACCATGTTGCAAAGGACAACTTTCCGTTAAGTGATTCACATGAATGTACCTCATTGCAAAATTAGACATCACTGTTATTCCGGTTAAACCTGGTGCAATTTTTAGTGTCACCGTATCTTCCTCTCTCAGGGAATCTTCTCATAAGGTCCTGCATCAGCTCAATCTCGATTGGAGCAGGACTCTGAACAACATCTAATAGGAAGGGGATTTTTTTCTTCATTGTAAACTGAAGCAAAGCAACATTACCCTACTGTTTCTAATGAAGGAGTTTTTCCCAGGAAAAAAA